>NW_028252898.1:102500-454517 GCF_964263255.1 Lissotriton vulgaris
AGTGGTGCTTGGCTGGCGGTGTGCGTGGAGTGGTGCTTGGCTGGCGGTGTGCGTGGAGTGGCGCTTGGCTTGCAGTGTGCGTGGAGTGGCGCTTGGCTTGCAGTGTGCGTGGAGTGGCGCTTGGCTTGCAGTGTGCGTGGAGTGGCGCTTGGCTTGCAGTGTGCGTGGAGTAGCGCTTGGCTTGCAGTGTGCGTGGAGTTGTGGCTTGGCTGGCGGTGAGTGGCGCTTGGCTTGCGGTGTGCGTGGAGTGGTGCTTGGCTGGCGGTGTGTGTGGAGTGGTACTTGGCTGTCGGTGTGCGCTGAGTGGTGCTTGGCTGGTGGTGTGTGTGGAGTGGTGCTTGGCTGGCGGTGTGTGTGGAGTGGCGCTTGGCTGGTGGTGTGTGTGGAGTGGCGCTTGGCTGGTGGTGTGTGTGGAGTGGCGCTTGGCTGGTGGTGTGTGTGGAGTGGCGCTTGGCTTGCGGTGTGCGTGGAGTGGTGCTTGGCTTGCAGTGTGCGTGGAGTGGTGCTTGGCTGGCGGTGTGTGTGGAGTGGCCCTTGGCTGTCGGTGTGCGCTGAGTGGTGTTTGGCTGGCGGTGTGCGTGGAGGGGTACTTGGCTATCTACGCACGGAGTGGTGCTTGGCTGGCGGTGTGTGTGGAGTGGCGCTTGGCTGGTGGTGTGTGTGGAGTGGCGCTTGGCTGGTGGTGTGTGTGGAGTGGCACTTGGCTTGCAGTGTGCGTGGAGTGGTGTTTGGCTGGCGGTGTGTGTGGAGTGGCGTTTGGCTGGTGGTGTGCATTGAGTGGTACTTTGCTGTCTGTGCCCGGAGTGGTGCTTGGCTGGCGGTGTGCGTGGAGCGGTGCTTGGCTGGCGGTGAGTGGCGCTTGGCTTGCGGTGTGCGTGGAGTGGTGCTTGGCTGGCGGTGTGTGTGGAGTGGTACTTGGCTGTCGGTGTGCGCTGAGTGGTGCTTGGCTGGTGGTGTGTGTGGAGTGGCGCTTGGCTGGTGGTGTGTGTGGAGTGGCGCTTGGCTGGTGGTGTGTGTGGAGTGGCGCTTGGCTGGTGGTGTGTGTGGAGTGGCGCTTGGCTGGTGGTGTGTGTGGAGTCTCGCTTGGCTTGCGGTGTGCGTGGAGTGGCGCTTGGCTTGCAGTGTGCGTGGAGTGGCGCTTGGCTTGCAGTGTGCGTGGAGTGGTGCTTGGCTGGCGGTGTGCGTGGAGTGGTGCTTGGCTTGCAGTGTGCGTGGAGTGGCGCTTGGCTTGCAGTGTGCGTGGAGTGGTGCTTGGCTGGCGGTGTGTGTGGAGTGGCCCTTGGCTGTCGGTGTGCGCTGAGTGGTGTTTGGCTGGCGGTGTGCGTGGAGGGGTACTAGGCTATCTACGCACGGAGTGGTGTTTGGCTGGCGGTGTGTGTGGAGTGGCGCTTGGCTGGTGGTGTGTGTGGAGTGGCGCTTGGCTGGTGGTGTGTGTGGAGTGGCGCTTGGCTTGCAGTGTGCGTGGAGTGGTGTTTGGCTGGCGGTGTGTGTGGAGTGGCGTTTGGCTGGTGGTGTGCGTTGAGTGGTACTTTGCTGTCTGTGCACGGAGTGGTGCTTGGCTGGCGGTGTGCGTGGAGTGGTGCTTGGCTGGTGGTGTGTGTGGAGTGGCCCTTGGCTGTGGGTGTGCACTGAGTGGTGTTTGGCTGGCGGTGTGCGTGGAGGGGTACTTGGCTATCTACGCACGGAGTGGTGCTTGGCTGGCGGTGTGTGTGGAGTGGCGCTTGGCTGGCGGTGTGTGTGGAGTGGCGCTTGGCTGGTGGTGTGCGTTGAGTGGTACTTGGCTGTCTGTGCACGGAGTGGTGCTTGGCTGGCAGTGTGCGTGGAGTGGCGCTTGGCTTGCAGTGTGCGTGGAGTGGCGCTTGGCTTGCAGTGTGCGTGGAGTGGCGCTTGGCTTGCAGTGTGCGTGGAGTGGCGCTTGGCTTGCAGTGTGCGTGGAGTGGCGCTTGGCTTGCAGTGTGCGTGGAGTGGCGCTTGGCTTGCAGTGTGCGTGGAGTGGCGCTTGGCTTGCAGTGTGCGTGGAGTGGCGCTTGGCTTGCAGTGTGCGTGGAGTGGTGCTTGGCTGGCGGTGTGTGTGGAGTGGCCCTTGGCTGGCGGTGTGCGTGGAGGGGTACTTGGCTATCTACGCACGGAGTGGTGCTTGGCTGGCGGTGTGTGTGGAGTGGCGCTTGGCTGGTGGTGTGTGTGGAGTGGCGCTTGGCTGGTGGTGTGTGTGGAGTGGCGCTTGGCTGGTGGTGTGTGTGGAGTGGCGCTTGGCTTGCAGTGTGCGTGGAGTGGTGTTTGGCTGGCGGTGTGTGTGGAGTGGCGTTTGGCTGGTGGTGTGCGTTGAGTGGTACTTGGCTGTCTGTGCACGGAGTGGTGCTTGGCTGGCAGTGTGCGTGGAGTGGCGCTTGGCTTGCAGTGTGCGTGGAGTGGCGCTTGGCTTGCAGTGTGCGTGGAGTGGCGCTTGGCTTGCAGTGTGCGTGGAGTGGTGCTTGGCTGGCGGTGTGCGTGGAGTGGCGCTTGGCTTGCAGTGTGCGTGGAGTGGCGCTTGGCTTGCAGTGTGCGTGGAGTGGTGCTTGGCTGGCGGTGTGTGTGGAGTGGCCCTTGGCTGTCGGTGTGCGCTGAGTGGTGTTTGGCTGGCGGTGTGCGTGGAGGGGTACTTGGCTATCTACGCACGGAGTGGTGCTTGGCTGGCGGTGTGTGTGGAGTGGCGCTTGGCTGGTGGTGTGTGTGGAGTGGCGCTTGGCTGAAGGTGTGTGTGGAGTGGCGCTTGGCTTGCAGTGTGCGTGGAGTGGTGTTTGGCTGGCGGTGTGTGTGGAGTGGCGTTTGGCTGGTGGTGTGCGTTGAGTGGTACTTTGCTGTCTGTGCACGGAGTGGTGCTTGGCTGGCGGTGTGCGTGGAGCGGTGCTTGGCTGGCGGTGAGTGGCGCTTGGCTTGCGGTGTGCGTGGAGTGGTGCTTGGCTGGCGGTGTGTGTGGAGTGGTACTTGGCTGTCGGTGTGCGCTGAGTGGTGCTTGGCTGGTGGTGTGTGTGGAGTGGTGCTTGGCTGGCGGTGTGTGTGGAGTGGCGCTTGGCTGGTGGTGTGTGTGGAGTGGCGCTTGGCTGGTGGTGTGTGTGGAGTGGCGCTTGGCTGGTGGTGTGTGTGGAGTGGCGCTTGGCTTGCAGTGTGCGTGGAGTGGTGCTTGGCTTGCAGTGTGCGTGGAGTGGTGCTTGGCTGGCGGTGTGTGTGGAGTGGCCCTTGGCTGTCGGTGTGCGCTGAGTGGTGTTTGGCTGGCGGTGTGCGTGGAGGGGTACTTGGCTATCTACGCACGGAGTGGTGCTTGGCTGGCGGTGTGTGTGGAGTGGCGCTTGGCTGGTGGTGTGTGTGGAGTGGCGCTTGGCTGGTGGTGTGTGTGGAGTGGCACTTGGCTTGCAGTGTGCGTGGAGTGGTGTTTGGCTGGCGGTGTGTGTGGAGTGGCGTTTGGCTGGTGGTGTGCATTGAGTGGTACTTTGCTGTCTGTGCACGGAGTGGTGCTTGGCTGGCGGTGTGCGTGGAGCGGTGCTTGGCTGGCGGTGAGTGGCGCTTGGCTTGCGGTGTGCGTGCAGTGGTGCTTGGCTGGCGGTGTGTGTGGAGTGGTACTTGGCTGTCGGTGTGCGCTGAGTGGTGCTTGGCTGGTGGTGTGTGTGGAGTGGCGCTTGGCTGGTGGTGTGTGTGGAGTGGCGCTTGGCTGGTGGTGTGTGTGGAGTGGAGCTTGGCTGGTGGTGTGTGTGGAGTGGCGCTTGGCTGGTGGTGTGTGTGGAGTGGCGCTTGGCTGGTGGTGTGTGTGGAGTCTCGCTTGGCTTGCGGTGTGCGTGGAGTGGCGCTTGGCTTGCAGTGTGCGTGGAGTGGCGCTTGGCTTGCAGTGTGCGTGGAGTGGTGCTTGGCTGGCGGTGTGCGTGGAGTGGCTCTTGGCTTGCAGTGTGCGTGGAGTGGCGCTTGGCTTGCAGTGTGCGTGGAGTGGTGCTTGGCTGGCGGTGTGTGTGGAGTGGCCCTTGGCTGTCGGTGTGCGCTGAGTGGTGTTTGGCTGGCAGTGTGCGTGGAGGGGTACTTGGCTATCTACGCACGGAGTGGTGTTTGGCTGGCGGTGTGTGTGGAGTGGCGCTTGGCTGGTGGTGTGTGTGGAGTGGCGCTTGGCTGGTGGTGTGTGTGGAGTGGCGCTTGGCTTGCAGTGTGCGTGGAGTGGTGTTTGGCTGGCGGTGTGTGTGTGGAGTGGCGTTTGGCTGGTGGTGTGCGTTGAGTGGTACTTTGCTGTCTGTGCACGGAGTGGTGCTTGGCTGGCGGTGTGCGTGGAGTGGTGCTTGGCTGGTGGTGTGTGTGGAGTGGCCCTTGGCTGTCGGTGTGCACTGAGTGGTGTTTGGCTGGCGGTGTGCGTGGAGGGGTACTTGGCTATCTACGCACGGAGTGGTGCTTGGCTGGCGGTGTGTGTGGAGTGGCGCTTGGCTGGTGGTGTGTGTGGAGTGGCGCTTGGCTGGTGGTGTGCGTTGAGTGGTACTTGGCTGTCTGTGCACGGAGTGGTGCTTGGCTGGCAGTGTGCGTGGAGTGGCGCTTGGCTTGCAGTGTGCGTGGAGTGGCGCTTGGCTTGCAGTGTGCGTGGAGTGGCGCTTGGCTTGCAGTGTGCGTGGAGTGGCGCTTGGCTTGCAGTGTGCGTGGAGTGGCGCTTGGCTTGCAGTGTGCGTGGAGTGGCGCTTGGCTTGCAGTGTGCGTGGAGTGGCGCTTGGCTTGCAGTGTGCGTGGAGTGGTGCTTGGCTGGCGGTGTGTGTGGAGTGGCCCTTGGCTGGCGGTGTGCGTGGAGGGGTACTTGGCTATCTACGCACGGAGTGGTGCTTGGCTGGCGGTGTGTGTGGAGTGGCGCTTGGCTGGTGGTGTGTGTGGAGTGGCGCTTGGCTGGTGGTGTGTGTGGAGTGGCGCTTGGCTGGTGGTGTGTGTGGAGTGGCGCTTGGCTTGCAGTGTGCGTGGAGTGGTGTTTGGCTGGCGGTGTGTGTGGAGTGGCGTTTGGCTGGTGGTGTGCGTTGAGTGGTACTTGGCTGTCTGTGCACGGAGTGGTGCTTGGCTGGCAGTGTGCGTGGAGTGGCGCTTGGCTTGCAGTGTGCGTGGAGTGGCGCTTGGCTTGCAGTGTGCGTGGAGTGGCGCTTGGCTTGCAGTGTGCGTGGAGTGGTGCTTGGCTGGCGGTGTGCGTGGAGTGGCGCTTGGCTTGCAGTGTGCGTGGAGTGGCGCTTGGCTTGCAAAGTGCGTGGAGTGGTGCTTGGCTGGCGGTGTGTGTGGAGTGGCCCTTGGCTGTCGGTGTGCGCTGAGTGGTGTTTGGCTGGCGGTGTGCGTGGAGGGGTACTTGGCTATCTACGCACGGAGTGGTGCTTGGCTGGCGGTGTGTGTGGAGTGGCGCTTGGCTGGTGGTGTGTGTGGAGTGGCGCTTGGCTGGTGGTGTGTGTGGAGTGGCGCTTGGCTTGCAGTGTGCGTGGAGTGGTGTTTGGCTGGCGGTGTGTGTGGAGTGGCGTTTGGCTGGTGGTGTGCGTTGAGTGGTACTTTGCTGTCTGTGCACGGAGTGGTGCTTGGCTGGCGGTGTGCGTGGAGCGGTGCTTGGCTGGCGGTGAGTGGCGCTTGGCTTGCGGTGTGCGTGGAGTGGTGCTTGGCTGGCGGTGTGTGTGGAGTGGTACTTGGCTGTCGGTGTGCGCTGAGTGGTGCTTGGCTGGTGGTGTGTGTGGAGTGGTGCTTGGCTGGCGGTGTGCGTGGAGTGGTGCTTGGCTGGCGGTGTGCGTGGAGTGGCGCTTGGCTTGCAGTGTGCGTGGAGTGGCGCTTGGCTTGCAGTGTGCGTGGAGTGGTGCTTGGCTGGCGGTGTGTGTGGAGTGGCCCTTGGCTGTCGGTGTGCGCTGAGTGGTGTTTGGCTGGCGGTGTGCGTGGAGGGGTACTTGGCTATCTACGCACGGAGTGGTGTTTGGCTGGCGGTGTGTGTGGAGTGGCGCTTGGCTGGTGGTGTGTGTGGAGTGGCGCTTGGCTGGTGGTGTGTGTGGAGTGGCGCTTGGCTTGCAGTGTGCGTGGAGTGGTGTTTGGCTGGCGGTGTGTGTGGAGTGGCGTTTGGCTGGTGGTGTGCGTTGAGTGGTACTTTGCTGTCTGTGCACGGAGTGGTGCTTAGCTGGCAGTGTGCGTGGAGTGGTGCTTGGCTGGTGGTGTGTGTGGAGTGGCCCTTGGCTGTCGGTGTGCACTGAGTGGTGTTTGGCTGGCGGTGTGCGTGGAGGGGTACTTGGCTATCTACGCACGGAGTGGTGCTTGGCTGGCGGTGTGTGTGGAGTGGCGCTTGGCTGGTGGTGTGTGTGGAGTGGCGCTTGGCTGGTGGTGTGCGTTGAGTGGTACTTGGCTGTCTGTGCACGGAGTGGTGCTTGGCTGGCAGTGTGCGTGGAGTGGCGCTTGGCTTGCAGTGTGCGTGGAGTGGCGCTTGGCTTGCAGTGTGCGTGGAGTGGTGCTTGGCTTGCAGTGTGCGTGGAGTGGCGCTTGGCTTGCAGGGTGCGTGGAGTGGCGCTTGGCTTGCAGTGTGCGTGGAGTGGCGCTTGGCTTGCAGTGTGCGTGGAGTGGCGCTTGGCTTGCAGTGTGCGTGGAGTGGTGCTTGGCTGGCGGTGTGTGTGGAGTGGCCCTTGGTTGGCGGTGTGCGTGGAGGGGTACTTGGCTATCTACGCACGGAGTGGTGCTTGGCTGGCGGTGTGTGTGGAGTGGCGCTTGGCTGGTGGTGTGTGTGGAGTGGCGCTTGGCTGGTGGTGTGTGTGGAGTGGCGCTTGGCTGGTGGTGTGTGTGGAGTGGCGCTTGGCTTGCAGTGTGCGTGGAGTGGTGTTTGGCTGGCGGTGTGTGTGGAGTGGCGTTTGGCTGGTGGTGTGCGTTGAGTGGTACTTGGCTGTCTGTGCACGGAGTGGTGCTTGGCTGGCAGTGTGCGTGGAGTGGCGCTTGGCTTGCAGTGTGCGTGGAGTGGCGCTTGGCTTGCAGTGTGCGTGGAGTGGCGCTTGGCTTGCAGTGTGCGTGGAGTGGTGCTTGGCTGGCGGTGTGCGTGGAGTGGCGCTTGGCTTGCAGTGTGCGTGGAGTGGCGCTTGGCTTGCAGTGTGCGTGGAGTGGTGCTTGGCTGGCGGTGTGTGTGGAGTGGCCCTTGGCTGTCGGTGTGCGCTGAGTGGTGTTTGGCTGGCGGTGTGCGTGGAGGGGTACTTGGCTATCTACGCACGGAGTGGTGCTTGGCTGGCGGTGTGTGTGGAGTGGCGCTTGGCTGGTGGTGTGTGTGGAGTGGCGCTTGGCTGGTGGTGTGTGTGGAGTGGCGCTTGGCTTGCAGTGTGCGTGGAGTGGTGTTTGGCTGGCGGTGTGTGTGGAGTGGCGTTTGGCTGGTGGTGTGCGTTGAGTGGTACTTTGCTGTCTGTGCACGGAGTGGTGCTTGGCTGGCGGTGTGCGTGGAGCGGTGCTTGGCTGGCGGTGAGTGGCGCTTAGCTTGCGGTGTGCGTGGAGTGGTGCTTGGCTGGCGGTGTGTGTGGAGTGGTACTTGGCTGTCGGTGTGCGCTGAGTGGTGCTTGGCTGGTGGTGTGTGTGGAGTGGTGCTTGGCTGGCGGTGTGTGTGGAGTGGCGCTTGGCTGGTGGTGTGTGTGGAGTGGCGCTTGGCTGGTGGTGTGTGTGGAGTGGCGCTTGGCTGGTGGTGTGTGTGGAGTGGCGCTTGGCTTGCGGTGTGCGTGGAGTGGTGCTTGGCTTGCAGTGTGCGTGGAGTGGTGCTTGGCTGGCGGTGTGTGTGGAGTAGCCCTTGGCTGTCGGTGTGCGCTGAGTGGTGTTTGGCTGGCGGTGTGCGTGGAGGGGTACTTGGCTATCTACGCACGGAGTGGTGCTTGGCTGGCGGTGTGTGTGGAGTGGCGCTTGGCTGGTGGTGTGTGTGGAGTGGCGCTTGGCTGGTGGTGTGTGTGGAGTGGCACTTGGCTTGCAGTGTGCGTGGAGTGGTGTTTGGCTGGCGGTGTGTGTGGAGTGGCGTTTGGCTGGTGGTGTGCATTGAGTGGTACTTTGCTGTCTGTGCACGGAGTGGTGCTTGGCTGGCGGTGTGCGTGGAGCGGTGCTTGGCTGGCGGTGAGTGGCGCTTGGCTTGCGGTGTGCGTGGAGTGGTGCTTGGCTGGCGGTGTGTGTGGAGTGGTACTTGGCTGTCGGTGTGCGCTGAGTGGTGCTTGGCTGGTGGTGTGTGTGGAGTGGCGCTTGGCTGGTGGTGTGTGTGGAGTGGCGCTTGGCTGGTGGTGTGTGTGGAGTGGCGCTTGGCTGGTGGTGTGTGTGGAGTGGCGCTTGGCTGGTGGTGTGTGTGGAGTCTCGCTTGGCTTGCGGTGTGCGTGGAGTGGCGCTTGGCTTGCAGTGTGCGTGGAGTGGCGCTTGGCTTGCAGTGTGCGTGGACTGGAGTGGTACTTTGCTGTCTGTGCACGGAGTGGTACTTGGCTGTCTGTGCACGGAGTGGTGCTTGGCTGGCGGTGTGTGTAGAGTGGCGCTTGGCTGGATGGTGTGCGTGGAGTGGTACTTTGCTGTCTGTGCACGGAGTGGCGCTTGGCTTGCGGTGTGCGTGGAGTGGCGCTTGGCTTGCAGTGTGCGTGGAGTGGTGCTTGGCTGGCGGTGTGCGTAGAGTGGTGCTTGGCTGGCGGTGTGTGTGGAGTGGCGCTTGGCTGGATGGTGTGCATGGAGTGGTACTTTGCTGTCTGTGCACGGAGTGGTACTTGGCTGTCTGTGCACGGAGTGGTGCTTGGCTGGCGGTGTGTGTGCAGTGGTACTTGGCTGTCGGTGTGTGCTGAGTGGTGTTTGGCTGGCGGTGTGCATGGTCTGGTGCTTGGATGGTGGTGTGGGTGGACTGGCGCTCGGCTGGCAGTGTGCGAGTACTAACTTTCTGTTGGTCACTACACACACTGCTAGTTGAGTGACACTCTACCCAGTCCATCATTTTGTGTAGTTGCTGTGGCAGATACGTAAGTGATGGGCCCTTGAATGGCGCTGTCTGCTGGTGTGAGTGTTGTAATGTGATGGGTCCGCGGCTGGCGGTGGGTGGGCCAAAGGCCTGTGACTAAGGCAGTGGGACTTAACTTGTAAAACTTACATGCTACTTTTTTAAAAATTCATTTTTGGCCTGTTCTGCTTTGGGGCACCCACGCAAGTGAGGTATCCTTTTACTCGGGAGAACAAGGGGAACGCTGGGTGGTAGGACATTTTTGCCGGCACGGAGATCCCACGCAAAAAAGTTTGGAAAAGTGATATTTTTACCTAATTTTAAGGTTTGCAAGGAGTTCTGGGTAGGAAAACATTGGGGGACCCACGCATGCCATACCTCCTTGGAAGCCCCCGGGTGTCTACTTTTCAGAAATGTGTGGGTTTGGTAGGTTTCCCTAGATGGCCGTCTAGCACGGTGCCCAAAACCCAGGTAATCCCTCTTGCAAAAGCTGGTGGTATTGAATGTCAGTACCACCAGCTTTTGCAAAAGGGGTTACCTGGGTTTTTGGCCCCGTCCGAGACGGCCATGTCGGGAAACCTACCAAACCCACACATTTCTGAAAAGTAGACACCCGGGGGCTTCCAAGGAGGTATGGCTTGCGTGGATACTCCAACGTTCCTTTACCCAGAATCCCTTGCAAACCTCAATTTTTGCATAAAAAGTCAGTTTTTTCACACTTTTTTTGTGTGGGAAAGCGTGGCGTCACTGGGCTCACAGAAATTTCCTCCCACCCAGCGTTCCCCCAGGTCTCCCGATAAAAATGGTACCTCACTTGCGTGGGTAGGCATAGTGGCTGCAACAGGAAACGGTCCAAATCGTACGGTGGAGAAATTACAATAACCAATAGCAACATTACCTTCTTTTTTGGGGGGTAGGATTGAGTTTTTGGACCGGGGCTCGGCGGGCATCTTTGGAAACTACCAAACCCAAACAGTTCTGAAAACTAGACACCCGGGGGAGTCCAGGGAGGTATGGCATGCGTGGGTCCCCCAATGTTTTCCTACCCAGAAATCCCTGCAAACCACAAATTTAGGTTAAAAAAACAGTTTTCCATACATTTTTGCGTGGGATCGCCGTGTCGGCACAAATGTCCTACCACCCTGCGTTCCCCTTGTTCTCCCAAGTAAAATGATACCTCACTTGTGTGGGTGGGCCAAAGGCCTGTGACTAAGGCAGGGGGGCTTAATTTGTTACACTGAAATACTACTTTTTTCAACATTCGTTTTTGGCCTGTTCTGCTTTGGGGCACCCACACAAGTGAGGTATCCTTTTACTCGGGAGAACAAGGGGAGCGCTGGGTGGTAGGACATTTTTGCCGGCACGGTGATTCTTTGCAAAAAAGTTTGAAAAAGTGATTATTTTACCTAATTTTAAGGTTTGCAAGGTGTTCTGGGTAGGAAAACGTTCGGGGACCCACGCATGCCATACCTCCCTGGACTCCCCCAGGGGTCTACTTTTCAGAACTGTTTGGGTTTTGTACTTTCCAAAGAATACCACCGAGCCCCGGGCCAAAAACTCAGGTGCCCCCCCCCCCAAAATCAAGGTTGTTTTGCAATTTGGTATTGTAAATTCACCACCGTACAATTTGAACCATTTCCTTTCGCAGCCACTATGCCTACCCACGCAAGTGAGGTACCATTTTTATCGGGAGACCTGGGGAAACGCTGGGTCGGTGGAAATTTCTAGATCCACGCAGATTCCGGAACTTTCCACCACAGAAATGTGAGGAAAATGCATTTTTTTCCCCAATTTCTTAGCTTTGCAAGGGATTCTGGGTAAGAGAACCTGGGGGTAGGCCGTCGAGTGACCCCATCCTGAATTCCCCTGGGTGTCTACTTTTCAAAAATGTATAGGTTTGCTAGGTTTCCCTAGGTGCCCGCAGAGCTAGGGTTCAAAAACAAAAGGTAGTCTCTTTGCCCAAAACGTGCACAATTTCACTGAAAAATTGAGTTGTGACCACATTGCGTTTTGAACTGTTTCCTGTCGCAGCCACTATGCCTACCCAGGCAAATGAGATACCATTTTTCTCGGGAGACCTGGGGGAACGCTGGGTGGGTGGAAATTTGTTGATCCACGCAGATTCCGGAACTTTCCACCACAGAAATGTGAGGAAAATGCGTTTTTTTTTCCAATTTCTTAGCTTTGCAAGGGATTCTGGGTAAGAGAACCTGGGGGTAGGCAGCCGAGTGACCCCATCCTGAATTCCCCTGTGTGTCTACTTTTCAAAAATGTATAGGTTTGCTAGGTTTCCCTAGGTGCCGGCAGAGCTAGGGTTCAAAAACAAAAGGTAGTCTCTTTGCCCAAAACGTGCACAATTTCACTGAAAAATTGAGTTGTGACTACGTTGCGTTTTGCACTGTTTCCTGTCGCAGCCACTATGCCTACCCAGGCAAATGAGATACCATTTTTCTCGGGAGACCTGGGGGAACGCTGGGTGGGTGGAAATTTGTTGATCCACGCAGATTCCGGAACTTTCCACCACAGAAATGTGAGGAAAATGCGTTTTTTTTTCCAATTTCTTAGATTTGCAAGGGATTCTGGGTAAGAGAACCTGGGGGTAGGCAGTCGAGTGACCCCATCCTGAATTCCCCTGGGTGTCTACTTTTCAAAAATGTATAGGTTTGCTAGGTTTCCCTAGGTGCCGGCAGAGCTAGAGTTCAAAAACAAAAGGTAGTCTCTTTGCCCATAATGTGCACAATTTCACTGAAAAATTGAGTTGTGACCACGTTGCGTTTTGCACTGTTTCCTGTCGCAGCCACTATGCCTACCCAGGCAAATGAGATACCATTTTTCTCGGGAGACCTGGGGGAACGCTGGGTGGGTGGAAATTTGTTGATCCACGCAGATTCCGGAACTTTCCACCACAGAAATGTGAGGAAAATGAGTTTTTTTTCTCCAATTTCTTAGCTTTGCAAGGGATTCTGGGTAAGAGAACCTGGGGGTAGGCAGTCGAGTGACCCCATCCTGAATTCCCCTTGGTGTCTACTTTTCAAAAATGTATAGGTTTGCTAGGTTTCCCTAGGTGCCGGCAGAGCTAGGGTTCAAAAACAAAAGGTTGTCTCTTTGCCCAAAACGTGCACAATTTCACTGAAAAATTGAGTTGTGACCACGTTGCGTTTTGCACTGTTTCCTGTCGCAGCCACTATGCCTACCCAGGCAAATGAGATACCATTTTTCTCGGGAGACCTGGGGGAACGCTGGGTGGGTGGAAATTTGTTGATCCACGCAGATTCCGGAACTTTCCACCACAGAAATGTGAGGAAAATGTGTTTTTTTTTCCAATTTCTTAGCTTTGCAAGGGATTCTGGGTAAGAGAACCTGGGGGTAGGCAGTCAAGTGACCCCATCCTGAATTCCCCTGGGTGTCTACTTTTCAAAAATGTATAGGTTTGCTAGGTTTCCCTAGGTGCCGGCAGAGCTAGGGTTCAAAAACAAAAGGTAGTCTCTTTGCCCAAAACGTGCACAATTTCACTGAAAAATTGAGTTGTGACCACGTTGCGTTTTGCACTGTTTCCTGTCGCAGCCACTATGCCTACCCAGGCAAATGAGATACCATTTTTCTCGGGAGACCTGGGGAAACGCTGGGTGGGTGTAAATTTGTTGATCCACGCAGATTCCGGAACTTTCCACCACAGAAATGTGAGGAAAATGCGTTTTTTTTCCAATTTCTTAGCTTTGCAAGGGATTCTGGGTAAGAGAACCTGGGGGTAGGCAGTCGAGTGACCCTATCCTGAATTCCCCTGGGTGTCCACTTTTCAAAAATGTATAGGTTTGCTAGGTTTCCCTAGGTGCCGGCAGAGCTAGGGTTCAAAAACAAAAGGTAGTCTCTTTGCCCAAAACGTGCACAATTTCACTGAAAAATTGAGTTGTGACCACGTTGCGTTTTGCACTGTTTCCTGTCGCAGCCACTATGCCTACCCAGGCAAATGAGATACCATTTTTCTCGGGAGACCTGGGGGAACGCTGGGTGGGTGGAAATTTGTTGATCCACGCAGATTCCGTAACTTTCCACCACAGAAATGTGAGGAAAATGCGTTTTGTTTTCCAATTTCTTAGCTTTGCAAGGGATTCTGGGTAAGAGAACCTGGGGGTAGGCAGTCGAGTGACCCCATCCTGAATTCCCCTGGGTGTCTACTTTTCAAAAATGTATAGGTTTGCTAGGTTTGCCTAGGTGCCGGCAGAGCTAGGGTTCAAAAACAAAAGGTAGTCTCTTTGCCCAAAACGTGCACAATTTCACTGAAAAATTGAGTTGTGACCACGTTGCGTTTTGCACTGTTTCCTGTCGCAGCCACTATGCCTACCCAGGCAAATGAGATACCATTTTTCTCGGGAGACCTGGGGGAACGCTGGGTGGGTGGAAATTTGTTGATCCACGCAGATTCCGGAACTTTCCACCACAGAAATGTGAGGAAAATGCGTTTTTTTTTCCAATTTCTTAGCTTTGCAAGGGATTCTGGGTAAGAGAACCTGGGGGTAGGCAGTCGAGTGACCCCATCCTGAATTCCCCTGGGTGTCTACTTTTCAAAAATGTATAGGTTTGCTAGGTTTCCCTAGGTGCCGGCAGAGCTAGAGTTCAAAAACAAAAGGTAGTCTCTTTGCCCATAATGTGCACAATTTCACTGAAAAATTGAGTTGTGACCACGTTGCGTTTTGCACTGTTTCCTGTCGCAGCCACTATGCCTACCCAGGCAAATGAGATACCATTTTTCTCGGGAGACCTGGGGGAACGCTGGGTGGGTGGAAATTTGTTGATCCACGCAGATTCCGGAACTTTCCACCACAGAAATGTGAGGAAAATGCGTTTTTTTTTCCAATTTCTTAGCTTTGCAAGGGATTCTGGGTAAGAGAACCTGGGGGTAGGCAGTCGAGTGACCCCATCCTGAATTCCCCTGGGTGTCTACTTTTCAAAAATGTATAGGTTTGCTAGGTTTCCCTAGGTGCCGGCAGAGCTAGAGTTCAAAAACAAAAGGTAGTCTCTTTGCCCATAATGTGCACAATTTCACTGAAAAATTGAGTTGTGACCACGTTGCGTTTTGCACTGTTTCCTGTCGCAGCCACTATGCCTACCCAGGCAAATGAGATACCATTTTTCTCGGGAGACCTGGGGGAACGCTGGGTGGGTGGAAATTTGTTGATCCACGCAGATTCCGGAACTTTCCACCACAGAAATGTGAGGAAAATGAGTTTTTTTTTCCAATTTCTTAGCTTTGCAAGGGATTCTGGGTAAGAGAACCTGGGGGTAGGCAGTCGAGTGACCCCATCCTGAATTCCGCTGGGTGTCTACTTTTCAAAAATGTATAGGTTTGCTAGGTTTCCCTAGGTGCCGGCAGAGCTAGGGTTCAAAAACAAAAGGTTGTCTCTTTGCCCAAAACGTGCACAATTTCACTGAAAAATTGAGTTGTGACCACGTTGCGTTTTGCACTGTTTCCTGTCGCAGCCACTATGCCTACCCAGGCAAATGAGATACCATTTTTCTCGGGAGACCTGGGGGAACGCTAGGTGGGTGGAAATTTGTTGATCCACGCAGATTCCGGAACTTTCCACCACAGAAATGTGAGGAAAATGTGTTTTTTTTTCCAATTTCTTAGCTTTGCAAGGGATTCTGGGTAAGAGAACCTGGGGGTAGGCAGTCGAGTGACCCCATCCTGAATTCCCCTGGGTGTCTACTTTTCAAAAATGTATAGGTTTGCTAGGTTTCCCTAGGTGCCGGCAGAGCTAGGGTTCAAAAACAAAAGGTAGTCTCTTTGCCCAAAACGTGCACAATTTCACTGAAAAATTGAGTTGTGACCACGTTGCGTTTTGCACTGTTTCCTGTCGCAGCCACTATGCCTACCCAGGCAAATGAGATACCATTTTTCTCGGGAGACCTGGGGGAACGCTGGGTGGGTGGAAATTTGTTGATCCACGCAGATTCCGTAACTTTCCACCACAGAAATGTGAGGAAAATGCGTTTTGTTTTCCAATTTCTTAGCTTTGCAAGGGATTCTGGGTAAGAGAACCTGGGGGTAGGCAGTCGAGTGACCCCATCCTGAATTCCCCTGGGTGTCTACTTTTCAAAAATGTATAGGTTTGCTAGGTTTCCTTAGGTGCCGGCAGAGCTAGGGTTCAAAAACAAAAGGTAGTCTCTTTGCCCAAAACGTGCACAATTTCACTGAAAAATTGAGTTGTGACCACGTTGCGTTTTGCACTGTTTCCTGTCGCAGCCACTATGCCTACCCAGGCAAATGAGATACCATTTTTCTCGGGAGACCTGGGGGAACGCTGGGTGGGTGGAAATTTGTTGATCCACGCAGATTCCGGAACTTTCCACCACAGAAATGTGAGGAAAATGCGTTTTTTTTTCCAATTTCTTAGCTTTGCAAGGGATTCTGGGTAAGAGAACCTGGGGGTAGGCAGTCGAGTGACCCCATCCTGAATTCCCCTGGGTGTCTACTTTTCAAAAATGTATAGGTTTGCTAGGTTTCCCTAGGTGCTGGCACAGCTAGGGCTCAAAAACAAAAGGTAGTCTCTTTGTCCAAAGAGCGCAAGATTTCACTGGGAAATTGAGGTGCGACCACGTTGTGTTTTGCGCTGTTTCGTGTCGCAGCCACTATGCCTACCCACGCAAGTGAGGTACCATTGTTTTCGGGAGACCTGGGGGAACACTGGGTGGGTGGAAATTTGTTGATCCAAGCAGATCCCAGAACTTTCCTCCACAGAAATGTGAGGAAAATGTGTTTTTTTTGTCAAATTCGTAGGTTTGCAAGGGATTCTGGGTAACAAGACCTGGTGATAGGCAGTCAAGTCACCCCATCCTGAATTCCCCTGGGTGTCTACTTTTCAAAAATGTATAGGTTTGCTAGGTTTCCCTAGGTGCCGGCAGAGCTAGGGTGCAAAAACTACAGGTAGGCACTTTGCTAAAAAAGGGTCAATTTGTAACTGCAAAATTTAGGTGTCACCACTTTGCATTTTGCGCCGTTTCCTGTCGCAGGCACAAGGGCGACCCACACAAGTGAGGTACCGTTTTTATCGGGAGACTTGGGGTAATTCAGATTTGTAAATCAACTGTTATTACCAATTGAGCTTTTGCGCATTTCTCCCTTTCAATGAAAGACATTGTGTAAAAAAAAAAAAAATTTGAAAAATGACCAATAATTCTCATGCTAGTATGAGTATTCCCAATTTTGAAAATTAGCAATAATATACTGTTTCTGAACTCTATATTTTGTACCCAATTCAGAAATACATAGGTGTCTTTCATACAGATTTTTCCATGTATACATTTTCCAAGACAAAGTGCTCTATACCCAGTAAATGAAAAAATACCATTGCAAGTTGCTGCTCAGTTTTTGGATCTGGGTTCGTCGGGTTCTTGGTGAAACTACAAGTCCTATATATCCCCACAACCAGGAAAATCTAACGGATGTAACGGTATATTGCCTTCTAAGAGCTGTCAAAACTAGAAAAAGTTATAGGTGAAAACGTTGAGACAAAAGGCTGTTTTTTTCAACAAATTTTCAATTATTCCAATATTTAACTGTTAGTTTCTATAAAGAAACCTTCATGGATTTAGACAAATGACCCCTTTCTGAATTCAGAATTTTGTCTACTTTTTGAAAATGTACAGCTTTCTAGGATCCATTATTGCTTTCAAACTCTTTTCTACCATTAATTGGAAGGAGGTGGAAAGCTCTAAAAATAGCAAAAATAGGCTATGTCCCAGAAAAATGCCAAAACTGTGTAAAAAATGTTGGTTTCCTGACAAAAGACTGTCATTCCCTGAAAGCTGAGAAAACGGAGATTTCAGCCCCACAAACCCTTTTTTGATACCATTTTCAGGGAAAAACCCAGAGGCTTTCATTTGCAGCCCGTTTTTCCCATTTTTCTGAAAAAAACAAAAAAATCACTATATTTTGGTTAATTTCTGGGACCCCTCCAAGGGAATCCACAAACCCTGGGCGCCTTTGGAATCCACATGATGTTGGAAGAAAAGGACGCAAATTTGGCGTGGATAGCTTATGTGGTCAAAAAGTTACAGGGGCCTAAGCGCACACTACCCCAAATAGCCAAAAAAGGGCTCAGCACAGGAGGGGAAAAGGCCCAGCAGCGAAGGGGTTAAAGAAAGATTACCCTGTGATTCCCACTTTGTATCTATTGCCCAAAATTCATAAGGACATACAAACTCCACCTGGAAGGCCGATCATATCGGCAATAAACAGTTCCACAGAGAACATTTCGAAATACATTGACTTTTTCCTGCAGGAATGGGTGAGGAAATTACCTTCATATGTAAGGAACACAACGGATTTTATTTGCAAACTTGAGAATTTGAAATGGAACACTGAATGTATCTTGATGACCCTAGACTTTACCTCTTTATATACGTCGATAAGACATTGCGACGGCATAAAAGCTGTCGAGCACTATTTGGCTAAACAACCTATGAATTTCTTAAACCACAACAAAATGAACGGAATGTTGAAACTAGGTCTAGAGCAGAACTACTTCATCTTTACCAACCAGGTGTATCAACAACTGAGAGGTGTGCCAATGGGGGCCAGCTTTTCTCCCAGCTTCGCGTGCTTGCACATGGGGCTGTGGGAGGAGCAGGTCCTCATGGGTCAAAACAGAGAAATCATGATAAAGAATGTAATGATACACCTTAGATACATTTATGATTTATTTATCGTGTGGAAGGGGTCGAGATCTAGTGCAGAGGAATTTGTGAAAACTTTGAATGTAAACCTCTTCAATCCGCAGTTTACATCACAAATACATAATGAATCTGTAAACTTTTTAGACATAGAAGTTTATGTCAATGAACATGAAGTAGGGACTAGATTACATAGGAAGACGACAGCGGGGAACACACTGCTGCATGCTACGAGTCAACACCCACGCCATCTCATCAACAGCATCCCCTATGGGGAGATGCTTAGACAGACGGATATGTAGCTCAGATCAGGACTGCATTAAAGCCCAAAAAGCAAGTAAACCACGCTTTTTGGAGAGGGGATATAAGGAGGAAACCATAGATAGAGCCATAAAACGCACTAGAGCAAGCACTAGAGAAGAGGCCCTCATCCCCAAAGCTAGAGCAAATACAGTGAACCCTGAAAGTGATCATATAACATCTCGGATTATAGTTCCCTACAGTCAGCAACATTCAGAGATCAGAGAGATATTCTCAAAGAACTGGAACCTAGTGAGAGGGGATCCAGTAATTGGAGGGGATGTCTCTGCTAGACCAGAGATTACCTTTCGAAGATCACCAACTATGGCGGATGCCTTAGTCAGTAACAGCTTGGACACTGTACTCTCTGGAACATGGAAGGCCCTGAGTAAGGGCTTTAGGAGATGCATGTCTTGTAAGGCTTGTCGCTTTGGTGTAAATAAAACTCATCATGTGAGTCCCTTGAAAGATAACCCAATGCCTATCACTAAACGACCAACCTGTAAAACCGAATATGTCATCTATGTGTTGCAGTGTCCGTGCGGGCTAAGCTATGTGGGCAGCACACGGCCGCCCACCCACAAGTGAATACTGCAACATATCGGGGCAATTACAGGCAGAGATCAATCCTACCCGGTAGCGCGACATTTTGAGTCCTTACATAATAGTGACCCCGCCATGCTCCAATACTTTTTAATTGACACCATACTACCGTTAAAATGGGGAGGGGACAGAGAGGGGAAATTGCGCCTCTTAGAGACGAGGTATACATGTTCACAGTATACAGATACCTCTGGATCCGCTCAGAAGCAGGCACATGAGACACACCACAACTAAATAAGAGAAAGACCAGTTTCAGATAAGTTATTTTTTGACTATGAAGTTTCCGGACTAAAACTTCCTACATACTGTAAAACAAAATTATGTACACTTTTCTTGCACAAGCACTTTTTTTCACCTACTGTAGGATAGATTTACAGCGCCCAGAGAGGGTAGACAAAAGATGTATGGAGAATTGGTGATAGCTTCCAGGGTAGGTTATGGGCTCACTGGATCCTTATGAAATGACAGAGTCAACATTAGTATTGATTTACATTGTATCGGAAGGATAAAGTGTTTCTATTTTTAGCAACACCAGAAAATAAGGTATTGCATTACAGGGTATACATATATAATATTAGATGTATTGATTTATATAATACTATATTTTTGATATTTATATTTATTTGTAAATACTTGAAATGTATATATGTATATATGATATGAAATATATTTATTTTGATTATCCCTGATGTGACCCAATGAAATGGACACTATATCCTCTATGCATTCCGATTGAACTTCCAGATACATGAATGTACAATAATGCTATGCTCACTTTAAGACCATGGAGGCTCAGCCTTTTGCAAATTTTTTGTTGACATAAATCCCCTCCTCTGTTTCATTGACACGTCATGTGATCAAGCCTCGGCTTAGAGGCGAAACGCGACATGGCGGATGGCTGCCTCCAAGATTGCAAAATAAAGCACTGAGATTTGCACAAATTAATGAGCTTACTTTCTTGTTTTCTTTCCGTGGGAGGAAGATTTGCAATAACGGTTCCAGTTATATATATAACGGGAACCCTGATTTGCCTTCATCCAGCCCGGGCATCAATGTTTCCACGATAACTACAAACTTTAAACCTAAGTCAAAATTCTGTCCACTGATGATGAAAGATAACATTAACTTATTTCATGACAAAGTTTTCCAAGAACTAAGAGCACTTTTTCTTAAACGTGGCACTTTTTCTAAAAAGCATCACTATCGTGACTTTGAATATCATCAACTGATCAAAAAATTGCAAAAAAACACCAACATAATCATAAGACAATCCGACAAAGGAGGAATGTTGTTTTATGGCCCGCAAAATGTACATGGAGGTGGCGATGGGGCAGCTAAATGATTGAACATGCTACAGACGGACGGATGCCAACTAAGTACAGCAAGCAAAGTGGGATATCTATTCCAAATTGATGGCTTGGAGGAGCACTAGCATTATAACCATGGACGAATTCAAGTTCATGAAGAAGGAAAATCCAGTAATGCCAGTAGCCTATTTCATTCCCAAAATCCACAAGGATAGATCTGCACCGCCAGGCCGTCCAATTATTTCTGCCTGCAATAGTATATTCGAAAATGCTAGCAAGTATGTTGACTTTTTCTTGCAAGACTTTGTTAGATTACTACCGTCATTTGTGCTAGACACAGGAGATTAATAATGTGCAGTGGAAACAAAGTTATCTACTAATTACACTAGATGTGACCTCACTGTACACTAGCATTGTTCATAAAGACGGGCTGAGAGCAGCACAACATTTCTTGGGTTCTAGACCAGATTTGTTAAATGACCATACTCGCATGATTATGGCAATAATCACATTGTGCCTGGAAAACAACTTTTTCTTATTTGGTAAACAACTATTCCAACAAATAAGGGGCGTGGCGATGGGGGCCTGTTTCTCTCCCAGTTACGCCTGTTTACACATGGGCTACTGGGAGAAACAGGTCCTCACGCCTAAGTTCAGGGACATCATGAATACCAAGATTATAAGATGGCTAAGATACATCGATGACCTCTTTTTAATTTGGGATGGGTCACACAATGAGGCAGTAGAATTCATTGAGAATCTGAATGTTAATGATCTCAACTTACAGTTTACAGCCCAAATTAGTGACAAATCAGTCTGTTTCCTAGATGTAGAGGTTTTCCCTCGTGGGGGGAAACTAGAAACTAAGCTATACCGCAAACCAACTGCAGATAATAGTGTCTTGCATGCGGGCAGCCAACATCCGGTTCACCTCATAAGGAGCATCCCTTATGGGGAAATGCTCCGAATTAGGAGGATCTGCAGTGCAGATATTGATTGCACAGAGGCCCAAGCAGCGTGTAAGGTTAGATTCCTACAAAGAGGTTATTCGAATGAAATTATTGATAAAGCTATTGTAAGAGCCAATTCTTGTGACAGAACATCTTTGTTGTCTACTTGTACGCAAAGCAGAAACAATACATCCACAGTTGCTGACAATGAAACCAGACTCATCCTAACATTCAATAATCAACACTTGATTATTAGAAACATTGTCAAACGCAACTGGACACTTATCTCTAGTGACCCAGTACTAAGTGGGCAGGTCAAGGGCACTCCTAGTATAGCCTACAAAAGAGCTAGAACAATGGGGAACTGTTTAGTATCTAGCAGTCCTGAGATCCGGACCATGGGCTTGTGGTTGGACTCAAGCAAAGGTTTTCTTAAGTGCTCTTCATGCAAAGCGTGTAAGAATGGAGTTAGAAGAAAAGAATATACAACTCCGTTCAGCAACAAACCCAGAGTGATAAAGTGCCAATTAACATTCCGCACCGAGTACGCAGTGTATGTGCTGGAATGCCCCTGTGGTCTACGCTACGTTGGTAGCACAAGACCACAGGTATACAAACGCATCCTGTAGCACCTTAGGGCCATTACCAACGGCGACACTGCGTACCCTGTTGCGAAGCACTTTGAGGAGTCACACACGAAAAATCCGGAAGGATTGAAATATTTTGTCATTGACATGGTACCACCACAAAGAAGAGGTGGGGACCGAGAGGTGCTATTGTGTAGGTTAGAGACCAGGCACATCATCTTATTAGATACTAAGACCCCTAATGGTCTCAACGCTGGGGAAGATTGTCATACTTACTTATAAACACTTTTAACAATGACCAACTGTACTACCATAATCATACCTGCTGTCAATGTATTTTTATTATACAAGCATTATATTTTATAATTTGCACATTTTTATGTTTCACCAGGTAGCACCAATTTGCAGTATTTATTTTGCCGATATTTATTGCTATCTTTGCACACAATTTAACAAGGCTCATCTTTTGCACAGTTGCTTGCCTAGCCCATTAAGGGGTGATTTTTAACTTTTAGCGTCCAATGCGCGCATAGGCTTGCATTTGAAGACGCTAGCCCTTAGAACTTGTATTTCTTGGTATTATGGATTTGTTCTATGGCTAATTCTAAGCATACACCATAAAATGTTTATTTTGGTGTATGGTCTCAAATTCGTGAAGGTGGAACAATATCAATTATAATTTAACCGTACATTACGTTATTTTATTGTTGAGAACTAGTATTTTGCTGCTATATTTATATCTGTGGTTTTAACATCTTTTTTATATTTACATATTTATATATTTAAATATTTATGTATTTAATATGTTCAGATACACTTCCATCCTTTTGTGTAACTGAATGAGCAATCACAACACATTATGTGTTTAGACAACTGTTATGAATCATGTGCATATCTGCATTTAAGCAGGTATTAGTTAAGGCAATATGTTTTCTATGTCTATGATAGCAATACTTAGCACAGGCACTTTAAAAGGAGCACATACACCCTACACATTGTCATGTGATCAAGGGCTTGTTTGGCCCGAAACGCGTAATGGTGGTGTGGTGGAGAGCTAAATAAAAACACAGCACCAGTTTTTGGGTTCGTCTCGTCTATGTACCTGCATAACTGCTGGAGACGTTTGTATGTCGAATATATATATAGATATATAGATATATATATATTCACAACCAAGTATCAAAACAATTGAAATACCTCAACATCAAAACTCGCAGAAGCAAGTACAAATACAATAAGTAAACAGCCAACTATGATGCTCTAATAACTAAATTACAATCAAACAATAAGATAATTATTAGAGCCTCTGACAAAGGAGGAAATATTGTTATCATGCATAGGGACATGTACATTAAGGAGGCACATGGCCAATTGAGTGACACTTGCTGCTATACTAGATGCATGGGAATTGACCTAAAAACAATGTACACTAACTGCTACAAAAAATTGCTCAAATGGAAATTGGAGGGATTGATCACGGGACAGGAATACAAATTCTTGAAAAACGAATACCCAGTGACTCCGACCATATACTTCCTACCGAAGGTACACAAAGATGCTAATAACCCACCAGGTCGTCCGATAATATCTGCTAGGAATGGATGCCTGGAACACATGTCCCAATATGTGGACTTTTTTCTACAGGGTGAAGTAAAAAATCTGCCATCTTTTGTTAGTGATACCAGCGACTTTCTCCACAAAATCAAGGACATCAAATGGGAAAGTCGCTATTTACTGATTGCCTTAGATGTAAGTGCACTATACACTAGCATTGTACACTCTGATGGATTGAATGCACTTAACTTTTATCTGCAGAAATCTTTGGGCGACATATTGAAGCACAAACAAATGCTGTTGGAAATGGTGGACTTTTGTTTGAATAACAATTTATTCATTTTCAATAATGTGTTATACAGGCAGTTACAGAGTGTTGCCATGGGGGCCAGCTTCTCTCCCAGCTACGCATGTCTTCACATGGGCTGGTGGGAGGAGCTGGTCCTCATGGTTGAACACCGCACAGTAATGGAGTGTCATGTAATCACATGGTTATGTTTTATAAATGATTTATTTGTGATTTGGGATGGCAATATGGAATCAGCTGAAAGGTTTATTGAGGATATCAACAGCAATGATCCTAATTTACATTTTACTGCCAACATTAGCAATTCATCTATAACATTCTTAGACACGGAGATATTTATTGAGAATGACAAAATTGAGACCAGACTCCACCGTAAACCCACGGCAGGTAATTCCACCCTACACGCCAAAAGTTCTCATGTGAAACATCTAATTACCAGCATCCCCTATGGGGAGATGTTGAGACATAGGCGAATTCACAGTAGGGAAAATGATCTGATTTTAGGCCAAAAAGCGAGCAAAACTAGATTTTTGGAAAGAGGCTACTCTGAAAAAATAGTCAACACTGCCATTTCCAAATCAATGTCCTAAGACAGATCGGATCTTTTACAGAATGCCCCCAAAAAAGCAATAACTGGTGTGGATTGTTCTGAAAATCTGACTGATTTCAGAATCATCATCCAATACAGTGCCCAACACAAACAAATTCAATCCATCATTAATAAAAATTGTCCTTTGGTCCTTTGTGATCCTATAATTGGGAAGGATCTCCCCAAAAAACCATCTATCACCTACAGTAGGGGCTAATCAATGAAAGATGGACTTGTAAAAAGTAGCCCTGAAGTCATTGAATCTAAGAATTGGCTTCAAACACATGGTGGGTTCTTTAATTGTAAGGTCTGCAAAGCCTGCTCACAGGCAGTAAACAAAATCTGCTACTTATCACCTTTTGACTTAAAAGAACACAAAATGACTAAAGTACTCACATGCAAAACTGAGTATGCGGTTTATGTCTTGTCATGTCCTTGCAATCTGCTCTATGTGGGGAGTACTAAACTCCCCGTACATAAAAGAATTTTACAGCACATTAGGGCGATTAGTAATTAAGACAATACATACCCAGTGGCAAGACACTTTAAGGTTAAACACAACTCTAAAAGTGCAGAATTAAAGAACTATGTAATAGATTGTGTTCTTCCACACAAAAGAGGCGGCAATAGAGAAGAAAAATTACGCCGCCTGGAGACCCGCTACATTTTAGAACTCAATACAAAACAGCCTTCGGTGTTAAATAATACGGAGGACCTCTACACTTGCCTTTAAAACCCTCCCCAAAAAAACAACTTTAAATTTTGAAAGAAAACTGTGCCTCAGGGATGTGTAAATATACAATGATTTAATAACTTTATGTCTTTTAGATATTTATTGATATATTTATATATTTATAGATTCAATTTTATGATTGACTCTTTTGTATGCATATAGCCCTTTTAGATATTTTTTATACAAGTGACAGAATTACAATTTTAGTCGTCATTTAACCATTTTTTTAAGGTTTTTATTCATATGACATGAACTTAAATTGTTTTTTTGTACACTTTATTCAACTATAAGGAGCATGTATGCCTACTCAAGAGATATCTGTTATGCCCATCCCGGGATATTCATGGCCCTGCAATTTCAAACTTAAACTTGTCTCCAAACTGTACAATTCATGATTGGTTGTGACTTATGTATTTGTACCGATATATGATTTATGTATTTGCACTGATATATATGCTTGTCGCCCCCTCCCTTCTCTTTGTAGGCACGTAACACTTTAAATTTTTTAATATATGACAGGCATAATTATCGCCGGGGCTCCGGTTGGTAATTAACAGGTTCAGTTATTTTACTTAAAAGAGAAACACCTCATAAAAATCGAAATATTGAAAAACAATCAAAAATCAAAAATAGAATTTTTTTTATTTACCATCAGTAACTTGAAAAAGTGTATTCAGCTGCTTTTAAATACACAAAATTATTTTTGGGTTTTCAAAAAAAGTCTTTTTGTTCTCTGCACTTGCACTTTGATTCTTTTACAGGAATTTGGTATTTAAACTCAGACATGTTTTTATCTATTTAAACAAACAGCCTAAAAAAAGTACAATTCATTGTATTATTGAAGGTAAATGATGTGTAGTTTTGTTGAACTACAAAACTCTTTCATGTCTACGCGTATTTAGGCTGCAAACGTGTGACCTTGCCAACGTGACTATTTAAACCAATACCTGTTTGTATACTGTGTCATGTGATCAAGCGCTCTGTGAAGCGCGAAACGCGTCATGGCAATTTGAAACCCAGCACGAAATAAAGAAATAATCATTGCACCTATCTTGGGCCCGTATCTGTTTCTGCAGTCTTCGAGAATTCTGCGCAAGTGATTCGGATATCCTTGGAATATATATAGATATATATATATTCAATGTGAATTTATTTCCATCGGTCTCCTCCGACCTCACATGTATGCCCGAGATTGAGTAAACATTGAGTAACATTTTCGTGCTACCTGCTTTCTTAGACATTTGGGCCATTCACGAACATTGCCAGTTAAACTATGGATCACGGCACCTAAATAGAAGTATTGTTGTGTTGGTGGCATGACACTCTATTCCCAATATTTCAACCTTCCACACAAACATTTGTTAACAGACTTTGTATTAGCAAAGCCAACAAAGGGGATTATGGGCTTTGTAGTCCCATAGGAAAGAGTCAACTACCCAAGGGGCCGAGGGCCGGCATTGCGGTCGTTAATGCAATAAGAATATGTAATCTGAGCCCCGTGAATTTATCACCAGTCCAATATCTCTTCAATCGGTGTGTTCCGTTGTATGATGTGCCTGCACTTCAGTTCGTGAATACAATTTAAGTCTTGTTTGTATTCCGTAATTACATCTGTGGGGGACTGTGTTCGTTTCAGTAATGCGATGTCTGTTATTTAGCATGAACATTATTTTCAGCACGTTTCATGTTTTACTTAAATGCATTTTTTTATTTTTCCGATTTAGCTTTGGTTGGGCTGAGAGCATTGGCGCCATCTAATGTACAAACATTATAGCACTTTGGCTTGGTATTACGATATGCCCACCCTCAAGGCAAAGTTTATATGTATACTTTTTTCTGTGTGGTCTTCTATAGTTGTGTAAGTTCTATCTTCGGTGGAACAAACTGACTGTGCACTATGCTGTTAGTTACATTTATTATTTTTACTGCACTTTGCATTTTATATATTTTTGCCAAAATAAGCTTGTCTCAATAGGCATGTTTTACCATTGCGCAGTCCATTTTCTATGTTTACATATGCGTTAATTTAAGGGGGAGGGCTACATAATCTATAGAGATATCTCTATATATATCTCCATCTCTATATATATATATATATCTCTATATATATATATCGCTTGTTTAGATCTGAAATCCGTGCAGCTGTGAACAGTGATTGAATTGCCTACATGGGCTCGAAACTGCAATCTTGTGATCTTGATGCTTTTAGCATCTTAGCACGTTTACTGCGACCATAATTTCAGCAGTTGCTTACACGGAGCCTTGAAATATTAACTTTATTGGGCACATGAGGCATAAACAAACTGAGTTGCGTTAACGTTCGCCATCAGCAGCACATGTCAGAATATGCTTTTCACTTACGCGGTTATGTATTTCTTTTCATTTTATTTATCACATTTAAGACTCACAGGTTTGGTTGAATATGTATTTAGTAACATTTAAGAAATGTACATTTACGATTAGCTGAGTCTGTTTTCACTCACATTGGTGTCACGTGTTGTATAAAAACGTATGCAACGTAGGATCAAACACTCGTGAACAAGGGAGTGATCCTGAAACGCGTCGAGTAATTCTTGCCATTAGACCATTTGTTGAATAAATTTACGTCTGCTGCACATAACTCTGCTTTGTGTCCGTGACTGCTGTGCTTTTAAGCAAGGTAAAGAAGTACGGCTGTGGTGTATTTTCGAAGAGGCCGCCTGCCTCGTGATGGACCGCCTTCACCAAAGCGGCTGGGAGAGGCGCTGCGAGTGTTTACACTTGCATTTGGGATTGGATTTGATGTAAAGTCCCAGCCCGCTGGATCGGTACGACAGCTGTGTCGAGATATAGAATAACGGATGCAACATATTTCAGTGTGAGTTCTAGCAAGTATCCGGATTCGAACTCTCGCAAGCTGATACAGGTTATCTATTCTCAAGCTGAAGGCTGACACGCGATTACTCTAACAATGAGAAACGCGTGTCTGAGAAGTGCAAGCAGATAATAGGAGAAACGAGTGCGAATACGACTCTCTGTTTATATTTGAAATGGCTATGGCAAGAAATGATAAACGCTCGGAAGCTGCAAGCAAATTGTTTGATGAGTGTCAGACGGATGACGCATCAACGAGAGCGAAGGGAGCAAGGGTAAATACGACCCCCCCAACAATAAAAAAGTGGTTTTGGACAAACTTTGGAAAGCTTTCAAAAAAGAACAGAACAAATTGTGGGAAGGGACCACCTTAAATAAATACATAGAGGTCAGAAGAGTGCCAAGAGGCCTACGCATCTTTATAACGCCCACATTGGAAGACCCGGACCCAGAATTAGTGGAGGAGTTGATCGATAACAACCATATTTGCTCCACAAACATGTTAAAAATGCTGGTAAAATTCGCCCGAAAAGACTGATAAGTAATATAATTAAAAACCTGACGGCTGAACTAAAAGAACTGTGCACTGATGACGAATTTCAAAAGGAAATGAATAAAACGGACAAATGACTTGACAAAATTGAATGTGATATAAAGATAAAAAAACAATGGAAATTCCAGCGCGATTTGGTGGATTACCAAAAGGGTCAGATCCTTACGTTTTTCCCAAAAATACGATCACCTGAGAAAAAAGACATCAGCTCACCCGGTGCAAGGCACATCTACAACGACTAATGTGGAACATCAACTGGATGACAACCGTTCAGTTGAGTGGCACTAGTTTGGCCAGCGGCAGCGGCGTCACAAGTGGTAGCGATTTCTCAATTGTACAGGAATACACTGGAGTAAAAAACAGCATTTTAGCAGAATTCGATCTAGTAGCCAATGGCAGACAGTCCAACAACAGATCGGAAGGATTTCCAAAACGAGGAAGAGGAGGCAGAGGAAAAAGAGGAACCAACAAGCCATCCAGAAATCCAAGCAGCCCTGTGGGAAGTCGAACAAGGGACCAAGTAAAGACAAAGTAATGGATGAGAAGACTGTGATCAACCTATCAAAGATACTAAGTAAGACTGAAATTGATTTGTTATCTAAGGGTTTGTCGTTTTGCCCCACAAATACTTTTGACTATACACAGAGTCGAATTGACTTATTCTTTTTCACACACAAATTGCGTTTAAGAAAATGGCACGCTACCAAAGTCCATTCGAACAATACTACTCCACCCAATGTGATAAGTGATCTACGTATAGGTGACGTTGGATTACTACATACAATGAATGTATTAGCAGAAGTGAATGTGAGTAACAACGATCCAACTACTAGCCTTGAGCTTGAGAATATCTCCTTTAATCTAAGTGATTTCAGACCGAAATCAGTGTTCTTGCTCCAAATTAACCCTTTCGCTGCTGATGACGAGCTCAGCTCGTCATCACCCACGGGTGTCGTGTGCTGATGACGAGCTGAGCTCGTCATATCTGCACCAGAATAGCAATTTGCAGCACAGCGCAAAAATCCCCGCAGCAGCCATGTGGTTAAGAATGAGGCAATTGAAGTATTTGAAAAAGGAGTGACGAGGATGGAGTGGGCAAGATGGCCGCCGACAGACCGTAGGAGGCAGCAGCTCCTGACTACTCTCTCGAGGTGAAACGCTGGGAGCCTGATATGAAGATGTGAAGATGTGAAGATATACTGCACTACCCGAGATTTGTAGGATTTAATCTACTCGTGAACAAAACGGATTAAATTGGCTAAAAAAGCATCAAGGAGCTACATAGCGGGATGCTCAAGGACTTGGCTAATTGGATTGACTCCGCAGAGTGGCCCATTATACAAACATTTGTTAGCCTTGAGAGAGAGCCTCGTGTCCTGTGGCAGTCACTTGGAATAGTGATTGAAGAGGCGCTACGACGACTCCGGAGTACTTGGCGAGTTGGAAAGCGAATTATGGCTCCGAAAGCAATAAGAGCAGTCAAGGACATGGCCGGGAGAGAGGACGAGGATCTAAAAACAAGTGATCCCGAGAGCCTGCCAGTAAACGTTAGAGCGAAGGCACGACATAGAGCTCAACTGCGAAGGGAGGCTGCTAAGGCCCGCGAAGAAGTGAAATTGTCTGTTGCAGAGAAGAGAAAGCAGGACAAAGACACGGAGAAAAAGAATAAGAAAGAAATAATTTAAAAAGGGCTTACAAAGAGCACAGACGCCGGTTTTGAATCTTCAAAGGAAGCCTCCCTGCGGCAGCCGACATTGTTTGAGTCCTTCCCGGGTCTGAGAACTGAGGGCACACCCGACAACGCTAATCCTAGCGGACTGAGTGGCTGCAATGGGCCGGATAGGGTTACAGAGCAGCTAACTGGATCGAGAAATATAATTGAGGCTGACCGCTCAGAGGCTGCGATGGGCCCGGAGGATGACGTCAATGATGTAAGGAGTTTGGAGCAATCCGGAGAGACAGCTGCATTGAGTCAGATGGAAGAACGGGATGACACGGCTGGAGGCACTCGTGGCCCACAGAGAGGGGCGATTGTAGGCAAGGAGTTACTCGGGGATTGTGACGATGCAGTAGCGTACAAGGAAGATCATAGCAGAACTAATCCTTCAGAAGGGGTGACAGGTTCAGAATACGCGAAAGTACAAACGGAGACAAGCATAGCCCCGCAGGGAGGCGTAAGAGGTGAAATGGGTGAAACGGAGCCACATGATAATACTGCCATGAGAGAGACTGTCACAGAGGCTACACCCTCGCCTACAGTATTCACGCTTAAGACCCCAGCCGAACCGGGTAAGGAGCAAGAGGGGGATGCCCAAGTGACTAAGAGTACTTCTGTAACTGAAATGGCACAACAATCTATTAGTAATAAGGAGATGGTATGCACGCCTGCTGCAGTTAGTTGAAGAGATAACCCCGTAGACACTCTAGCGCGTAAAAGCAATAAGGCTAAAAGGGGCATTAATAATACTTCTGAGGAAATCCCAGATGGCTCTCAAGCAAGTATCGAAGGGGTGGATAAAGAGTATGCTAATGATAGAATTGATCACCTGCCTGCAGCTACTGGCTCACCTAGTGATGACTGTTTTTTTACTGGGAATGATGATGATAAGGATGAGGTCGAGACTGAGGAGTCGGATGTAAGTCATAATTCATCCACTAATCTAGATGATCCATCAATACCTACGGAAAGCGACTCGGAGGCATCGCAGATAGACACTTCAGAGTTCGAGACTGAGTCAGAGCCAGAACCAGAACACAATACTATATTAAAATGAAACTTAGAGCCTAAACCAAGTAGAAACAAGGGAGCCAAGGGAAGGATTCGCAGAAGAGCAAAGAAAAGGGGGAGTGTAACACAATCAGGTGTGTTTAAAAAACTGGATTGGGATTATGCAGCCACCTCACAGTTGTACCAGGAGGGTGCAGTTGGTGGCTCAGAGCATCCAAATAACTTGCAAACACAGACCCAGCCACAGACACACGAGAAAAGTTATGCAGCAAACTTTGATCTTTTGTTCTCAACCTTAAAACAGATTCAGGGGGAGGCCCGTCAGGAGAGTCAAAGAGCTAAGCATGCAAATAAAAAAATACAAGGGTCTCTCCGCAAGGTTGATAAAATGTATGCGGAAATGGCTGGTCGATTGGTAGAAGTGCAGGAGAGGACAGGCAAAGTGGAGGACGAAGTTGTAAAATTGCAGGAGTACAGAGAAGAGCAAGAAAAAACATCAGAGGTCTTGTGGAAGCTCGAAGACTTTGAAAATAGGCAGAGGCGCAACAACATAAGACTGCTTGGGATTGAGGAAGGGAAGGAGGGGGCGGACATACGCGCCTTTGTTGTAGAATTGTTGAAAGGGGCTTTTCCAGAGATGGATAATTGGGATTGGGACATGGAGGTGCAGCGCGCACACAAGTTTCGTTTGACGCAGAAAAAAAACACAAGCTCGAAATCAAGGGCTATTCTAGTATACGTGGGAAATTTTTTGCTGAGAGAGGAAGTAATTAGAAAGGCAAAGCCAATGGCTAAACGCTCATATAAGGACATAACGTTCTTCGCTCGCCCAGACTTTTGCCACACTACTGTGGCGAGAAGATGGCGCATGAGGCAGTTAATAACACCCTTTCAGAATGCGGGATGTGAAGTATACTTAATGTTTCCCTGTCGACTCAAAGTTGGCTTTAATGGCCAATTTAGGGTCTTTTTTTCAGAAGTAGTAGCACAGGAATACTTGACTTACCTAAAAGAAGGGAAAATACAAAGAGATGGGAAAGCACAAAATGATAGGGCTGCAGCCATCAGGCAAACCGAGTATGTGACTCAAAAAAAGAAAAAATGAAATGAAAAAAGGCAAATAAACGAGGGTGGGAGCAGCATGGATAAATAATCCCGGCGATGCAGGTTTAATATAAAGATATCGAGACTTCGGGAGAGTAGGTGTGGAGAAGCTTCCTGGGGGGGGCTCGGCTGTCAGACAGAGGTCAATATTGACCTGTTTGCCAGTAGGGGTGGGAGGGAGGGCAGGGGTCGGGGGGGGGGGAGGGAGGGAGGGCAGGGGTCTGGGGGGGGGGGGAGGGAGGGGACAGGGCCAGACACGGCAGCAAAAGACAGAATCATGCACAGAAGCAAGGGTAGAGGTGGGAGAAAGAGGAGACAAGATAAGCGATAGGAGGCTGAAAAGAAGGAAAAATACACTTGATAGAGGTGAGAAAAGGGGAAATATTGGAAAAAGAAATAAACTGTATAAGTATACGAGCACATATAACAGTAACATAACGAACTACCCATGGGGACCAGATATGTAACATGGAATGTATGCGGGTTGAACGACGCTCAAAAAAGGTTAAAGGTATCACTGTTATTAAGGCAAATGAATGTGGATTTTATTTTTCTACAGGAAACACACGTTATGACCTCACAAGAATTTTATTTGAAACAACTGGGCTTTCAGGTATTAGTAACCTCACAGCAAAGTGTTAAAAAAAGATGGGGTAGCTATACTATCTAGAAATAAAAATGTACTTCTGAGAAAAAAGGCGCAAGATCAATGGGGGAGATGGGCAATGGTTGAGTGTATGATAGATGGGGAGTGGACAACCTTGATAAGTATATATGGGTCAACCGAGGATGACCCGGAGATCTTTCAATTTTTAGATGTGGAATTAGCTACTTGGGCACCCAGAATTATAATGGCAGGGGATTTGAATATTAATGGCGCTGACGGGCTAGGCTTAGGTTCATTTGGTAAATATTCTGGTAGAAAAAAACGAGTATGTTATGCCATACAGGGATTAGCGGTAAATAATGCTTTATCGGATGTTTGGGGGAAAAGAAGGGTAGGAAATAAGGGCTTTACATATTATTCCGCCCCATATAAAATTTGTGTGAGATTGGACTACTTTTTCATCTCAAACGAACTATTACCAGAATCAAGGATAGATAGACTCCCCCGGATTCTAAGTGATCATAATCCCCTAATCCTTACATTAAGAAAATCGATAAATACCAGACAGCAAAGACAGTGGACTTTTGAGAGAGGATTATTGCTGGAAGAAAAGTATGTGGAACATATGAAAGTATGGATTAAAGAATTTTTTGAGAATAATAAAGATAGCTCTACTGTGGGGGTAGTATGGGACGCTTTTAAGGCGGGGGTACGGGGGGAGACTGAGCTTTAACCCTTTCACTGCTGATGACAAGCTCAGCTCGTCATCACCCACGGGTGTCGTGTGCTGATGACGAGCTGAGCTCGTCATGGAAACAGCAAAATGGCAATTTGCAGCACAGGGCAAAAATCCCCGCAGCAGCCATGTGGTTAATTCTTACAAGAGAAAACAGGAGCAGAGGAGAAATATGGAACTGGCTGGGGCAGTACTTAAAGCTGAAGAGAAACTAGAGGAGTGTATTATGAGTGGAACCCCTTTAGAAAATGCAATCTTGGAATTGTTAAAAGTGAAAGGGGATGCTGAGGGAGACATTGCCAGAAGGGCTGCAAAACTGTATATCACAAAAAGAGAAAAATGTCATGAATTTAGTGAAACAGTGGGAAGAACTTTAGCAGTTCGAACAAGACAGCAAGAAGCATTAGGTACTGTAAGGGAGATTAAGGACATCTCTGGTAGGATACGCACAGAGTCATAGGAAATAAGGGAAGTTTTCAGAGTTTTTTTATGAGAAGCTATACGAGGAGCCGATAAGGGGAGATATCAGGAAAATCAGAGAATATCTACAGGAAATTCCGGCGACTAGATTTACGGAAGAGGAGGTAGACAGTCTAGAAGAGGTTTTTCAGGGGGAAGAAATAAAAAACGCTATATCAAATCTCCCCTCTGGAAAAGCCGCAGGCCCGGATCAGATTCCAATAGAGTTCTATAAAATATTCTGGGATATTCTAAAAGTTGACGTAATTAGGACAATGCAACAAGCGCAATCAGGTAATTCAATACCTGGGACATGGGGAGGCGCTGAAATAGGGATAATTTTTAAAAAAGGGAAACCCGCAGAAGAACCAGGGTCATATAGGCCTATCACGTTGATGAAAACGGATACTAAAATCTTTTCCAAAGTACTAGCGACAAGATACGCTAAGATAATAGATAGGGTGGTGAGTAAGAACCAGCATGGTTTTATACCCGGAAGGAGCACCACCCATCATACGCGTAAAGTGATAACATTATTCGATGCTGCAGCAGTCTCAGGAGACCCGATGGCGATCATGTTATTAGATGCAGAAAAGGCATTTGATCGGGTCTCCTGGGACTACCTGTGGTATACCTTGGAAAGGTCAGGAGTCAAACAGGGGTTTATTAAAGCAGTCCAGGCGCTATATGTAGACCCTGTGGCCTCGGTGCGTGTAAATGCGGGGATCACAACACAATTTGGGATAAGGAGAGGCACGAGGCAGGGCTGTCCCTGCTCCCCACTGCTATTTGCAATGTACATGGATCCACTAATTCGGAGAATAGAGATGTGCAATCCAATAAAATCATTACCTACACAAATTGATTATTGTAAAATATTAGCATACGCCGATGATGTTGCAGTAATTACACCAACTCCAACGGAGGCTATCGCTCAAGTGGAAATTGAAGCTTTGATGTTTGGAGAAATCTCGGGTTATAAACTTTATACCACTAAGACCCAGATAATTAAGAACTCCCATACTACCTGCACAGATAGCCGAGTTACTAAAGCCGGAACATACTTGGGAGTGACTATATCGGCTGTCTTGGACAATTTAATGGAAACAAATATAGCTCCCTTAATAAATAAAGTACGGAAGGATCTGGATAGATTAGACAACCTGCATTTATCAATTGTGGGATGAACTAACGTAGTAAAAATGCTGGTTTTACCTAAGTTTCTTTATTTTTTTTAGAGCAATTCCTTTATTATTTGAGACTAAGCTATTCAAGAAGATAGAAAATATGATTAACAGATTTATATGGGCAAAGGGGAAAACCAGGAGAGCACTTAGGTTTATGACACTGCCAAGGGAGAGGGGAGGGTGGGCACTGCCAGATTTAAGGTTGTATTATTGGGCAGCAGCTTTACAAAATATGGTTGGCTTGCTGGGAGGGGGAGAATATGAAGGGTGGAACGAGCTGGGATCACTTGCAATTCATGGCTTGTTACTGGGGCCAGAAGCAGAAAATCTTTTTTTAAAATATGTCGAACCCAGCTACTTCAAAAGGACACGTTTTAAGACGCTCATTGCGGCACATACTGTCTGGAAAGCCTTCACTAAAAGATTCAAGCTGGGGCGATATAATGCATACACTAGACTGAAAGGAAACCCAAATCTACCTGTGGAAGATGTTTCTGGGCCCATACTCGCAGAATGGGAAAGAAAAGGACTTAGAAAGTTGGGAAACATTTTGGGACATCAAGGAGTTTACCAGTTTTCTGAACTACAAACCAAGTTTGCATTAGACAAAAGACAATTCTTTTAGTATTTACAAATTAGGAGCTTTCTTTATAATAAAAAAGGTGGCCCATCAGAATTTAGTAAAAATGCAATTATGGAAGTAATCCAAGCAGGGGAGGAGTGCACCATTAGGAGATTTTATGCTGAGCTATTGATCTCAAAGGAGGATGATATAGAAAAATGGGCAACTAAGTGGAAAAGTAACTTGGAAATTAGCGAGGAAAGCTTTTATATATCTTTAGAAATGGGGTATACACTGTTATGTTCAGCGCCTCTTCAGGCACAACACTATAAAACACTATCACCTCTACCACACGCCTGCTAAGATAGCCCAATGGGGTGGTACAGCAGGAACCACCTGTTTTAGATGTGGAGGCTCAGAAGCAGACTTAACACATGTATTCGCAACATGCCCTGACCTACAGCTACTTATAAAAGACATCGAGGGTTTCATAAACCGAGTATTAGGAATAGATACTCCTCTAACTCCCTCAACTATTCTTTTGGGGGTAAAAGAGGAGGAGAGACATCAGCAGGGCAACATCAGGGCGGAGGGGAATACTTTCTATTCTTAGCTATGTCGGTTCTGAGATTTTGCATTGCATCGGTATGGCTAGACTCTAAGCCACCGACATTCCATCAATGGTTGGCTAAATTATTGACAACATATAATTTGGAGATTGAGATCTATGCAAGGAAGGGGAAAAAGGGAAGGAAAACTGGTAAACAGATTTGGGGCCCTATTACGCACTGGAAAGAAGAGAGCACGGATTGAAAGGCTTGATTATTTTCTGTTTAATGCGGATTTGGCTGGTTAGAATATATTTATATTGTTTGAAATCCGCTTAACTGGTGGGGAAAAAATGTTCTTTTTCCTTTTTTTTCTTGTGTGTTTTTTGTAAGCCCTGCTCGGATTTGAAAATACTGAAAATATTGTATTTTTCTTTCTGATATGCCTTGTTATGTGTAATATGTAGTCCATTGTCGTGCCCTGTATGAAAAAATGTGGGAAAAACTGATCAATAAAAATATTTAAAAAAAAAAAAAAAGAAAAAGGAGTGACAAACTATGGAAAATAGCAAAGCGCAAAAACTAACACATGGAGTAATGTTAGCAAAGCCTAAAGAGTAGCCCTTGATAACTTAAAAAATGATAACTCAATTGTGATAAAGAAGTCTGACAAAGGCGGTAACGTTGTCATCAGGTCTAAAACAGATTACATAAATGAAGGTTTTAGACAGCTTTCCGAAACAGATAAATATGAGAGAAGCAACAGGATGGAGTATGAACACGCTATCAGACAATTTGATACACGGGTATTAGAATGGAAAAGGCAGGGACTTATTGAGGACAGCGAATATAAATTTCTTGAATGTAAATTCCCTAAGCTCCCTGCTTTATACCTACTGCCCAAAATTCACAAAGAGCCATTGAAGCCACCAGGGAGACCAATTGTGTCAGCGAGAGGGAGTTTTTTAGGAAATGTGTCGAGATATGTTGACTTTTTTCTCCAAGGTTTTGTACAAAATCTTCCCTCATATGTGAAAGATACCAGCGATTTTTTGCGCAAATTAGAAAGAACTGAGTGGAATGATGAGAACTCTTTGCTCACGATGGATGTGTCCGGTCTGTATACCTGTATTCCTCAGGACAAAGGAGTAGAAGCTTGTAGACACTTTTTCGATAACAGGTCAGCCTCTTACATCGCCCATACAGAAATGTTAGTAGAGATGATCACCATCTGTCTGAAACAGAACTACTTCCTCTTTGACAATAAAATCTACCACCAAACCCTTGGTACATCTATGGGGACCTCCTTTGCACCATCTTTTGCAGGTCATTACATGGGGTATTGGGAAGAGGAAGTAGTAAGCCAACTGACAATTTACAAAGTTCCAATGTACATCAGGTACATTGACGACATTTTTTGTATATGGAGAGGAACAGAAGAGGAGGCCAATGAATTTGTTAAAACACTTAATGTCAACAGCTTCAATCTCAACCTTACTTCTAATTGGTCTAAAACAACAGTGGAAATCCTAGACCTTAAAGTATGTATTGAAAATTGGAGAATTGAGAGTTGTCTCTACAGAAAGAGTACTGCAGGAAACAGTCTGCTGCACGCTGACAGTTATCACTCTACTGCACTCATCTAGAGTATACCGCTGGGTGAGCTCCTTAGAGCAAAACGCAATTGTAGCACGACTGATAAGTTTGAAACTGAATCTAAAGTTATAACAGATCGCTTTCTGCAACATGGTTACACAAAAGAAACGGTGAATAAAGCATTAAAAGAAGTATTTCAACGTTCTAGAGAATCTTTGCTTATTGATAAGACACTAGAGGAAGAGGGAGTGAGCAAAGATGATACAAATCAAACTCTAAGATTTATAACCACGTATAGCAAACAAACACATGCAGTGCGTAAATGTCTGAACAAATTTTGGCCAGTTCTAGGAACTGATAAAGATCGGATTGATTGCATAGGGCCAAGCCCGCAGATCACATATAAGAGAGCTAGATCTCTCAGGGACAGTATGTAGAGCAGTAGAAACTACCAAGACAGGGATTCCTGGAATTCAAGGATTCTACATATGCAGAAGCTGTAAAGCTTGTAAAAACAGCAGGAAAAAGAAAGAGTGTATCCTGTCCGCAAAGAGTGAACCATATGTGATTAAAAAGCACACTTCGTGCAATACAGAGTATGCGGTGTATGCATTATTCTGCCCCTGTGGCCTAGCCTATATAGGCAGTACTATCCACAAGGCCAAAATACGGATTCTTGAGCACTTGCGTGCAATAAAAAACTTGGATAAAGCGTACCCCATAGCCCGCCATTTCCAAAGCCAAAACGAACAGAACACAAATTTACTTAGTTTTGTAGTATTTGATTTTGTTAAAGAGGATATGCGAGGTGCAACAGATTGAAAGAACTCCGCAGATTAGAGTCTAAGCTCATCATACAGAACAGGACTATTATCCCTTCAGGCCATAACTGTGATGAGGAGTTAGCTGTCCATCTAGGGTAATAAGTCCACTGTATTCTGCATGTTAATGTATAAGAGTTTTTTCCTTAGGACGTCCTCAGCCATGAAATGCAGCAGAGCAAATTGTAATTTTAACTGTTTTGATCGTACTGTATTAATTTTATTTTTCGGTTTCATATAGGTGACTGTTATTTTGTTTACTTTTTAGATCGAACCCGCGTAATGATGAAGAAATGAAATTTAGCAAATATTGTTTATAATATGCCTCTGAATTCTGATGGCCAGAACATTGGGGACTTTTTTACAAGCCCACTTGGGCTGTTCCTATGAGTTTAGATCTGAAATCCGTGCAGCTGTTAACAGTGATTGAATTGCCCACATGGGCTGGAAACTGAAATCTTGTGATCTTGATGCTTTTAGCATCTTAGCACGTTTACTGCGACCATAATTTCAGCAGTTGCTTACACGGAGCCTTTAATTAATAACTTTATTGGGCACATGAGGCATGAACAAACTGAGTTGCGTTCACGTTCGCCATAAGCAGCACATGTCAGATTATGCTTTTCACTTATGCGGTTATGTATTTCTTTTCATTTTATTTATCACATTTAAGACTCACGCATTTGGTTGAACATGTGTTTAGTAACATTTAAGAAATGAGCATTTACGATTAGCTGAGTCGGTTTTCACTCACATTAATGTCACGTGTTGTATAAAAACGTATGCAACGTAGGATCAAACACTCGTCAACAAGGGAGTGATCCTGAAATGCGTTGAGTGTAATTCTTTTCAGAAGACCATTTGCTGAATAAATCTACGTCTGCTGCACATAACTCTGCTTTGTGTCCGTGACTGCTGCACTTTTAAGCAAGTTAAAGAAGTACCGCTGTGGTGTATTTTCAAAGAGGCTGCCTGCCTCGTGACGGACCGCCTTCACCAAAGGCTGGGAGAGGCGCTGCGAGCGTTTATGCTTGCATTTGAGATTGGATATATATATATATATATAGGTGATTGTAATGAAATTGACGGCACGCATTGGTACGCACTACTGGTCCCATAATGCCTTGGGAGTCAGGTTTGAAATAAATGAGGGATTAAGCCAGTGCTTGTGTGGTCTGCCGTCATTTCTCAAGTGCCCAGGAAGAAGGATGTTAAATCCGAAACGCGTCGGCAGAGTACAGGGAGTTTGTCTGTCAGCATGAATTTGAGAGGAGCAGTCCTGGGTGTGCCTGCCACAAATGGGAAACCTGGAACGAAATACTAGTGGCCCTCCCTTGGTCACGGTGGGCGCCACCACGATACTGCAGAAGTCTGTCAACCACGGATTGTTTGGGACACGGTGCGGTGATTGCTTTGTTGCCTTGCTACGAGGGAATCCCACTTCTGCTGCTAGGTGGGTTTACTCGCTGTCGGGATTGAGACAGCTCGCAGTGAAACAGGAGACGCCCTAATTATTTAAAAGACTTACAGACATCAAACCCCTGGTGATTGTAATGAAATTGACGGCACGCATTGGTACGCACTACTGGTCCCATAATGCCTTGGGAGTCAGGTTTGAAATAAATGAGGGATTAAGCCAGTGCTTGTGTGGTCTGCCGTCATTTCTCAAGTGCCCAGGAAGAAGGATGTTAAATCCGAAACGCGTCGGCAGAGTACAGGGAGTTTGTCAGCATGAATTTGAGAGGAGCAGTCCTGGGTGTGCCTGCCACAAATGGGAAACCTGGAACGAAATATAGATATAGATATATATATATAGATAACCCCTTTCTTTTACTTAATACCAAAGATTCACAAGCAAACCACTCCAGTGCCCGGCCGGCCCATCATTTCGGCCCAGGGCAGCTTGTTAGAATCTGTCTCACGTTATGTGGATCATTTCCTACATGAGTTTGTGGAGTCATTACCCTCTTACATCAAGGACACGGGACATTTTCTATCCAAAATCAATGATATTGTTTGGGACAATGAGTCAATTTTGATAGCGCTAGATATAGATTCCCTTTATACTAGCATAGCACATCATGATGGACTGAATGCTGTCAAATACTTTCTGAGCAAACGTGATATTGCCTTTAGTCAACATAGCAATATGCTTCTAAAAATGTTGGATCTTTGTTTAAACAACAATTATTTCCTATATAATAAGGATGTTTACCAGCAGCTAAGAGGAGTGGCCATGGGGGCATGTTTTTCCCCCACCTACGCATGTCTTCATGTGGGGTGGTGGGAGGAACATGTCCTCATGGGGTCACTCGCAACCAAGTTCCCTAACAAAATAGCCCACTTCTGGCGATTTATAGATGATATCTGTATGGTGTGGAGAGGTTCTGTGGAATCAGCTACTGAGTTTGTGAGAGCTATCAATGATAATCTTCTTAATCTTAAATTCACGTCACAGATCAGTAAAGTAATGATCCAATTCTTGGATGTTGAGATCTATGTCCAGAATGGGAAACTCCAGACCAGACTTCATAGAAAGCCCACAGCGGGCAATTCTATATTGCACGCCGGAAGTGCGCACCCTGGTCACCTCGTGAAAAGCATCCCCTGCGGGGAATTCCTGCGTATCCGCAGGATATGCAGTTCGGAGGCTGACTTGGAGAAATGTCAAACTGAGGCATTTAAGAGATTTATTGCTAGAGGCTATCAAGCCACTGCTCTCAAAGAGGCTTTGAAGAAAGCAAATGAGTTGAACCGAGATTAATATTTAAAATCCACTACAGCCATCAGGACAAGACAAGAATCTCTACCTGAGGTCCCTGAGAGAATAAGCATGATCACTACCTACAACAGTGAGGAGAGGAAAATGAGAGGCATTCTTAAAAAACACTGGCCCCTGTTAAAAACAGATATTAGTGTTGCCCCTTTACTTCCTGAGGAACCCATAATAACTTTCAGAAGGGCACCCTCTATGCGGCATGCCCTGGTTAGATCTAGCCCAGAGGTTATTCCTAAAAAAGAGGGGTTATTTGAGAAGTCAGGTTTTTACAAGTGCATCTCGTGTAGAGCTTGTAAATTTGGTGTTTCCACCAAGGAGTACAAATCTGCATTTGATCCATCTCCTATTGCGATAAAGGGGCATTACACTTGCCGGCCAGATTTTGTGGTTTATGTGCTCCAATGTACTTGTGGGCTCAAGTACGTTGGTAGCACTAAGCTACAAGCCTTTAATCCCATACTCCAGCACCTCAGAGCCATTGTCAATTCCGATGAAAAATACCCGGTCGCTCGGCATTTTGGCTTGGTCCATCAGAGAAATGTAAATCATTTAAGCTATTTCATTGTTGACGGAGTCCCTAAAAGTATCAGAGGGGGCAATAGAGAAAAATGCCTCAGACAGTTAGAGAGCAAGTATATCCTGCTTTTAGATACGAGGATTCCTAATGGATTAAATACGGGAGAGGACCTTCATTGTTTTTTATAACATCTAGTCAAATGAATCTGGCCATATAACTTCTTGGGCCAGCCTTCCAGCTGTAATATGTGTATAGCCTCCCCGAATCCCGCCATCAGCCTGGTTTGACTCTTGGAGTACATTCCAGAAATTATGAATTCCAATCTAATTGGTTTTATTTTCCTTGTATCTATCCCGTGTGTTATAATTACTGTACACATTCACTGTCTGTGATGCATTTCCCCTATTATAAGATCGCCTGCAGTGTCATGCTGATTGATATATAAATCTATTATTATAGGAGGGTGTGATTGATCCGCTCTGGGCTAATACATCCAGTTTACATGCAGTATCCTTATGGGGTGATTATTAAGGCACTATATCCTAATATGGGTTCCCTCAAATATACTTAATGTGTAATATGATTTTGGGATACTTGTTTTTCATCCATTATAGTCACGTTGTCTAGATAGGGTTTTTGGGTAGTCTTCAATATTAGTCCATAAACATGTAAACCTCCTAAAATGGTGTAACATGGTTGGGCCTGAGTTTTCCCTCACTTTCCCGATTCACTTTTTTTGTAATATTTCGGCCAGCCACATATGAGGTACTCAAGGGTCAGGGATCTGACTCTTAATTTGGCTGAATTTGCACCTTGGCACTTTATATTTTGCACTAGGGTTTTTTGCACTTTAGGGATTATAGTAATTAACACTAGCACTTTAGCGGGCAACTTTAATGGTAAAAACTATTTTGCACTATCATCCTGTGAACCGGGGATTCTGATATCGAATCAATATTGTATATATAATGTATTTAAACGGATATGAGTTCAACAGATCTGCAGTTTGTAAATATTGTACAAAAAGGTATAGAAAACGTTGAGAAATTGTATATAGTTCTGGCAATGTATTACATGTACACTTAGACTATTTTCTAATTGTATATACTGACTTTTTAACCGTTGTAAATAGGGATCTGTTTTTCACTGTGGATGAACTACATTTCAGTGTTTTTTCAGTTTACATTATTGTGTACGCCCTGCTTTTGTGTTAATTAGTCACCCTTTATAAACATTCTCATTGGTTTTGTTTGGCATGTGATCAAGGTCACCGTGTAGTGACCGAAACGCGTCATGCTGGCGATTACGTGTGAATAAACCACTTTGAATTTACTCTTCGCGCTGTGGAGTGGTCTGTACCTGTGGGTTTCGTTGATGCGGATTGGATTTCTGTCCATGTGCTGATGCAGCGGAGCAGGATTGTGAACTGTATATATATATAGATATACATATATAGAGATATATATATAGATATAGATAGAAATCTATAGATATATCTATTTATCTATCTATAGATATCTATCTATCTATATATCTATATATCTATATATCTATATATATATAGATATATATTTAGATCTATATAGATATCTATATAGATATCTATATATCTATATAGATATCTATATATCTATATAGATATCTATATATATATCTATATATATATCTATATCTATATATATATATATATATATATATATATATATATATCTGTATCTATATCTATATCTATATATATGTCACACGTGTGCTCAAGGCAATAGTTGTTGCCGAAACGTGTAAATCTGGACAAATAAATCCTGATTGCTGCAACACTCCTGAGTGCGCCTTTTTTGCTTCACAAGCAACCTGTTGGCTATTATACATCTATACATATCTATACCTCTATATCTCTATCTATCTATCTATCTATCTATCTATCTATCTATCTATCTATATATATATATATATATATATATATATATATATATATATATATATATATATATATATAGAGAGAGAGAGAGAGGTAGATAGATATAGAGCTATAGAATTAGAGAGATATAGAGATATAGAGATTTATATATATATATATATATATACACGCCGGCGTAACAAGTATAGAAAAAGTCTGCCAAAGAATAGACTGCGAAATTCAAAATTTGATACTCTATCAAAGATAAACAAGAAAGAGTTAATTGCTGCACGGAAACCTTCAAGAAACAATGAAAGTTTAAGCAATGACTGTCTGGTGAATTATGTTTGACATTCAAATAACTACATATCCCATAATTCCCCTTTATGGCTAAAATGAGATAAAAGTAAAAATAAACAAAGGCTTACTTACTGTCAACAAAGCCGTTGCAGGCTGAAACGCGTTGGTCGAGCAGAAGTGATTAAATAAAATCTAAGTTAAAACCCCAACCTAGAGTGCTGCGTCCTTGTAGTGAAAATTACATTTTTGGGACCTGATCCGGCCCCTACGCAGAGCACCGGTAGCAGAGAGCATCGCAGGTTTGAGGGTCACATTGGGAAAGATTGGAAGTGACCGGAGTGTGCCCGCTCCATTGCAGAGAAGACTGAAAGAGGAATCGAAGTCACCAAGGGGTCGAGCGCTGTGTGACGGAGTCGGAGGACGCCACCAAAGTCGGGAGTATCCCCAGGAGGTGAATGGCAAATTAGCCATTAAAATGCAGCAATGGAGTGATACAGTCTTGTGAAGAGTTGACAACTATGACCGCATCCTATACATTACGGCAATCTAAAAACTCTCAGAGCGGTGGTTGGGGGAAAAGTGATTTAAACTTATCTTGAAAGCTCGTGAAGTGAGAAAAGCGTTAAAAAGTGGCTTTAATGAACATGGAGGCGCGTGTTTAACCACTTGGTTTAACAATTATTTAACCAAGAGGAAAAACTGTACAGAAAAGCGACCCATAAAAGCTGGGAAATCATCGCTTTGGATAAATACATAAAAATCAGACGCATACCAAGAGGATTGAGAATTTTTACAATGCCTACGCACACAGACACAAAAAAAGATGTAATAGATAAATGGGTAGAGAACAATGTGGAATGCCTGCTAAATAGGATGCGCATAATAATAAAACACGCAAAAAAAACATATTGGAGAAATTACCATTAAAATCAATGAAATAGAGGATATGATCTCACAACAATTAAACAAAGAAGAAATTGCTAAGATGAGGAAAGAAATGGACACAAGATTAGACAAATATGAAACTGAAATTGAGGAACGCAAACAAAGGAAATACTTCCGAGATGAAAAAGATTACGCTCAAGGCAGAATTCTAACGTTTGTTAAACGTTTTGACAATTTGAAAAGAAACTTTCCGTACCAACAAAAAACGGGCACACCAACTACTACTAGTGAGTCAGAAGTCAGTGAAAATGACATGACCGACAACACACGAAGCAATGCACCATGCGATTTTTTAGAAGAGGAGGGGCTCATGAACCTGGACAAGACAATGTCCAGAGGAAGGGGCCGCGCATTAAGGTCAAATCAAAATCGAGGAAGAGGAAATCAACCGCCTGCACAAAGCTCAGAAAAACAAGAAGAGCCAAAAGAAATAAGACCGTATCCTCTAAGAAATCGAAAATAGAAAATCTCATCGTGAATTTATCCAGTCATATACTGACAAATGAGGAAACATCGCTCCTTAACAAAGGCATATCATTTTGTCCGGAACAACACTTTGACCAAACACAGGTCAGGATTGACCTATACAAATACATTAGAAAATTGAAACTTGCGAAAATTCATGCTCGTCAAGCGTCAAAAATATCCAACACCACTAGCAGTATACTTACAACTGATAATGTGAATTGGGCCATAGAAGAAATCCCGGACCTTCAAAACATCTTTGGGCTAAAGGATGAAATGGAGACAGAAAGCATTACAATGGCACAAGTAATAGAACATCTAGATGTAAGAACTGACAAGAGGATAGGAAGTGGATTAAAATGCAAATCGAAGTTTTGCCCAACCCTCTCACCCGGAAACAAATTGTACTTATTCTCTGAAGCGATTCTGGAAGATATTGGAAGAATCTCAAACATACGAAACAAATCCAGAAGAGAAAATCTAACGACAAAGGAAAGAGAAGCAATTAAAACATTAAAAGAATACACAAATTTGGCGATAAAACCTGCGGATAAGGGAGGCAACATAGTCCTGATGGACACCCGGGACTATGTAAGTGAAGCCATGCTCTAACTAAATGACCAACGAAGCTACAGCAAATTGGCAAACAATCCTGTTAATCAAATGACTTTACAACTCTATAAATCTCTACAGGAATGGCACAATGAAGGACTTCTGAATGAAGAAGAATTTAAATTCTTATCAAAGGATCTCTCAGTAATACCCACAATCTACTTCCTACCTAAAATCCATAAAACATTGATCAACCCACCTGGAGGACCGATTGTTTCATCATGCGAAAGTCTCTATGAAAATTTATCAAAATATGTGGATATTTATTTAGCTCCAATTGCCAAGAACATGAGCTCGTACATAAAAGATACGGGGGACTTTCTCAGGATCTTGAAGGACACAATATGGAATGAAGATTATCTGCTGGTAACAATCGACGTGGTGGCCTTGTACACCTCAATCAGACACGAAGTTGGGCTAAATGCGTGCAACTACTTCCTCAGACAACGCAATATTGAAGAACTCCAACATACAGAAATGCTTTTGCAGATGATCCAAATATGCCTGACAAATAATGTGTTCCTATTTAACCATCAATTACACAAACAGGAATGCTGAACAGCTATGGGCATTTTTTTGGACAAATTATGCAAACATCACAATGGGCTGGTGGGAGAAAACCATTGCCTGGGACTCAAGCAATTAAAAGGATCTAGATAAAATAATTCTATGGGTCAGATACATAGATGACTTGTTTTTAATCTGGAACATTACATTACAGGATTTTAACACCTACTATCTGAAACTCTGCCAAAATGATGTTGGTTTAGAATTTACTTGCACAACCAGCATAAAGGAAATAGATTATTTGGACCTAAAAATATACATTGAAAACAATGAAATTCATTCATCTCTATTCCGCAAAAAAACTTCAACCAACAGCATATTACATGGCACGAGCTTCCATCCGCAACCACTAATCGCCAGTATACCTTATGGCGAATGCCTTCGGATGAAACAACTGTTCAAAAGAAACAGGTACTGAAGAAAAGATAGAACAAACCCTGACCAGATAAACCCGTTCAGCGCGGCACGAATTCCTGCGCTGTGCTGAACGTGCCATTGGGCCTATGGAACCATGACGGAACAGTTCCGTCATGAGCACAGGCCAACCGACGCTCTTGACGGAACCATTCCGTCATGAGCATGGAAGGGGTTAAGAACAAGAGGCTACAGCGACAGAAATCTGAAAAAAAGCAAAAAGCGAGCCTCCAAAAAATCTAGAACAGAACTTGAACCCAAAAACAAAATCCCTCAAAGAAACCAAAAGCCCTCCACTATTTAATACAACATACAGCAAAGAAAGTGGGATTATTGCAACCAAAATTCGAAAATATTGGCATCTTATATCTGGGGATCCAGATATAAGAAAAATGCTAGGAGATGACCCTATGATAACGTACCGGAAAACTGCCTAAGTACAGGACCAATTAGTGAGAAGTCATTTTCAAGGCAAAACAATAAGAGAAAAATGTAATTGGCTGACGGACCATCAAAAAGGTTTAAAAAAATGCAATACCTGCAAGGCGTGTAAAATTGGATTGAATAAAAATAATATCCTTGAACCAAATGGAAAAATTATGTAAATCCAAGAGAAAATAACTTGCACAGACACATGTGGTATACATCATTGAATGTGAATGCAAAATGAAATACATCAGGAGCACAACATGTATGCTCAAAAAAAGAATACTTGAACACATAAGGGCAGTGAAAAATTAAAGATATGTCATATGCCACAGCAAAGCACATCGCATCATGCCAAGGAAGCAACTTGAGAGCTATGTCATACTACGGGATCTTCATGGTAACACCAAATGAGAGAGGAGGTGACAGACGTAAAAATAATTGAGGCAAATTGAATCACGTCTAATCATCAGACTCAAAACCAAGGCCCCAAGAGGGATGCATTATGACGAAGAACTCTATGTACGTCTTGAGTGATGGCAAAGCATCAACCTGGAAACGAGCAAAAAATCAATAGAAAAACCACACTAATTGATGGGTACTATACCCTGTCCACTAAAATCAAGAATATAGATGAACATCATCATCTAAAATGAATGCATTATGGTGCTCTACGAATCCCAGGCAGCCGTACACAAACGCTGGCATAACAAGTATAGAAAAAAGACTGCCAAAGAATAGACTGCCAAATTCAAAATTTGATACTCTATTAAAGATAAACAAGAAAGAGTTATTTGCTGCATGGAAACCTTCAAGAACCAATGAAAGTTTAAGTAATGATTGTCTGTTGAATTATGTTTGACATTCAAATAACTACATATCCCATAATGCCCCTTTATGGCTAAAATGAGAAGAAAAAATAAACAAAGGCTCACTTACCGTCAACAAAGCTGTTGCAGGCTGAAACGCGTTGGACGAGCAGAAGTGATTAAATAAAATCTAAGTTACAACCCCAACCTAGAGTGCCGCGTCCTTGGAGTGAAAATTGCATTTTTGGGCCCTGATCCGGCCCCTACGCAGAGCACCGGTAGCAGAGCCCATCGCAGGTGTGAGGGTCACATTGGGAAAGCCAGTAGGTAGTTATAGTTAGGATTTTTTTCAATGCAAAATCTCAAAATTCTATTGTGAATAACTTTGGTGCCGGTTGACGAATCTGCCTGAAATTTCCTCAAATTTGCCTCGCGGAGCTCCGGTCCTTCCCTGAAAGTTTCGGGGGGATTCGTCAAGCGGGGGCCGAGATAAAAGGGGGGTTCCAAAACGTGTTTTCCCCATGTTAATTTCCATAGGGCGGTCGACCTCACTTTTAGCCCGAACGGCTGAATGGATTTCCACTAAACTTGGCAAAATTGTAGGGACTGGTAGCCCGATGTGCCTTTGCTATGTCTCAAGATATGTGCTCCAGTGGTTTTTATGAAAATTAGCTTTGAAAAAATATATATTGGGCTACATTGGGCTATATATATGTTAGAGCCCAAATGTAGCCCAATGTAGCCCAAAGATGGCCACCAGGGACAAAAAAAAACAAATGTAGCCCAAATATCAGCCAGATGTAGCCCAACTATAGCCCAATGACAGAATGTCCCAGAGTGTTCTAAAGAACAACTAGAGCGCTAACAGTCTTACTTATGACAAAAGTATGGCACACCTGAAGTCATCTTGATTGGAATAAAGTGTTAACACTTAAAACATTTAATTTGCAAAGGAACAAAATGAGGGGGTTCATTTTGCCATAGAAATTATGATTAGTGCTGAAGAAAGATAAATTAGGGCACATTTTGAGTAACTTCTCAAATCCTCTTATATTTCCATAAAAAAATTCTGATATGCAGTCTCCCAAGATGGCCACCTGAGACAAAAGAGCCCAAATGTAGCCCAAATATCAGCCAGATGTAGCCCAACTAAAGCCCAATGACAGAATGTCCCAGAGTGTTCTAAAGAACAACTAGAACGCTAACAGTCTTACTTATGACAAAAGTATGGCACACCTGAAGTCATCTTGATTGGAATAAAGTGGTAACACTTAATACATTTAATTTGAAAAGGAACAAAATGAGGGGTTTCATTTTGCTATATTATATATATATATATATATATATATATATATATATATATATATATATATATATATATTCACTGAAAAACCATAGGTTTCACACCAGTTATAGTTAGGAATTAGCATTTAAAAAACCTATTAAATTCACTGAAAAAACCATAGGTTTCACACCAGTTATAGTTAGATGGAAATTTTACTTGCATAAAACCATTGAAATTCCCACGTTATAGTTAGTTGGACTCACTATAACTTGCGCGTGCAATGCACTGCTGAGGACGTCACATATTACATCACTCATGACATGGTCAGTGATGTCACTCATGACATCACTGATGTCGGAGGCAGTTACAAGACGAAAACAAAGAGCTACTGGAGGAAAAAATAAATCAAACAGTAGTTAATCTAGCCTCTGTCAAATTAACTGCAGATGAAATGAGAACTTTAAGTTTAGGTTTATCGTATTGTCCACAACATAATTTTGATTACGCTAATGTCCGGATGGACATCTACAAAGGGGTGCAAAAATTGAAATAGAAAATATTCCATACACTAAGGAAAGGACAAGATGGTGAAAACATTCCTACACAGGAGACAATACGATCTAGCCAGTCAATGAACCCCACTTCTGACTCTTATCTCATGACTGAATTGGAGGGACTATAGAATGAGTAATCCACCCCAATTTGGGTGGAACCCCATCACATACTGCAGTTACAGAGGAAATAACTGCTGGTTTGACCAACCTTAAACCCAAATCTACATTCACGCCCATAGCACTGCATGATTCGATACACATTTCATGACGTGGTAACAAACAAAATAAAAAAACTGAATAAAAAGATAAACATGACTACTAAACACCATCGTAATCAAGATATGAAACATCATCAACTTATGACCAAATTGAAAACAAATAAAGAAATTGTCATAAGAAACAGCGACAAAGGTGGCAATATTGTTTTGTGGTCAAAGTAGGATTACAAAACAGAGGCATTCAACCAGCTCAATGATAGGAGCTGTTATGCACGGACAAACATTGCAACCCTAAAAAAGAACATATGAGACCTACTATGCCAAACTGTCTACGTGGCAGCAGGAGAACTTGATTAGTGATGAGGAATATAAATACTTGAGAAAAGATAATCCAACTATTCAGTCTATATATTTTATTCCAAAGATCCATAAAACCCCTAAGAAACCACCAGGTCGCCCTATCATCACCGCCCAGGACAGTTTACTTGAAAATTCATCTGTGTATGTTAACTATTTTCTACAGGGATTTGTAAAAGCCTTGCCCTCATATGTACGGGACACAAGCAATTTTATTACCCAAGTCAAAGACATTGCATGGAACCCAGATCTGTTACTCATTGCACTTGACGTATCATCATTGTATACGAGTATTTTACATGATGATGGTATTAAAGCAATAGAATTTTATCTGGCTCAAACACCAACAATATACCAAGCACACAGTAAAATGTTGATAGCCATGATCAACTATTGCCTGCATAACAATATGTTTATGTTTAACAACTTGCTATATCAACAGATCCAGGGAGTTGCAATGGGGGTCAGCTTCTCCCCCAGTTATGCCTGCCTCCACATGGGCTGGTGGGAGGAGCTGGTCCTCAGAGCACAATATTCTGAAACCATGATGAGCAATGTCAATGTTTGGCTCTGCTTTATAGATTATCTGTTCATTGTTTGGCAGGGAACCAAAGATGATGCGGAAAAGTTCATCATTCAAATTAATCAAAATTCCCTGAACCTCAAATGTACAGCCACTATTAGTGAGACATTTGTCAATTTCTTGGATACTCGGGTTTACATAGAGAACAACAAACTGCAAACTAGGCTTTATCTCAAAAAAACTGCGGGCAACTCTATATTACATGCTACGAGTGCCCATCCACGCCATCTTGTAAACAGTATCCCATATGGTGAAATGCTTAGGCTTAAGCGCATCTGTAGCACTAAAAGTGAATTATCAGTGGCTCAGGAACAGAGCAGGCAGCACTTCTTGGATAGAGGTTACTCTTCAATAACTGTCGACCGGTTTCCTTGGCTACTCCTTAGGAGAATGCTAAATAATATAGGTGAGTTCAGTGATTTTTTGTGGCATGTTGTCTTGGGGTGTTTTGCACAGAGCCGGATGCTAAGTTTTTTCTTTCTAATGAAATTAGGTTTTTGGTAATTTGAGCTCTATGTATAAAAATATTTGATGAATCAATCTGCTAATTGCTAGTCGAGTAGTTGTGCCCCTTGGCTGTTTACTTCTTTCTTTTCTTTTTTCTCTCCCTTTTCACTTCTTTTTTCACTTCTTTTCTCTCTACCTTTCCTTTCATTTCCGCCACTTTTGTCTCTGCTTTCTCCTTAGTTTTTTAGCTTTTCTTTGTTATTTTCTTAGTTTTCTCTGTTCGGTTCTCTGTAACTGCAGCCTAGTGGTGGTTATTGTACTCACTTTTCCCATGTTATTACAATAACCTTTGATAATTGATTCGATCTCCCGTGTCGTCGTCCTTATTTTCTGTATATTTTGTACTGTTTGTATACAGTTATCAAAGTGTTTTATTTGTAGTGTTGTCACAAAAACAGAACATGTCTCTGTATAAATTTTTTATATGTATGTCCCGGTTTCTTAGTGGTTTTATCTCTGTCTTTTCAGGCCTTACGAAGCTCCTACGGAAATGAAACGCGGTGGCTGAGGCCTTTTAAAGATTTACAATAATAAAGGAACTTGGTCCTACTACTATACCTGCTGCGTACTTCTTATTTTGGTGCACCATCCATTTTATATACGATTTGGTATCTGTCCTGACAGTGGAGTTTCTATGTGGCTAGCTCCGGATGTGACGTGCACAGCCTTCTATTGACTTTCCTACATTGAAGCCTAAGTGCAAACCTTTTGGTCAGCCACAGTTGTTTCACTTCTAATTGGACTTTTGGACTGTTCTGCACTTGCTTCAAGGGTTGATTGTGTCTTTACTTTATGGTTTAGATCACGAATAGCCTATACTTATTATGCCTAGATTTCAGGATGGACGGGAGTAATTGGCCCAGGATCTGTTTGGGGCCGATATCTCTAAACCTACAACTAACACAACCACCACTACTACTACACTAAGCCTTATGGGTATGTTCCTAGAGTTAGAACGCCTTCGTAAACAGGAACTTAGCAGATGGTGGGGGTTACATTACAACAATACATGAAAAATGGAAAGATACCGCAGGGTTTGCGAATCCTGATTTTCCCTACGTTTGAGGATCTGAGTAGCGATCTTTTAAAAGAATGGGAGTGTAACTTAGGGGGGGCATCTACTACGATGATGCAAATCCTGGTCAGACATGCTGCTGAAAAAGGTGAGAAACTCCAGGTTGAGATCGAAGCCCTTGAAATAGAAATTAATGAGATGCCAGAAAAAGATTTAATTGAAAAAAAATTGCTATCTTGAAGGATGTGATGGATAAGCATCAGATCTTTTTAAAAAACAAAAAAAATTGTGAAAATTAAACGAGATGACAAAGATTATAGAGAAGGAAGGGTGTACACCTTCGCTAGGAAATATGATGGAATACAGATCACAGATGATGTCAATAAGAAAAGAACAAGGGACACCAGAGAGGAAGGTGATGATATGGGTTCTAACAGTAATTTTTCTATCTCTTCACAAAGTAGTTTAGCCTCTAATATAACTCTTCCAGATGTCCCTTTAGGGGGAAGATGCCACTTCCTTTCAAAAGGAATTGGCAAAACTCTGTATAAGCAACCGCCTGCAACAGAAAAGAGAAACAAAAAAACAAGGCGGGCGGGAGGAGAGCCAAAAATAGATACAAGAGGGAAACCAGGGAACAATCCGAATGTGGGAATGAAATCAAAAAAGTAAATGTTTTGACTATCCGTGATACTTTTGATACTATGTTGTTGTCATCTGCCAGTACAGATCTCAAAATTATAAATCTGTCAAATAAAATTTGGATGTGGAGGAAGAAAAGATTTTGAGCAAAGGTCTAAATTTTTGCCCAACACAGGAGGGGGATTTTGCAAGTACTCACATAGATCTTTTCAAATTTGTGAGGATCTTGAAGCTAAAAGACTACTTTGCAAATAGACCACACGATTCAAGGGAAATGTTAGATCAACCGAGCGTAAGTTCCCATACCATAGGGGATGTACGTAGGGTACACGGTCATGACCTTGAATGATGAAAGCCTTGATATTCCAATGCTGCTCAGGGATCTGAACATTTCACAGACCAATAACACAGAGACCGGTCTTTGCCCACAATCCAAATTTGTTCCAACACACTCTTACCATCAGAATATTGAAGTCTTTCATGATAAAATCACTCAGAACCTCTGATTTAGAGAAAACAAAGAGGTTTACTCCTAAGATGGCTTACAATATCACACCTGCAGAAAGGCAGGCACTTAGACTAAATGAAGACAAAAATATTGTAATTAGGGAAGCCGACAAAGGCGGTAACATCGTCATAATGAACCTCAGTTATTACATGAAAGAAATTCCATGTCAATTGGAAAACAAGTCCTTTTATAGGAAAATACCCCATAACCCTATTGCAGACCGTACTAAGTTGATTAATGCCCACCTTGGTGAATGGAAGGAAACAGGGCTCCTCACGGAAGATGAATTCAGGTTCCTTTGGGTTGAATGTCCATCCTTTCCCTGTATTTATGTACTTCTGAAGGTTCATAAGGGACAGTTTCCACCTGGAATGCCCATAATATCGGGGGTGGGGTCTCCCACAGAACAATTGTCACAATTTGTGGATGTGAACTTACAGGGTTAGGTTACCAACTTGCCTTCCTATGTAAAGACATCCTTACCAAACTAAAGGACTTTGAATGGTCTGATGACTTGATTTTTGTTACTCTTGATGTGGAGAGTCTGTATACTTGCATCGACAAGGACCACGGCATCAAGGCTATCCGATCATTTCTTGACAGAGATGGTGCCGCATTATTTGACTTTGATGAGATGATTATCTCCATGATCATGATTATCCTCACCAACAACTATTTTTTGTTTGACAAACTGTGGTTACACCAACTACGTGGGACAGCGATGGGCTCCAAGTTTGCTCCTTCGTACGCCTGCCTCTTTATGGGGTGGTTTGAGAAGGAGCATGCTTGGAGCAGAGGTGCCTCCCCCTGGACCAATAACATTGTGTACTGGGGAAGGTACATAGACGATGTTATTTATAACAATAACAAGTATAACGTTAAATTTACCATGACATATCATAAAGACCACATCAACTTTCTAGATATTCAATTCTATGTCAAATCAGGCAAAATAGAAAGTACGCTTTTTCGGAAGGAAAGTATGTGCAATGCAGTATTACATGCCACAAGCGCACATCCTAAATCCATGGTCAACAACATCCCCTATGGTGAAATGATGAGAATTAGGCGTAATTGTAGTGAGGACTGGACTTTCAGTACCCACATCAAGGAAACTGTTGATAGATTTACTAGACGGGGCTATGAACAAAAGATCCTTAAAAAAGCTGAGAACAGAATCTGCAACATGACTAGGGAAGTGTCCCTACAAGATAAGCCTAAAAGGGATAATGGGAACCCCAAAGCAAGGTTTATCACTCAATACAATGTACACAGTGGGGATATCTTTAACATCTTCCTTAGGCACTGGCATCTTTTGACCGAGATACCTGGCCTTAAGAAATCAATCGAGAACAAACCCTCTATTACTTATAGGAGAGATAAGGCCTCGAGAAACACACTCTGTCCTAGCTATGTTACAACCACCAAGACTGGTGACACCTGGCTACCGGCAAAACCCAAAGGTTTCTTTACTTGTGGCATGTGTAGTATTTGCCCAATATGAAGGAACAAAACCCTTACTTTAAGTTAGAATACCGAAAAGCAATATAATATTGGTTATTTTATCAATTGCAATACTACTCATGTAGTTTATGTATTAGGCTGTAAATGCAGGATTATTTACATGGGTAGTACGATTCGCTGCCTCAAAATTCGAATACAAGAACATAGACGTGCCATCAAGACTAGGGTCTCCCGATATCCAATCATGGAACATTACATGAAGGAACATCCAGATGATCTTTTAGTCTGGTTCTATGCAATTGACCATGTTCAAATACCCACGAGAGGAGGAAACAGGGAGTTGCTCTTGAGGCAGAAAGTCACAGTGGATCTGTAATCTGAGGGCGATCAACCTAGGACACAATACGGATGGGGAGATGCACTATTTCCTATGATAGGATACATTTTGATGCATTGAATCTGTACCTCCATTTTGTGGCTTGATGGGAGATACAAGAAAAGAGGATATTGTAAAATTATCTGCCCCTGAATTTTGGAATAACTCCCCTCCCTCTAGTGTAACCAACTTCGATTCTTAGGTCTTATAAGACTATCAACTCCGCTTTGCTCTGGTCTGTTTGTTCCTTTTTTAGAGACTAAACAGATAAAAAACTGTTTAGTATACTAGATTCAAAATGTAAAATTGCACGTATTCAGTCGCGATATGTATGTCTCAACTTAAATTTTAGCCTTCGTTTTGGAGACTTACAACCCATGAGGTTATGAACCATGCTGGGCTCAGTACGGTCAGGTCTCCATTCAAGAAATACATATACTTAGCAAACTAGCTTTTAAGTGTGATATTGCTCAAATTGTGTTGATATATGTATGCTTCGATTATTAGTTATTGTCTGATTTTGCGGTTTTTGCAGCTATGTTGTATACATATGTTTACTGATACCAAACATGCTTTATATTATGAGCTCCCTATTCCATGTGTTGCAAGAACTTTCTCTCTGTTCTTTTCAAGTATTTATCTCTAATCTTCACTGGATGCGTGGGTCATAACTAATGCCAAATGTAGTTTATCATATGGGGTATTGGCTGTCTCGTTTTTAGGTTTTGGGTCACAATTGTCCTTTTATAGTTTCCTTTTTCCTTTAGTTGTTTATTGTGGGACTATCCTGTCTGCACTCAAACAGTGTACCCGTCCTCATCATGGAGACTCAACAACTGATTCTTGATATATTGTTAAATTTTTATTTTATCAGGATTTGATTATAATTCCGAATGGTGTTTGTTTACAATGTTTGGTATCTCAGGTAGTCTTACACGTTCTGTATTTTGAGTTTATTAAGAACTTTAGTCTTCTTTGCACATTTAAATATGGTGCCGGTGTTGGGTACGACATTCCTGTATACGTTGCAGGAAACAGGATGCTGATGCAGGCCTCACGTGAGCAGTGTGGGTGTATTTTAACCAGTGAAGCGGCAATGGCGGCTTCTTTGAATTTCCGCTTGTCCGGACGCAGCCATGCAGAATCTAGGTAAGATGAGGGTTTTGGGTTTTTGCTAATGATAGAAACGAGGTGCGGGGTCTGTTTTGACTTTCGAACTGCCGAGCAGCTTTTCAACGTTCCAATACTTAGGCGGCATGCTCAGTTGTACATATTTCAGGGTGTGACTTTGTTTGGACAAGCCTAGCTGAATCGTGTTGTATGTTTAATTGTTCCATCACTCATTTTAATGTTTGGAGGCGTTCCACTAATACTAGCTACCCATTTAACGTGCCGCTTCTCATATTCTCTATTTTAACTTCGAGAAGGCCCGTCTGCCTTTCAGAGTAGAACTGTTAGCCCTATCAGTTTGTCAATAATAGTGCGACACTCGTGATCCCGGCGCACATTATTGTATTTGAGCCTTGACCATCTAGTGCATTACTCCTTTCTAGAAAATTAGTTATCCCGCATTGAGGCATTTATTTGTGTGTCTGATCCCCATACGGTCAAATTTATATATATTTACATATGGGGCATAAGGGTCAGGATGTTTTTTCTGGCACCTTCTAAAATTGTATTGGCGCCATTTTCCATGCACGTTATACTGATAATATGCCACTCTGTGCATTGGACATATAGGACGTCTATACACTAGCCGATTGTATTAGGTGTGACTGTACTCATCCTAGTTAGCGTATTGTATCTATTACTGGCCTGAATTTGTGCTTTTCCGTTTATTAGTAAATACCTACAAGACGGGGAGTACCTTACTGATGTGGTGATTAGGAGTTATAAATGCTTCATCCTACCTTGATCTTTGCTCATTTGCAGGTAATGATCTTATACATTGTATACATACATATTTATTGTATCCATATGATTATAATATTAGGACTATATGGACTTTCATATGGAATACTTACTTTGTGTCTGCCCTGTAGGAGAGTAGGGTCTGCTTTCCAATGGTCACCCCATTTTTTGTTTTTTGCTTCACTGGTTTTCGACTTAATGTGGCTTTGGGCCTGCTAATCCGACCCACAGCCTGCTGTTCTCTCTCTAAATTCACATACATGTACTTTAGGTGCATACCCAATTGGACATTGGGTCACCTTATCAGCCCCTGTACAGTGTACTATAGGTACCCAGGGCATAGGTGTATCCAAGGCCTACCAGGGGATGCAGCATATCTTTTGCCACCCCTGGCTGGGAATGTCTGACATATTATCGAAAGACAATATCGTGATACACAAATATCGGCACAAATATATTGAATACACTAATATCGACATCCTATACTTAACTATAAACATACAAATATATCGGAAACACAATATCGACATACAAAAACACTGACATCATTAATATCGACTACATATATATCGATGGTAAGAAATATCAATCACAGTAAAATACATACACAAGAAAAAAAATATCGAAATCACTAATATCGCCAACAATAATATCGTGTAATGAAATATATCGACAATTTGTATATATATACACATTCTTTTTACAAAATATAAGGTTATTGGCTATAAAATACACACTTCTTATTTAAATATACATTTTTTTATATTTGTAAAAAAATGTAAAACAAATAATTATCTATTATATAACCTAAACATTTATATAAAATTCTTTCCCTTTTTTTCCTAACATAAGTTAATTGCATTTGCCTTATTTAACAACATGAAACTCACAACAGAAATTCAAAAATACAAACTAACCAATCAACACACAGAATTAGTAATATAACCAATAGCAAAGTAATTACTAATTACAATCCTCTATATAAACAATTACCCACTAAACACAAACCACTTGCTAAAACAAACGAAAGGAGATACATCTCTGGATGAATTGCAGCACACCAACAAGAACATCAACAGGATACAGTAAGAGATTTCAAGTAACTAATAAACTAAATGTAAATAACTGCTAAAATGTTAATTCCTTGCTAAATATCCACTTCTCCCTTTCCCTAACAACTACAGAACACTCTACTAATAAATAACAGACAACTGATTTCTGAAAAGACAGAAACTACTAAAAATGTAAATATAATCTCTATATTAAGTAAATGTTTAAAGCTTTCAAATATAATACAAGTTATAATGAGTATATCCTAACCTTTTCTCTCCTAACGCTACAGAAAACTCTACTAACTAAAACAAGACTACACAACTCAAACAAAGATAGAACTAACAGAGTAAGTTTAGTTTTACACTAAATTAACTGGAACAATCCCAAAAAATGAGCACATGTTGTAATTAATTATATATACCTATTTTTTTCTCTACTACCACTACAGAAAAGTATACAGACAAAAAACTGCAAACAATATCCGAAAACCAAAGATACAACAAACTAAGTATATTCTAACAGTAAAGTAACTTGTAAAACCAAAAACACATTTTAACATTTATGACACATATCGACTTTTTTATCCAGATCCAACTACACTAAAAAAGAACAGAGAAGAAAACTCCAATATCTAGACTAAAACTAACTAAGTATATCCAAACACTAAATTAACTGGTAAAAACTACAAGAAATAGCACTTGCTCTAATTATTAACAATTGTCAAATTTTTTTTCTCAGATAACACTACAGAAAACTATACTGACAAAATACGGATCTCCAAAATCCGAATACCAAAGATACAACTCACTAAGTATATTAAAGCACTAAAGTAACTGGTGAAATGTTTAAAACCTACAAACATGGTGACTTTTCTAACACATATCTACCTATTTTATTCAGATAACACTACAATATACGCTACTAAGAAAGAACAGACAACTCTACTCCAAAACCCTACCTAAAACTAAATAAGTAAGTATCTACACAATCTTTATAACAATCCTACACTTATTAGTAGCCACTTTTATAGCTAAAATTGGCACTGAAACTCAAAATATACACCAATTCAAGTAATAACATTGTAATTTATTTTTTTTCTAATAGATCAAACAACATCAGAAAACACAGACCACAACGAAAGAATAAAGCATATCAAAATATTTCACAGATTTCGAAAACAAGTATATACAAGACTATTGTACAAGACTATTGTCCACTTACTTAGGATTAAATACAAACATTTCCTTTTATTAAATATATCTCTTGTAGATTTACAAACAACAAAATGATTGAAGGAGCAGAATTTGTAACCAGCCAGAAAGGAAAGCTATTACTCTGCTACATGGGTTACACTTATGCCCAAGAAAAACAATATGGAATGAAAGTAAATTGGAAATGTTGCAAATATTATTCCAACAAGTGTTATGGAAGGGCAACAACGAGAGAGGTAACTGTACTTTATACTAGGGAACACAACCATCCACCAAACGTAACAGAAATTGAAGTTAGAACAGCATTAGAAAATATAAAAGAGGCAAGCACAGGTTCCCAAAAACAAACCAACGTCATATTAAAAGAAGAAATTCCAAAAATCCCTAAAACTGCCACAACACAGATGCCAAATATTCTTGCACTAAAAAGAACTATAGCACGAACAAAAAGAGCTACTACTACTACCACACCACCTCCAAGAACATATAGTGATATCAGTTTAAAGGCCAACCAAATTATAACGTTAAACAAACAACCATTTATCATTTATGACAATGAAAACAATGATGAAAGACTTATAATTTTTGGAACAAATATGAACCTATTAAAACTTCAGCAAAGCCAATATTGGATGATGGATGAGACTTTTAACATCTGTCCCAAACCTTTTTTCCAATTATACACTGTACATGGCCTATACCAAAACTGCAACATACCACTACTTTATGCACTACTACCAAATACAAATAATTCCACATATATGGTATTATTAAATATAATTAAACAAAAAACAAATGACTATTCTCCTGAAAAAATAATCCTAGATTTTGAGCAAGCAATGATTTCAGCCATCCTAAAAATCCACCCCCATACCTGCATTCAAGGCTGCTACTACCATTTAAACCAGTGTCTATGGAGACATCTACAGAAAACCACCTTAAGTGTAGAATATGCAACTAACTTATCTTTTGCATATCAAATTAAAAAACTCATAGCACTGGCTTATGTTCCGGAAACAGACGTAGCAGAACACTACAACATTCTAATAGACAGCACCTTCTATTAACAAAATGAAGCAAAGTAGAGTCCATTTTTGGACTACTTTGAAGACACCTGGGTAGGCAGACTCCATAGATCTGGCCATAGAAGAAACCCTAAATTCCTAATACCCTGGTGGAACGTTTACAGAAGCACCTTAAATGGTGAATCTAAAACTAACAACGCAGTAGAAGGTTGGCACAATGCCTTTATACAATCAACTGGCAGAACAAAACCAAGTTTAGAACATTTTATTAAATGCCTACAAAAAGAACAAAGCTACCAGGAATTCAGAATGGAGCAATCCATAACTGAACTAGTCCCTAAAACATCAAAACAAAACAAGCAAATGCACAAATACCTAGAAGAACAAGTAAAGTTATATCCTAGTACAAAAGGCATTGAATACTTAAACATAATTGCCAAAACAGTACTCTGAATAAATCTCAACACCAAACCAGTCCCTAAAAAAGAAACAAACATTCAGAACAACATTTGAATCTTTATTTTGGAAACTCTTTAATGTATGCAATATATATAATAATTGATTACATATATATGCACACATTACTTAAAAATAATAACTATAAAACAATGCTATAATAATATTTACATTACCCACCCACAAAAAATAAGAAATAAATAACTTACCAATCATTTTGCAAATCCAGTAACATCCTTCTGCACCAAAATAATCCAGTTAGTGAAAAGTTAACCCAAAATAAAATGAAAAAATACAACTGTACTAAAATTCGACAATCCATCCAATGAAGATCCGTTGAATAACCATAAAAATCCCGAAAAATAGTTAAAAATAGAAGAAACGCTCCAGGAAAACCGAAAACATTGAAGTGTTTTAAATCCATTAGTTGATGAAACCATCAAACACTTCCTTAAAAAAAAAACGCAACTTCCGATATGGCGAACACCTAGAACAGAAACATATAAAACAGACATTCCCACCCACATAAAACAATACATAAACAACTACTAACATTAGTATTAACATTATATTCCTACTACATATACTTAAAACATGGATATAGTAACGCTCTAAACAAGCCTAAAACAAGGTAAAAGTACGAGTAGCTACCACACGTAAATAATCGTTCTCAAATACTAAAATACAACTCACTCACATCTAACAACAGTAAATAGCAGACTACTATTTATTATTATAATTACTCACTAGCCTATTCCCCTACATCTTAGCACCTTGGGTGCTAAGGGAATTCCCGCTGGGTGCTGTTACTCCAGCATTCCCATTGTTCATGACAAGGTCAGCTCGTCATAAGCACAGCTCCAGTGTACTGCATGACGAGCTGACCTTGTCATGAGCATGGAAGGGGTTAAGTAACAACTACTAATAAAGAATAAATAAATTTGTATTTTGAATTTTTAAAATAAATAATTTTAACATTATAAATATTTCCTTTTAAATATATGTACTTATATATGTAATGTGAATAATATAACAACTTTTTATATATATAGTGTAAAAAATCCCAACATTTTTAAATTAAAAATATTTTTAAAAATTCAATATTTTGATATTTTATTGATTTTGATGAATATATTAATTTATTGTGTTTTATATAAAATTTTATTATTTATAAAAAAATATTTTTTATATTTTAATACACTCCCCACCCTTATCCCCTATAAACCCAATAACCTGCTCCTAAAATTATATATGTATTTTTAATAAATCTATTATATTTATCTAAAAAAAAATGTATTATATATTTACTTTTGTACTTTCAATTAATTTTTTTTTTATTTATAATCTGTCCAAATAATTGTATATTTTTTATTTTTTCGAATTTTAAATTATTTTTTATATATATTTTAAAACACTCCCCACCCTTATCCCCTATAAACCCAATAACCCACTCCTAAAAATATATATGTATTTTTAATATTTATATTTATAATTTTTTTTATTTTTTCTATATAACTTTTAATAATTATTATAAAATTGTTGCATCCATTATTTTTTTTATATTATACGATATTTTTTAAAGTCGATATTTTGTCTCACGATATATTTACTTTCGATATATTGATATACATACTAATTACGATATTTTTGTATTCGATATTTCTTTATTTCGATATTATGTACCTACAATATTATGTCATATCGATATAAAAATTTCAATATTATGTCTGATTACCCTGGCTGGCTATCCAAACTGACACAACAGGCTGATCACTCAGCTGGGGCAAGGTTGTGTAATCACCCCTTGCTTAGATATAGTATACCTATATCTAAACCTATATCTGGACACATATACCTATAAGTCACTCCTATGGCAGGCCTTATCAATCCTGGAGCAGAGTGCTTGGTTTTATGTGAGATGGTGCTCTAGCATGAGCTGAGCCTGTCTGCAGCTGTCTGGACCAACTCCCTTAGCTGTTCCGGGATATTGCCATACCATATACTCTTAAGTGCATTATAATCCTCACGGTTACTTGCTAACTTTGGTTTAGCTTTATCAAAACATCTCTTGTAAGGCGTCATACGCTTTGGAATACTACCCCCTCACCAGTCCAGGCGACGGGGGTAGCATTCCACCGTTCTAGAGGGAGAAGACATGTTACTTTGCTTAAACGTGGTTAAATCTAACCAGAGCCCCGGCATCACAAAATGGATGCTGCTGCCACAGACACAAGTCTGGCCTCCTGCTGCTGACCAAAAATCCGGCAGGGAAGGCCTGGACAAATGGTATCCTGTCACAGGGAGGTGTTACACCACCCCAGACAGGAGATAGTGGATTGTAGCATGGAAGGTTGAATGAAACTAGACACTGCCTGGGGCGCACAAGGCGTCCCATGCATAGCCCAGTTCAAACCGGTGCTGGGGCACTCCAGCCCCAGCTCTGGCGCGAAACTGGACAAAGTGAAAGGGGTGTAACCACCCCCTTCCCAGGTTCCACCCATAGGAGGGACCTAGCAGATGATCCAGCCCCTTGATTTGGAATAAAGGTAGGAGCTGTGCAATGCAATTTAGATCATCCTGACTGAAACTTTGAAACATATATCTGGACCCTTCGACATCCTACTCAACATAGAAGACTGAAGAATCTCCCTTGTGGTAAAGGAGGTGCCACCCTGTGCAAGCAGGCACCATCAGCGCAACAAGACTTTCTTTGTCTTTGCTCCCGCCGGAGCTCAAATAGAGACCAAAAAGACCTGGACTCTCTGACTTCCAACAGCCCGATCCACAGTCCTAGCAAAGCTTAGACCCGTGGCGGCGGCGTGGGACTGGCCATCTTGGAAAGTCAACAAAGTGCTTCCCGTGCAGCTTCTGAGGTTCCCTCGAAGCTGTGCATTGGGGTTTGAGAAGCCCCAGCCCCGAGCAGCTCTTGCACCAAAGATCACCTCTCCACACTCGCTGAGTGCTGCGTGGGGCCCTTTTGCATTTTACTGCTCGACACGTTGTCCGGTCTCTTGCCCGTTGGCTAGTGGCCTCTGTGACAATGAAACTTCAAAACTACACTGCTGGTCTGGTTGCTCCAGACTGGCCCCAGCTCCCCTGAAAAGGAGCCATCGATCTGACCTTCCCGGTCCGATCAAGAAGACATCTTCAAATCCTGCGTGGGTTGCCTTTGCCAAGGTTTGGTGACTCCAAATCGAGTACCGACACCGCCGACAGCAAGAGCCTTCGTGGGACAGCTCGTGTTCACCAGCTGGACCTCCTTGATCCTTCCTGGTCCACGTGGCAGTGGAGACAAACACCTGGACATCACCTGATTGCAACCAGACATCGCCTGGTTCCTTCCTGGTTCCTCGCCGGTCACTGGCTAGTGACCTGAACTCTGTCCCCTCTGCTTTCAGGTACTCTAAATCTTTGATCCACCCTTGGATTCAACCGGACTCTTCTCTCCTGGCGCCTGCAGCAACTTCATCCACAGGCTCCATAGAACCCCACGACGAAACCAGACACACTTTGGCACCTATGCACCCGCTTCCTGTGGGTGAGGTAAGGAGCTAACTCCAGTGATCCCATAGGGTATTACACCTCTAGTGTCCAAGTTTTAAGTGGCTAAGTTCTAGTCCAGTCGGAAGACTCCTACACCTATAACTTTCTGATTTTTACGCACTATTGACTTGTATGGTACACGTGGTTGCCTATAGACTCTGCACACATATCCTGTGAGCCTCTCCCGACCTAACCTTCGTTAGTCCAGTATAGGCCCAGCAATTCCCAAGGCCTTAGGCCTATTCATTGTTTGTGATGTGGTACTTATACCACTTTCTTAATATATGGTTTGAGTGGCCACCCGGCCTATCCATAATTGTGCAGCTTATTATATGTTATACTGTGTTCTTTGTTTAATGCTTGTGCTCCTGTGCTCATAAAGAGTTAAGGGGATTATTCTAGAAATAAATGGTCCATATATTTTGTAATGTATAACTTGTGCAGTGTTGTTTCATTTGGTAATAAAAGGGATTGCATATGGTAAAACAGCTGGCTTCACATGCCCTCTTGAGTTTAGCCTAAGACTGCTTTGTCCACGCTACCATTAGGAAAGCTAGTCTATAAGGTTGACTTACAACCAATCACCATAAGGGTCGTTTGGACTGGTACAAGGTGCTCACTAGAATTAGTGGTCATCATATACCAGGGCCAACTTCTCACATTGGAGTGCAGCGGTTGGGATTTGAGCTTGCTGTTTTACCAATTGTAATCTTTGACAATATAATTTGAACAATCACATCAAGTACCTCGGTACATATAAACAAACCTGTGAATTGCGGAGTACTGTGCGGAGGCTCCTTCATCTTTGTTCTCTGCTGCTGTTGGATCGTCCTGGGACCGAGGGACAGCTCTACTCCTTGGCGGACCCGCTGCGTGGGTCCCGCTGCGCCTGCTGACTCTGTGGGGCCTCGGGAGGGGAGCAGAACTTGCCTGAAACCTCTCTCCACACCGGCAGGGCTGCGAGCAGCCTAGCAGGGACTCAATTGCCCAGGAGTCACTGCGTGCTACACCTGTGGCCGCTCTCCCTGCCGGTCACGCCCCCTGAGCCGGATAAAGCTGCACTGCCTCCACTACCCAGCGGGAAACCTGTGAATTGCGGAGTACTGTGCGGAGGCTCCTTCATCTTTGTTCTCTGCCGCCGTTGGATCGTCCTGGGACCGAGGGACAGCTCTACGCCTTGCCGGACCCGCTGCGCGGATCCCGCTGCGCCTGCTGACTCTGTGGGGCCTCGGGAGGGGAGCAGAACTTGCCTGAAACCTCTCTCCACACCGGCAGGGCTGCGAGCAGCCTAGCAGGGACTCAATTGTCCAGGAGTCCCTGCGTGCTACACCTGTGGCCGCTCTCCCTGCCGGTCACGCCCACTGAGCCGGATAAAGCTGCACTGCCTCCACTACCCAGCGGGAAACCTGTGAATTGCGGAGTACTGTGCGGAGGCTCCTTCATCTTTGTTCTCTGCCGCCGTTGGATCGTCTTGGGTAAGCCCCGCCCCACTTACAGCTAAACTCTCCTCCTATAAATTCAAACAGCAACCCCGCGTCGCGGGAGCGCCCGGGGATAAGCCCGGGACAAGGACGGGACCGTCTGTGGCCGTCAGGGGCCTAAGGAGGCTGGGCTGGGCCCACTCTCTTTCGCCTGCACTTCCCTGATCTCAGTTGGATTGCGATATAGGCTCTGGACATGCCCTCACCGGCCCTAGGCGGAACTCCAGTGAAGGCGGGGGAGGCAACACCGGGACTCTAGACAATTACTTTAAATCGGCAAAGGGTGACGGGGGAAAGGAAAGCTCTTTGGAGAAGCGCAGGGCAGAGCGTCGCCGCTCTATTGAACACATGAAAAATAGGCCTCTTAGTGACATAATCCCCTATCCTATCTCCCAAGAGGAAAGTCCCCTTAATGGTAGTCAGGATCCATTATCCCAAGAAGGCGTCCCCCTACTACTACAGGATAACATTCCCAGCCATGGCTTATTCCCCGAACAGACCACGGACGTCATCCCATTCCCAATTTCCAGTAGTATGGCTGTCGATTTAGTCACCCAAACACCCCCCGTAGTTAAGACCAGGAAAAATAAGCCTAAGCAAATTGTCGTGACAGAGGTGCATGGCCCACCACCAAACAAGCGCAGAAGGAAGACGAGGGGTGGGCAGGGGAAGACCAAGATACCCCATTCAGATTTTGGAAAAAATCATAAGTCTGCACCCACGTCAGACAGGCCCATAGAGAATGTGCACAATGCTACTCCCCCTAAGGGTACCAATACTATTACCGCTGCCTCCACCAGCGACCAAGGGGTCAACCCACTCAATATAGTACCCCCTGCCACTTCTTTGGGGAACATAGAATTCCTACTTAGATCACTCCTGCTGCCCATTAGCGAGAATTTGAAGAAAGTAGAGATCAAGCTCACCATCTTAGAGGCAACCCTAACCAGCCTGAAAACCTCGGCCAGTAAACAGAGTAGAACCACCGAGTCCAATCCACCAATAGGAACCTTCCCCAATATACAAAACCCTCCCACCAACGCGGGACCCCCTCTGGGTGCCGTTGCCGTCCCCCCTTTGCAGCCACTCATGGCCAACCCAGTTCCAACCCCATCCAACAATTCTAACACCTTACCTCCACAGATAGTAGTCCCAGCTTCCCACAGTTCAGCTCCTGGCACAAATCCTGGGGTACCACCTAATGCTAGTATTGCTCCCCTACTCCCCGGCAAGCCCACTCCCAGACCACGGAGACCCGACTTGCCACCGGAAGCTAATAGCCTTATGGTGGTTTTGGCGGGTGCCCCCCTCTCGAAATGGGCGAAAGTGAAAACTTCCAATCACTCAAGAGGAAAATCATCAAATGGCTGAATTGGAACAGACCTCTCCCAGCCCATCTCAACAACGAGATCATTATGGTGAGAAGGGTACCATGGTTGGGGAAGACGAGAAAAACAATAACAGGGGACTGCATTATGGTGTCTTTCCGAGACCCTGGGACAGTATTACATATTTGCGCTGGGTCAAATAGATCACTGGATTCTACCATACAGACTCTGCCAATCTCTTTCTTCTTTCCCCCCAGTCGCATGCACCATGACCTGCCACAAGGTAACTGGACAAGGGTAGAACGGAGTCCCAGATATAGGGGATATGCTGCACGTCCAGTTTACTGACCCCCGGAGACACCCTTTTTGGACTACAATCGTTTTAATTGTCTGAGTGGACTGGATGGGGTTGATTGACTGTCCTTAAACCCTGACCTCAATCTTGTGACCTCGGATAACGGTCTTAGTGAACTTTCTGATCCAATTGGACTTACCGTTGACAATGGTCCTGATGTAGTAATTGGTGTAGCATCTGGCACTGGCTCCCCCCCTCAATTCTACCCCTGTAACCCCCCCCCCACTGCTGCTCCGGCGCACCTGAGACTAATCTGGTGGAACGCGGCCGGCCTAGCTAATAAGCTGGTCACTCAAGACTGGGTAACTTACATTGAGTCTGGGGTTGTTTGCATGTTCCAGGAGACTTGGGCAAGGGAAGAACATAGGTACCAGGGCTACCTGTCATTTTCCATTCCGGCTAGGTGGGAGGGCAAGGGTCGCCCTTCAGGTGGACTCACAACCTGGGTGGCATCCCACCTAGGCTGCCAGGCTTCACGCTTACCGGTGCCATCAGATGATATCCTAGTGGTTCTATTGGCCTGGCTGAACCAAGCGAAACTTGCCTTGATAAACATCTACTCCAGGCCAGTGGGAGCTTCTAGAGAATCTTCCACCATAGATGAGCTTTCAGTTTATTTAGCTGAAATGCCAAGAGATTTACCCTATGTAGTGGGAGGGGATTTAAATTCCCATTTCGAGCTGCTGTCTGGTCTCTTAGAGGGATTTCCCATGGAAGAAGAGTCCAGGTGGTCAGTACCTTCGGTAGTAGCTCCTCCCCCGAAGGCATGGACTCCTGTAGCACTGCAGATCACAGCCCTCACCCTAAAACATGGAATCAGAGCCTGCAATGGGCGTATTAGGTCTGATGTACCAAGCAAAACCACTTATAACAGAGTGGGAAGAGAGTCCCGCTTGGACTACGCCCTTGTACAGATAGTGAATTGGCCATCTATCCTAGACTTTAGGGTCACTGAGAGACTAGATAGTGATCACAACGCCCTTGAACTTGATCTCATCCACCCCGGCCTACAAGCCTCTATAACAACCAAGGAGGAGAACAAACCTGAACTTCTACTGGGTAACAACAGGAGAAGAATCAGGTGGGAAAAACTAGCCACGAGCCAAGTGAAACTCATGAGGCTCTACGCAGGACTAATCCCTATTTTGGAAAGAGTGGGAGAACTAGCTAATGGCGTGGGCAACAAAGATTCCCACGATAAATTATACCAGGCTCACGAGGACCTCATAAAGGGAGCGGCCTCCAGCCTCTTTAGTAAGGTACAGAATTCGAGGAGGGGGCAGCAACACAAATCCTCATGGTACAATACAGCCTGCAGGAAGGCAAAGGGAGAACTTCTCAGAAGCATCAAGGAGGGACTAGGTGGAGAGAAGCTACGAGAAAGTAGACGGGCATACAAAAAACTAGTTGCCCATGCTAAAATTGAATGGGAGGAGAACCAATGGGAGGAGCTAACTAATTTCCTCGCAACAAGAGACCACCGAATGTTTTGGAGAGTAGTTAACGTGGGGTCGGGGAGCCTCCACTCGGCAATAGAGCCAAATATTGCAGCAGGGGTGTGGCAGGCACACTTCCAGTCTCTCTATAGTTCTGAGCTGGGAGAAACCATGAATGACATCGGTAATGGATTGGCTGAGTATGACGGGGATGTGATAACAGTGGGGGAGGTTAAGGCAGCAATAGCAGGACTGACATCGGGAAAGGCGCCAGGATTGGATGGCCTACCCGGGGACCTGTTTAAGCAGGAGCCCGGTGTTTGGGCCCCCTACCTTGCCGTTCTGTTCAACGGAGTTCTGCACGGCATGGAAATCCCAAGTACTTGGCTGGGGGCAGAGGTGGTTCCCATATTTAAAAAGAGCTCGCCCCTGCTCCCAGCCAATTACAGACCAATCAGTTTAATTGATGTGTCACAGAAGCTGTTTGGTAGGATACTGTTGAACCGGCTTCAGGACTGGGCAGAAGAGACGGGTGCCCTTAGTCCGTATCAGGCGGGCTTCAGAAAGGGAGTCTCTACAGTGGACCAGGTTTTTCGTCTGAACATTATCTACTGGAGGGCAGCAATATTCGAAGGTGGCAGCTTATACACAATATTTGTGGATCTGAGGGCCGCCTTCGACCTGGTGCCCAGAGGGAAACTTTGGAGTGTTCTGTCCGAGATGGGGGTCCCCCCGGATATCCTGATAATTTTACAGAGACTGCATCATAATAACTATGCCCGGGTCATGTGCGGGAAACTTGGGGAACTGACGGACAGATTCCCCGTTGACAGGGGGGTTAGACAGGGATGTGTATTGGCACCGACCCTGTTCTGCCTCTTTGTCAACGGGGTAATCGCCCATCTCAATGGCACTGAATACACTGACGCCCCAAGGTTGAACGGCAGCAGGGTGCCTGCAATCATGTTTGCAGATGACACCCTGCTGCTGTCCAAAACCCCCATGGGGATACAGAGGATCCTTGACTCATTTGTGGCCTTTTGCACAGATAGGGGCTTAGAAATCAACGCTGCAAAAACTAAGTTTATGGTCCTGAACCCAACCCAAAAATCGCGCCCGAATCCCCTATTGGGATCTTCACGTCTAGAGAGAGTCTCCACCTTTGAATATCTTGGTGTAACGTTGAATGAAACCATGTCCTGGGGATCACACCAGACTAGGGCTAATCTTAAATTAGTGCAGACCACTGGGGGCATTGCTCGGATGATGAAAAAGTCCACATATCGTCCGCTGGGGCCGCTCATTCAGATCTACAAGGCACAGGCCAGGGGTGCTATTATGTATGGGGCGGAACTGTGGGGTCATACATCTTCCCGCAGTCTGTCTATAACCGAGAACAACTTTATTAGACAGATAGTTGCACTCCTGTCTAGCACTCCGCTCCTTCCCTTGAGGATGGATCTGGGAGTGAACCCAATAGCAGATGAACTAGGTCTCAGACCCATAGTCTTCTGGCGAAGGCTATGGAGTAGTGAAGAACTTTCTACTTACAGGGCGGAACTAAGGGAGTTTCTAATCCACCCTAAAGCTTTACAGATCCCCTGGATAAAATATATACAAAAGTCCTGTGTGAGACTGGGGCTCCCCGACCTGTGGTCCTATCCAGCTAATGCCTCACTAAAGATCCCACGGAGAGCTCTGGTCAATGTTTACCATGAGCAGAAATTAGCCATGGCCCTGGACTGTCAGGGTGAGGGGTCATTAACATCTGTATTTACGCAAAGCAAGGACTCATACAGGCTGGAGAGGGTCCTGGACGCCATGTCCCCTGTGCTGGCCAGGAAGCTATTTCTCCAATGGAGATATGGCACACTGCCTCTGCGATCCCATACTAGCTCCTGGTCAACACCGCCCTCTACCAAGCAATGCCCGGCATGTACTTGTGCTGAGGAAAGCGATTTACATGTGGTCTTGTTTTGTCCAACTTACAAGGCAGCCAGGAAATATTGGCTCCTCCCACTTATTAGAAACCTTGGTTGCAGGGAGAATTTTAAAAACTGATGTTTCGAGTCCAACTGTGTTTGCACTAGCTAAATTTCTTACTAATGTCTGGCATACTCGCACCCGTATTCTAAAGTCGCAGGTTCCCACCTAATTTTAAGTTTAACAAATTTTAAATGTACAGTCTTTTTATCTGCTTTCACTCTAGTAGTACCTAATTCTTAGAGTGGAACGATTTTACATTGTACAATATGTATTTGTTGTTTATCCTTGATGATTTTACAATGTTTGTAATGTGTTCTTATTGTATATCTTTGATGGTCAAATCGGCCGAAATAAAGATTGAAACACATATAAACAAAGCTTAGCATACTTAAGTTCTACTGAACTTAGTGGTTGTAGACCAAAGGGCTTGGCACACCCTGACTACAACCTCTAGAGAGGTTCCAGTAGGAAAACAAATAGTGTAGGTAAGTGCACCACTTACACCTCACTAGTCATGCCTGGCACAGGTTAACCCTCCAGTTCTCTACCTGTGGGTGACTCACAAAGCACCATTCACATATGAAAAACTCAGCCACAAGGATTTGAGCGCCTTATGCACTTCAAGGGGGCTGAAAAGGGGTCACAAACCCACCATCCCTATCTTCATAGCAATCCTAGAGAAAGCTGATCTTGAGAAGGAATCTGCTTTAGGTCCTTCAAGTAAGATAGGATGGAAATGAGTCAGATGATAAGGGGGCGTGGTCAAGTTCAAGTCAGAAGACTGAGCAGGACCATCTTAAGCCTACATTGGGATGGAGAGGTGGCACACCTTTCCAGACTTAGCAGTAGACTTTACCCTGCCAATAGAAGGGTTAGATCTCCCTCAAGGGAATCCGACCAGTGTAATGCCTCAAGGGGATCTCAAAGGGGAATGACATCCCCCAGAGAAGAGAACATGAGGCTAGGATGAGAGCTGTCCAACTCCAGATAGAGAAGGAAGAGGTAGCCCTGGCCCAAGCTAAACTTGCTTTGGCAAGGGAGCAAAAATTAAGTGGGTTAGATTCCACTGGTGGCAGCAACATTATCCCCAAGTATAAAGACAGGTCCTATGACAATAGACACCAGAGTAAGATTGTGCCCCCCTACGGGGATGGGGATGACATTCACGAATAGATAACTGCTCTTGAGAGCCTGCATGGTACAGCAGGTTCCTCAGGACCAGTGGGCAGCAATCTTGTGGCTCTCCTTTTCAGAAAATGGAAGAGATAAGCTCCTCACTGTTAGACCGGAGGATGCTAAAAACTACTCTGTCCTGAAGAGTGCTCTGATTGAAGGGTTTGGCCTAACCACTGAGCAATACAGGTTGTTGTTCAGAGATACCCAAAAGACTCAGACTCAGGACTGGACTGACTTTGTTGATTGTGCCACTAAGGATCTGGAAGGTTGGTTGCTGTGAAGTAAAGTTTCAGACAATAGTGGATTGTACAATCTAATAATAAGAGAACAGATCCTTAATAATTGCCAGAATCAGTTGTTGCATCAGCACCTGATTGACTCTGATCTGACCTCTCCCCAAGATTTGGGAAAGAAGGCAGACAAATGGGTCAGAACCAGGGTTAAGCAGAAGCCCCAGAACCAAGGTGGTGACCAAAAGAAGGCAGACCAGAAGAATGGAGATCAGAAACAAAAAGACCAGAAGTCTTCTTCAGGCCCCCAAAATAATACTAAGGAGGGGGGGGGGGTCCCAAAATGGAAAAAAGAAGAAGGTTGAAGGCCCAAGAAAACCTTGGTGTAATTGCTGTAAGTCAGTTTCTCACTGGTTTAGTGAGTGCACTAAGAAAGGTGGAGCCCCTGCCACTGCAGCCCCTAAGGCAACTGCACCCCCTAGTACAGTCAGCAGTGGTGGTCCCCAAACTAAAGCCATAGTGGGTTTAACCATGGGTACTGAGATGGAGCCTGGCCTAGTCAGAGTTCCTACTCCGGCAGTCTTGATCTGTGAGGGGGGACATTGATATGTCCCTTATTATGAGTCCCAGTACTCTGGGCAAGTACAGGCAGATGCCTTTGATTAATGGTAAAGTGGCTCAGGTCTACAGGGACACATGTGCCAGTGTCACAATGGTGACACCTAACTTTGTGGACCCTGGACAATTTATACTGGGTGATAATTACCTGGTGACCAATGCTAGCAATGTCACTACTCCCCAAAGTGTGGCAGTTGTTAACTTCTCCTGGGGAGGGGTAAATGGCTTCAAGAGAGGTGTGGTAAGTGCAGACCTCCCAGTTGACTGTCTTTTGGGCAATGATCTAGAGGATTCAATGTGGTCAGAAGTGGAGTACAGGACTCATGCAGAGATGCTAGGTATTTCAGCACATGTCCTTGCTGTGACCAGGTCACAGTCCAAAAAGTGCTTACCTGAACCGTGCTGGATCTTGGAACAATAGACCAAGCACAACCCAGGAGCAAGAGGGTTAAGGCAGTGCCTTCCCACTTGCCCCAGGTTGAGGATCAGACCTCACAGGAGGCTGGTTCTGTGATCCAAGAGGAGACTGTCCCTAAAAAGCTTGAACCTGATCAGGTTGAGTTTCTGGGGACAGGGGGACCCTCAAGGGCAGATCGGGGGCAGGCTCAATTAACTTGCCCTTCTCTTGATCCCGTCAGACAGCAGGCTGCTGCTGAGGCTGCTGGAAATGCTCAAGGTACCCATAGAGTGTATTGGGATGATGCGCTCCTTTATTCAGAGGCTAGAGACCCCAAGCCTGGTGCTGCCAGGAGGTGGGTCATACCTCTGCAATTTAGGGACTTCATTCTAACCTTGGCACATGATATTCCTTTAGCAGGACACTTAGCCCAGAACAAGACTTGGGACAGGCTTGTCCCTCACTTTCACTGGCCTCACATGGCAGAAGATACCAAGGCGTTTTGTCGCTCCTGTCTCACCTGCCAAGCCAGTGGCAAATTAGGTGGCACCACAAAGGCCCCCCTCATACCACTACCTGTGGTGGGGGCACCCTTTGAAAGAGTGGGGATAGACCTTGTTGGACCAATGGACCCCCCCAACAGCATCTGGGCACAGATCTATACTGGTGGTAGTGGATCATACCACCAGGTGTCCAGAGGCAATTCCCCTGAGGACCACAACAGCTCCTGTTGTGGCAAGGGCACTACTTGGAGTTTTTTCCAGAGTGGGCTTTACAAAGGAGGTTCTTTCAGACAGAGGTACCAACTTCATGTCTGGATATCTAAAAGCAATGTGGAAGGAGTGTGGTGTCAACTACAAATTCATTACACCCTACCATCCACAGTGCAATGGGCTTGTTGAAAGATTCAACAAGACCCTTAAAGGGATGATAAAAGGGTTACCTGAAAAGCTTAGGCGAAGATGGGACATCCTTTTACCCTGTCTTCTCTTTGCTTACAGAGAGGTCCCACAAAAGGGGGTTGGCTACAGCCCTTTTGAACTTTTGTTTGGGCATCCTGAAAGGGGCCCCTTGTGTCTTGTGAAGGAAGGATGGGAGTTACCTGTCAAAAAGCCTAAACTTGACATAGTGGAATATGTACTTGGTCTCCGCTCCAGGATGGCTGAATAAATGGAGAAGGCTTCTAAAAACCTTGAGGCTAGCCAAGAACTCCAAAAAGCTTGGCATGACCAAAAGGCTGTGCTGACTGAGTACCAGCCTCAGCAGAAGGTGTGGGTGTTGGAGCCAGTGGCCCCAGCAGCTTTAAAAGACAAATGGTCTGGACCCCATACCATCATTGAGAAAAGGGGAGAGGTCACCTACTTGGTGGACCTTGGCACCCCCAGGAGCCCCCACAGGGTGCTCCATGTAAACAGATTGAAAGCATTTGTTGACAGGGAAGACGTGGGCTTGCTCATGGCTACAGATGGGGAGCAAGAGGAAGAGAGTGACCCTGTCCCAGACTTGTTATCCAATAACCCTGATGATGGTTCAGTTGATGGTGTAGCCTTGGATGGCAGCCTCACTGACCAGCAGCAACAGGACTGCATACAGGTTCTACAGTCTTTCAGACACATGTTTTCACTCACACCCAGTCAAACTAACTGGGAGGTGGACACTGGTGACAGTCTGCCTGTGAAGAGTAAAATCTACAGGCAACCTGACCATGTCAGGGATTGTATAAAGGCTGAGGTGCAGAAAATGCTTGAACTTGGAGTAATTGAGCCATCAGAAAGCCCCTGGGCCAGCCCAGTAGTCCTTGTGCCAAAACCTCATACCAAATATGGAAAGAGAAATTAGGTTTTGTGTGGACTATAGAGGTCTCAATGCTGTCACTAGAACAGATGCTTATCCTATTCCAAGGGCAGATGAGCTCATAGATAAATTGGCTTCTGCCAAATTTCTGAGCACATTTGATCCGACAGCTGGTTATTGGCAAATCAGGTTAGCTGAGGAGTCAAAGGCCAAAACAGCATTCTCAACCCCCAGTGGACATTATCAGTTTGTGGTAATGCCCTTTGGTTTGAAGAATGCACCTGCCACTTTCCAAAGGTTGGTGAATCAAGTCCCTACTGGGTTGGATGGCTTTTGTGCAGCATATCTAGATGATATTGCTGTCTTCAGGTCCACCTGGGAGGATCACCTGATCCACCTGAAGAAAGTTCAGGAGGCCCAGCAAAAGGCAGGCCTGACTATCAAGGCTACCAAGTGCCAGATAGGGCAGAACAAGGTTGTGTACCTGGGCCACCTGGTAGGTGGGGGTCAGGTTCAACCCAGACCATACAGGACTGGGCTCCTCTAACCACCCAGACACAGGTCAGAGCTTTCTTGGGCCTGACAGGGTACTACAGGAAATTTGTAAAGAACTATGGGTCCATTGTGACACCACTAAATGATTTGACATCCAAAAAGATGCCAAAGAAGGTTCAGTGGACAGTAGCGAGGCCTTTTGGTTAACGGTTAGAGCCCCCTATCTTACTGACAATAATATCCCCAAGATTGAAGTAGCCATAGACGAAGAAACTTGGGTGGCTCATTTCATCAAGATTTGTAAAAATAATTCAATCATAGATGGGTCCATTAATACGCTTCCAAAAGTACAATATCCAATTCCGCTCCTCTTTGATATACCGGACCTGCTAGTGGCTTCGGAAATAAGCAAAACTGGGAAAGCCCCAGGTCCTGATGGGGTCCCAGTGGACTTTTTTAAATACTCTTGTAAGAATGGGGGCCCAGAGGTCCAAGTTGTATGCATAGCCGCCGCAAATGAGGGAGTTCTGAATTCTTGGACTAAGTCTATCATGGTCCCCATATTTAAAAAAGGGGACCGCCAAGACGTGAAATGCTATTTACCAAGTGAGTCCAGCAATGAGATGCATTGCTGGACTCACTTGGTAAGGTTGTCGGGAGAGTAATCCTAGAGCGACTCCAGCAGTGGGGTGAGGAGAGAGAGGCATTATTTCCGATCTCCAATTCGGTTTCCGGGAGGGGTTCGGAACGGTAGAGCAGGCCCTCAACCTCAGTCTGATAATGGGTAAATACACACAGGCAAAGGAGAACACGATATATATGGTCTACGTAGACCTGTCCGCAGCTTTTGATTGCATTTCGCACTCAAAGCTGTGGACGGTCCTAAGCCAAATGGGAGTGGAACCCCCCCTTTTAAACTTTTTGAGGGAGCTCTATTCAGGAGCCTCGGCCAGAGTACACTTTGGCTTGAATGGCGAGCTGACAGCACCGTTTGGAGTAGAGCGTGGAGTCAGGCAAGGATGTGTCCTGGCCCCCTTCCTTTTCTCACTTTACACCAACGGCCTGGAGACAAAGATGTTGAGGTGGGCCCAGGACCTCCCACGTATAAAACAGCGCCTAATTCCCGCTCTGCTCTACGCGGATGACGCTGTCATTCTCGCGCGCACACCGCACGAGCTCCAGAACTCCCTGAATAGATACAAGACTTTTATGGGTGGTCTGGACCTACAGGTAAATGTCAAAAAGACGTTTGTCATCATATCAGGTACCAGGAAAAAAAAGGAGTAAAAGAGATCTGTCTCGACAATCAAAAACTCGAGGTTACTGCCCAGTATCCGTATCTTGGTATCATGATAGACGAACGATTTACATGGAAGCCAGCAGTAGAGACAATATGCCATCTATTTAAAAGATCCATAGTGGCCCTGATGAGTTTCTCCCAGAGATTGGGGAGGAGGGCTCCAGTGGAGTTATTGAAAATTTACACCGCCAAATGTCAGGCCATTGCTTTGTATGGAGCTGGAGTCTGGGGAGACCCGGATACCAGCGCCATTCAGGTAGCAGAAAACGCCTTCCTAAGATTCCTTTTAGCTACTCCAAGAGGCACTTCAACCTATGCCTCCCACTTGGAACTAGGAATTCCTTACTTGGAGGACTTTCTCAAGATTCAACCATTGATGCTGTGGCGGCGCATTTGGACATCTGACAAAAATGCGCTGACCCAGTCCATTGTAGCAGATACAATGGCTCTTGACAGGTCTTCAAAAGTAAAGTGGCTCTGCTACATTAATATTTCTCAAGGCCAAGGTCTTTAAAAAAAATTCTATCTCCAACCAGAGTCCATAGCTGACCTCCCGAAGAGAGCACTAAAACAACAAGCCCTCTGCCATTTAGAGACTCTGAGATTGGCATCCGAATCGTCAAAACCCTCGGTCATTCATGCGTACATGGTCCAAACAACGTACGGCATTCATCCCTATTTAACACTGCAGGTGACAATATATGAGAGAATGCTGATGACCAGATTCAGGTTGGATACTTTTTTCAGACTGGTTGCGTTCTTTTGAAAAATGGATGGGATTCAAGTCTTCCCCATGCCCTTGTGATGGGAAATCTAACCAGTCTAATTTACATGTTATCATGTTTTGTAAATTCCACCATTCACATAGGAAAATCTGGCTACTTCCTACATTGAGGCATTGGGGCCTTAGACAATGCCGACCAGCTTTCTTCAGACTTCAAATGCTAGAATCTGAATCTGTCTGCTACTTCGTTCTCAACTTTTTAAAATGTACTATTAAGCACAGGCAAAATCTATAAAAAGCACCTTGTAATTTTATCTTGATGAAAAGAAATGGTCTGAAAATGTTTTCCTTCTGAATTCTGTTTCTGTATGAACTTCTTTGAACTTACCTTTTTAAATTTGTATATCCGTATAAACATGTAAATTGTACCTTTTAATGTTTCTTTTATGGTTTTTCTTTGTGAAAAAGCTGAATAAAGAAGTTTATATACATGAAGACTTATCTGGTCAAGGTTAAGTTTAATGTCCCTACGTTTGTGGGGGGGGGGGGGGGTTGTGTAGGAGAGTAGGGTCTGCTTTCCAATGGTCACCCCATTTTTTGCTTTTTGCTTCACTGGTTTTCGACTTAATGTGGCTATGGGCCTGCTAATCAGACCCACAGCCTGCTGTTCTCTCTCTAAATTCACATCCATGTACTTTAGGTGCATACCCAATTGGCCATTGGGTCACCTTATCAGCCTCTGTACAGTGTACTATAGGTACCCAAGTCATAGGTGTATCCAAGGCCTACCAGGGGCTGCAGCATACCTTTTGCCACCCTGGCTGGCCAGTTCAAACTGGTGCTGGGGCACTCCAGCCCCAGCTCTGGTGTGAAACTGGACAAAGGGAAAGGGGTGTAACCACCCCCTTCCCAGGTTCCACCCATAGGAGGGACCTAGCAGGTGATCCAGCCCCTTGATTTGGAATAAAGGTAGGAGCCGTGGATTGCAATTTAGATCATCCTGACAAACTTTGAAATATACATCTGGACCCTTCGACATCCTACTCAACGTAGAAGACTGAAGAATCTCCCTTGTGGTCAAGGAGTGGCCACCCTCTGCAAGCAGGCACCATCAGCGCGATGAGACTTTCTTTGCCGTTGCTCCCGCCGGAGCTCGAATTTCAGAGACCGACAAGACCTGGACATCCAGACTTCCAACAGGCCGATCCACAGTCCTAGCAAAGCTTAGACCCGTGGAGGCGACGTGAGACGTGGGACCGGCCATCTTGAAAAGTCGACGAAGTGCTTCCCGTGCAGCTTTTGAGGTTCCCTCGAAGCTGTGCATTGGGGTTTGAGAAGCCCAGCAGCTCTAGCACTAAAGATCACCTCTCCACACTTGCCGAGTGCTGCGTGGGGCCCTTTTGCATTTTCCTGCTCGACGCATTGTCTGGTCGCTTGCCCGTTGGCTAGTGGCCTCTGTGACGATGAAACATCGAAACTACACTGCTGGTCTGGTTGCTCCAGACTGGCCCCAGCTCCCCTGAAAAGGAGCCATCGATCGGACCTTAAAGTCCGATCAAGAAGACATCTTCGAATCCTGCGTGGGTTGCCTTTGCCAAGGTTTGGTGACTCCGAATCAAGTACCGACACCGCCAACAGCAAGAGCCTTTGTGGAACAGCTTGTGTTTACCAGCTGGACCTCCCTGATCCTTCCTGGTCAACGTGGCAGCGGAGACAAACACCTCGACATCACCTGATTGCAACCAGACATCGCCTGGTTTCTTCCTGGATCCTCGCTGGTCACTGGCTAGTGACCTGAACTCTGTCCCCTCTGCTTTCAGGTACTCTAAATCTTCGATCCACTCTTGGATCCAACCGGACTCTTCTCTCCTGGCCGCCTGCAGCATCTTCATCCACAGGCTCCATAGAACCCCACGACGAAACCAGACACACTTTGGCACCTATGCACCCGCTTCCTGTGGGTGAGGTAACGAGCTAACTCCAGTGCACCCACAGGGGATTACACCTCTAGTGTCCTAGTTTTAAGTGGCTAAGTTATAGTCCAGTCGGAAGACTCCTAAACCTATAAATTTCAGATTTTTACGCACCATTGACTTGTATGGTAAACTCGTATGCCTATAGACTCTGCACCCATATCCTGTGGGCATCTCCCGACCTAACCTTCGTTAGTCCAGTGTAGGCCCAGCGATGCACTAGGCCTATTCATTGTTCATGACGTGGTACTTATACCATTTTCTTAATATATGGTTTGAGTGGCCACCCGGCCTATCCGTAATTGTGCAGCTTATTATATGTTATACTGTGTTCTTTGTTTAACGCTTGTGCTCCTGTGTTCATAAAGAGTTAAGGGGATTATTCTAGAAATAAATACATATATTTTATAATATATAACATGTGGATTGCATATGGTAAAACAGCTGGCTTCACATGCCCTCTTGAGTTTAGCCTAAGACTGCTTTGTTTACGCTACCATTAGGATAGCTGGTCTATAAGGTTGACTTACAACCAATCACCATAAGGGTCGTTTAGACTGGTATAAGGTGCTCACTAGAATTAGTGGTCATCAAATACCAGGCCAACTTCTCACATGCCCTTTCTTTGTTATTAGTGCTCACCCCCAGTTTTATTGTCCTTCACCTTTCATGTTTGATATGGTCACAGTCCATGCTGAGTATCCATGTTACTATACAAGTGTGTTTGTAACTATTGAAATTATATGTGTATGTACCCTTCTGGTGTTATGTTTATTTAATTTTTTTATGATTACTATTTGTCTTATACCCCTATACGACGTTTCGATTTTTCTCCTTTAGCAGTTGTGCCTCCAATATATGGCCCACTGATCAACCTACCTGCAGTCTTGATCCAATGACTAACTGCTTTGGATGAGCACGACTATGTGGTGCTTTTTAAATGTCATGTTGATGTTCTTCTCTTTTGATAACGTGTCTAGAAAGGTTTTGCCTGTTATTGAGGAGGGCCCTATTTGGAACCACTTCCACTTGTGACTCGCCCTTACACTCTACCTGAGTGACACTTAATATGATGGGGTGGTTGGGTCTTCTCTCCTCCTTTTAGGCCAGTCTGAGGACCGCTGGGGAAGGGGGCTTTTGGTTCCCATGTATGTTGTGGAACTTCGAAATTATTCATTTTTCCACTTTTCTCTTTTTGTTCATATACAGAATATTATTTTGTCTTCGCTCACTTGGACTGTTACCACTTTTATGCATACTTGATGCAATTGTGATTTTCTGCTACCCGACTGACCACGTCTCTTTCAATAGTTAGAAGGTGAGGGGACAGTCTCTTTGTCAGCTTTTAATCGACTTTGTATTAGCTCTTTATTTATGTATGCCATTGCTTTGTGGGATTACGAATGCTTGTTGTCTTCTTTCAATAGATTTAGAGGGTTACTTGCCCACAACGTGGATGGTTTTTGTGATCTGCGTTTCCTTGGTTACTCCATGGGAGACTGCTAAATAATATGCAAACTATCGACCCATAAGCTTGAAAGACTCATCGGAGAAAGTTGCAGGGAAGGTGGTCCTTGGGAGCGTGCTCCAGTGGGTAGAGGACAATGGGATCCTCTCTGACTTTCAAGCGGGCTTCAGGTCAGGCACCGGGACCATTGAGCAGTCTTTTCGATTGCTGTTGCTCTATTGGAAGGTGGTTGTACTAGGCAAAGGCAGTCTATCTTGCTTTTATTGATCTGCGGACTGTATTTGATCTAGTGCCCCGTGGTTGCCTGTGGAGGGTACTGTCTGATTTGGGAATGCCCCCGTATTTATTGTCATTACTAATTAAGCTCCACGCTGAGAACTTCGCGCAGGTGCGGTGGGGTAAACAGGGCCAAAAGACCGCTTGAATAACAGTAAATAGGGGTGTCCGCCAGGGGTGCGTTCTTGCCCCCACTCTGTTTTCATTGTAGTCAACGGAGTGGTGGAGTATCTTTTAAAATATCCCTCGGATGCTCCTTCCCTGGCAGGCAGGAGAATACCCACTTTATTATTTGCAGACGATACCCTTTTGATTTCTAAAACCCCGGTTGGGCTACTGAGCCTTCTTGATAGTTTTCAATCCTTCTGGGAGTCTCAGGGATTGAAAATTAACACTGAAAAGACCAAATATTTGGTCTTGAATCCCCCGAAAAAGCATGGTCGGCCACCATTACTGAATATGGTGTCCCTGGAAAGGGTCAAGGTGTTTGATTATCTAGGGAATCGCCGGTCTGATACCATGAAGTGGAACTGCCATCCTCAAAAGAGGTTATTGAGCCATAAAAGGGTGGTGGGAGCCCTACTTAAAGAACAGCGGATATCTACTCTCAAACCTATTGCCCCGATGCTAGACATTTACAAGGCGAGAGGTGTTAGTGTGGCGCTTTATGGAGCAGAGCTTTGGGGAGCACAGAATGTTGATCAGCTATCTTGCTCAGAGAACAAGTTCCTGAAGGACTTCATGGGTCTTTCGTATAATACCCCCACTTTACCTTTGCTCTTAGACACGGGTTGCCACCCTATTAAAGACCAGCAAGACTACGACCCCTTCTTCTCTGGTCTCACCTATGGAGAGTCCCTGAACTTGCCAGCTACGCAGAAGGGTTAAAGGAGGTCTTATCGATGTCTGGTTGGTGTAAAATAGGATGGTTAAGGGATGTTAAGCATCTGCTTGAAGAATTGGGATTTAGTGAGGCTTGGCAGTCTATGTCTGCACCCCCTAAGGCAGTCTTAAAAAAAGCCTATTGAGTGGGTAATGAATAAAAGAAATACTGACCCTAATCTGTGTAGAACTACCAGAGAATTTTTAATAGTAAAGGAAGTAACCCTATGTGAACTGTATCTTGATGCTATCTCAAAACCTAGAGATAGAGCCTTATGTTTTAAATTCAGAATAGGAGTGCTTCCTTTGGGTGAACTGACCGCTCGTTGGAAGATCCCGGCACAGACCACCAAGCTTTGGCCTTTCTGTGCTTTTAGGACTGAGTCGGTCCCCCATTTCCTATTTGCATGCCCCACCTACAAAGCTCCCCGTCACAGGTGGCTTAAACCTTTGTGCAAAGAGCTGGGTACCAGATATTATAGTGAAGCTTCGCGAATATTGAAATCTGATACATGGCTCCTATTTGTCTATGGTATGGCGAAGTTTTTAAGCTGGGCATGGCTAATCAGATCAAAAAGGCTTATGTATATTGATTAATTTTTAGTCTCTATGTCGGACTATTTTATGTAATTTATTGTTGCCATTCATACTCTATTTTGTGAGACTATTTTATATGGATTGGCTCTTTTATCTTTTTATTATGTTTGTGTATTGCTTTTAAAGATATGCCTTATATCGAAATAAAGCCAATTATGACTGGCTAAATAATATAGGTGAGTTCAGTGATTCTTTGTGCCATGTGGTCTTGGGGTGTTTTGCACAGAGGCAGATGCTATGTTTTTTCTTTCTGATGAAATTAGGTTTTTGGTAATTTTCGAGCTCTATGTATAAAAAGATATGATGAATCAATCTGCTAATTGCTAGTCGAGTAGCTGTGCCCCTTCGCTGTTCATTTCTTGCTTTTCTTTTTTCTCTCCCTTTTCACTTCTTTTCTCTCTACCTTTCCTTTCCGCCACTTTTGTCTCTTTGCTTTCTCCTTAGTTTTGTTCACTTTTCTTTCTGTTATTTTCTTAGTTTTCTCATGAATGTTATAGTCACTGTTCGGTTCTCTGTAACTGCAGTCTAGTGGTGGTTATTGTACTGACTTTTCCCATGTTATTACAATAACCTATGATAATTGATTCGATCTCCCGTGTCGTCCTTATTTTCTGTATATTTTGTACTGTTTGCATGAAGTTATCAATGTGTTTTATTTGTAGTGTTGTCACAAAAACAGAACATGTCTCTGTATATAATTTTTTTTATATGTAAGTCCCGGTTTCTTAGTAGTTTAACTCTGTCTTTTCAGCCCTGACGAAGTTCCTACGGGAACGAAATGCGTTGGCTGAGGCCTTTTAAAGATTTACAATAATAAAGGAACTTGTCCTAACTACTATACCTGCTGCGGACTTATTTTTGTGCACCATCTATTTGATATATGATTTGGTATCTGTCATGACAGTGAAGTTTCTATGTGGCTAGCTCCGGATGTCACGTGCACATTTGACTTTCCTACATTGAAGCTTAAGTGCGACCTTTTGGTTAGCCACAGTTGTTTCACTTCTAATTCTTTTGAACACATGTATTTATTGACGCCGTCGAGCCTGATGGGACCTTTCATACAGAAATAAGAGCAAACAAACAAAACAAACATGATCAGTCTGAAATGATGTCCTCCATGTGCTGGTGGGGGCAGAGTCCAGTGTCATGGGGCCTCTGCTGGGGGAGGGATCCTCAGGCTCCCGGGGGCCCCTCAAGCTCCTCCTGGGTGGTCCTTCATGCTCCCCTTGGGCCTGGGTCACAATGTTCCTGGGGGCTCCTCACTCGGGTGGGGGATTGAGGGCTCAGGCTCCTGGGCCCCCCCTCACGCTCCCCCCGGCCCACTCCTGCCCCCGGCTCAGGCCACGAAGTCGAGCGGGCGGTTGAAGCCACCCTTGCGGTTCATGTACTGCTGGTACTTGCGCTTCTGGCTGACGTTAATGGCGTAGGCGTTGCCGGGGCCCTCCACCTTGCGGCCCTTGGTGGAGTCGAACTCTGTGAAGCCCATGATCTTTATCATCTCGATCTCCTCCTCGGTGCGGCTGTCCAGGTCCTCTCCGTCAGCTCCTTCTTGGCCGGCGGCTTCGGGGGCCGCGCCTCGCTCTTGGCCGGCCGCGCCGGCGAGGTGGCGCGGGCCCGGCGGGGAGCGGCGGCGGGGTGGCTTCTGGGAGCGGCTGCGGCGGCGGGCCTTGGGCGAGCGGCGCTCACGCTCCCGGGAGTGGTGCTGCTCCCTAGAGCCTGAGCGGCGGTGCTCCCTGCGGGGGGAGGGGGAGCGGGAGCGGCTCCGGGGCATGGCTGGGCGGGTCACAGGCGGCGGGCGGGGGGCTGAGGCGGCTCAGTGAAGACACCGGGATCCGTTGAGGGCTTCCTCGACGGCCACTGACCATAGAGAGCAGACGGGAATGTACGAGTCACTTCTAATTAAAATCAGGTGGTAACCAGGTGCAGGCTATTAAAAAGTGCCTAAAATACAACAGTTTGACCAGAATGGCGGCATTCTACGTGATTGTGAGGTGGCTATGGCTACAGGCAGAAGGAGTGTCTGGAGAAGGGAGGAGCAGGTCCAGGCAGAGAATCACCCTACTCCAACTGACTAAGCCAGAGTTCATACAAAGGTACAGGCTACACCCCCAAACCATCTTGAAGCTGATCAGGGACCTTCACCCACTTTTGGAGCACCCAACCCCAAGGGCGCACACCATCCCACCCCATGTGCAGGTGCTATGTAGCCTACACCTGCTTGCCTCTGGGAGTTACCAGAGTGTGGTTGCTGCTGTAGGTAGGGTGTCCCAGAGCTGCCTGTCGCGTTTTTTTAGGAAATTCCTAGAGGCCATGATGCAGAGAATGCAATATTACATCAGCTTCCCTGCAACACACGCAGCACAGCTCAGGACCAAGACAGAGTTTTATCAAATGGCACATTTCCCCAACATCATTGGCTGTATTGATGGCACCCACATACCAATATGTCCACCTGCTGCCACAGAGTACATTTATAGGAACAGGAAGTCTACCCACCCCATAAATGTACCGGTAATCTGTGATGCAGAGTACATCATCACGGACATAGTTGCCAAGTTTTCTGGAAGTACCAACGACTCATACACCTTTCAAAATAGTGGGATCTACACACGCCTGATAGCGGGGGAATTTGCGAAGGATACCTGCTAGGTAAAACACTGTGTGACACTCCCTTGATACATATTGCAGATGTATGTGTATGTGTAGATGAGTAATGTCTTTCTGTTACAAATCGGGGATAGTGCATATCCGGTCCGGTTTTTCATCCTTACTCCCTACCTCAACCCTTCAACCCCCAGCCAGAGGAGATACAACAGGGCACACAAATCTACCAGGAACATTGTGGTGTGCACCTTTGGGCTGTGGTAAAGCAGGTTCCGCTGCCTCCACAAAAGTGGAGGGGCACGCCAGTATACACCAGTCACCTGCTGCAAGATGATGGCAACCTGTGCAATGTTTCACAACCTTGCCATGAAGAAGGGCACAGAGGTGGAATTATCGGAATATGAGGACCATGATGACGAACAAGCACTGCCTGATTCACTCTTTCCTTAGCCTTATTGATAATCGTTTCTCATCCCGAGAACTGATCCGTTAACTAAAGCTAAAAAACCTGAAGAAAATAAGAATGGTACTAGTATCGAAATTTTCAACTGCCAGCACACAATTCAAAAAGAATATAAAAAAACATTGGCCAATCATAGAAATAGAACCTGATTTCAAAACATCTTTCATCAAGCCACCAATGTTTTCCTACATGAGAAGGAAGAATTTGGGTGAAATATTAAAAACTACAACTGATGAAACGGTAACATATAAAGAAACCCATCCCTGCATGCACTGTGGAAATTGTAATAATATCATTAGGGGAACAGTGATTTCTCAACCCATGAAAGGCCAAGACAAAGCTGAAAGTAAATGCAACATGTGATTCCACTCATGTGATATACTTACTGAAATGCCCATGTGGGAAAGTGTATATTGGAAAAACAGAAAGGAAAATTAAAACAAGACTGAAGGAACATAAGTCCAATATACGAACTAAGAATCAAAAATCTACTGTAGCAGTACATTTTGCAGAAGCTCACCATAATGTCTCCCAACTGAAATTCCTCATTTTGGAAACTGCGACCCAAAAAGAAGGATTAGACATTAATAAACACTTGTTGAGAAGAGAAAACGTCTGGATACACAAAATGAACTCGATAAAGCCCAATGGGCTTAATGAACGGATTGAATTTTCCTGTTACTTATGAATGAACTTGTGTAACATGCATTGATGTATAGCAATACTTAATGTGTTTGTCCCTTATAGAGATGTATATATTTTTCCAGACGAAGTTAAATGATGATATCATCGACAGCAGGTATATTCCGGAAACTATTTCATGTTTAAGTTCCACTGCCCAATTTATAGCACAGTATAGAGCACATTGATACTATATATTCACAACATCACCGAATACTCTTCAGATGTACCAAGATGAAAGTCTGTCTTCTATTTTTTGTCACTAGCTACGTTGAACGTGGACGCCCAATCAGGGCGCGTCACATTGCGATGTTTACACCAACACGAGCGTGGAGCTCGCGAGGTAACAGTAACCAGCGCGCATTCAGAGAGAGAAAGGACATAAGAGACTCTTATGTCTCATGAGTAAGTGTCCCGTTTGAATGTCGAAGAGCCAAGTTAGATTTAGATTTCTAAGAGTGTCAGCAATACGTGTTTACTATTGTTTAATACGCTCGTTATATTTTTTGTTTGCAGTTATGTCACCATCAACATACCCATAATACCTAGAAGTCTGGCATGTAAGTTTTAAATTTTACATTTTTTACTATTTGTTACGATGCCAAACACACCGTTAACGGGCTGATTCTTGAGCCATAGAAATGTATCGTTTACCACTTGCTAACTACAACAAAGAGGAGAATGTATATATGTTGTAGAATGTTCACAAGCTACCCAATGAGATTACAAAAGAACTTTATTTTATCTTCTTCCCTAGTAATGTTCCCTGATGAAGGGCACTATGCCCGAAATGCATAGGAGAAATTAACGCCAGATGTATCTATATGGATAAAATTATGTGAAACGAACATAAAAACGTATGATTATAATTCATGAAATAAAACTTTATTGAATCAAAATTGAAAGAACATTTGTTGTGGAGTCCTTGGGAAACACACCCAGGCACAAGAAGGTGTGCGCAGAGGGATGGGACCAACTGTTAGCTGGACCACATATCTAATTAATTTTAGGAGACACCCGGGACACTAGGCGTTACCTCAGCAGCACCCGTAAATCAATTAAAAGGAGTAACTCGCCGTAAAGAAAAGGCTGTGCACAAATCAAGCATTGCATCCTTTTGGATGGCCCACTGCACCATGAGTAGGTTTAAGCCATTAGACCACTCTCCTGTTTCTAGGCATGTTGTATGTGGATGCAGTATTTCTTTCCAAAGATAGAGACTTTTCTTCCACTAATCGAAGATTCTCAAAACACTTGCTAATCAAAAAGGCTGCACACCAGTTGGGTAACTGAACAGATCAAAGTACTGTAAACCCACTCATTTCCATTGGATTCACAGCTTCTCTGCATTTTCTTCATCTTTGTTTATGTTGGATCATTGCAGCTTTTTTTTCTTTTGAACATTCACACCACAGATTCCCATCAGCAAGAGAATGAAGAGACTGCTGAGTCACAGACCCCCCCGCCCCCCACTCCTGTGCATCAGTGGTGCCCAAAGTGCAAAGTAAATTGCATTTTATGCAGTTAATGATACAGAAAGGGCCTGCTCAGGAAAACATACTACACACAGGGAGTGGAGTGGCCCTACAGGGGTTGAGAGCTTAGGGCCCGATGTAGGTAAAAGGGATTTTCCGATTTCAAAATACCGAGGCGGGCCGAATCGGTATTCTGAAATCGGAAAACGAGATGTAGCAAACAAACGGCGAAATAATACCGATTCGGTCGGCATCGGTAATGTGAATCGGTACGTACCGAATCGGCACAGACCGAATCGGAAAGTACCGAATCGGCTACCACCGAATCGGAAATAGCCGAATCGGCTACCACCGAATCGGAAATAGCCGAGTCGGTAAAATCCGATTCAGCAATTAACGAATCGTAGCTATGAAAACACACCCCTGGCCAAAAAGCCCATAGGAATGCATTGAAGAAACCGAATCGGTAAAATCCGATTCGGATAATACCGAATCGGATTTTACCGATTCGGTAATATCCGATTCGGTAAAAGCCGATTCGGCAAAAGCCGATTCAGCCAATGAGGTGGCTCCCCCTCCCCCACCCAAACAGGGAGTGGCAACCCTGGCAGGTGCAGCTAATTAAGAACTTTCTGGAGAGCCAGCCTGAGCTGAACACTCACAGTTAGCAGCAGTGGGAGTAGGAGGTAGTGAACTGTTCTGAACAAGATGGCAAACCAGAGTGAGAGCCAGAAGTCCACCCAGAAGAGGAAGCCTAAGTTCAGCACCATCGAGCTGCAGGTGTTGGTTGAGGAGGTGGTGAGGGTGCACCGGCAGCTATTTGGAAAGCTGTCCCTCAATGTGCCAGACAGCACCAAGAGGAGGATCTGGAGCGAAATCGCCCAAAAGGTGAATGCTGTGGGTGTCACCCCCAGGTCCCTGGATGAGCTGAAGAAGCGTTTCTATGACATCCGCAGCCTCACAAAACGGAAGATGGCAGAGATCCAGAGGCAGGCTGGAGGCACTGGTGGAGGCAGGAACCCGGCGCCACCCCTCACAGACCTCGAGGAAATGGTGTCCACCACCATTGAGAGGGAGAGCGTAACCGGAATTGGGACCCTGGACAGCTCAGCCAGAGCTACAGCTACAGGTAAGAAGCATGCGCATCATGACACACCCTACCAGACACCTCCCCATTAGACACAATGCATGGCCAAACCCCAGCACAGTACTGTAACCAACATACAAGAGACAAGCATCATGGTACATGTAGTCAGCAGAAGTTAGCAAAATATGGCAGTGCAGAATCACAAGACAGGAAACAGTGGAAGACATTCTAAGGAGATGCAAGGACATGTGGAATGCTTTAATTGTACTGACTGTAATACATCGGCACTCAATTTACAAATGCTTCTTTGTACCTAGGGGCACCATCAGGCGGACAAACAATGACAACAGAGGCAGCAGCACCACCATCTAACACTGCACTCGCAGGGCCGAGCACCAGTCAGGCTGCCGAGGAGGAGGAGGACGAAAACACCATAGGGCTTGGTATAGAGGGAGACCTGGTAATAGACTTTGAAGCACTGCACTCCCCACAAATGCCGAGCACACCCCCCTTGCAGTTCTCCCCAGAGAACTCCCCGACAAGGGACCTCCTTCCACCTACACCAGCTCCTGCCACGATCATGGCTGTGGCACCAGTACACCCTGTCCTGGGAGCAGGGGCTCAGGCCCCGGCCAGCACCACACCCCCACCAGTGGCACCCCAGCCCACTCAGCAGGCCGGCAGCAGCAGTACCCGGCGCCGTGCCATTCCCACCACTGCAGCACCAGCACCGGAGGGCAGTGTCTTCCTGGGCCTCGAAGGAAACATGGTAAAGATCCAAAGGCAGCAGGTGAAATCCATCATGGCCTGCCAACGCCAGCTCCTGCAGCACAACCTGCAGATGGGGGAAATGGTGAAAGGATTTCAGGCCTTCGTGGATTCAAACAAGGAGGTAGCAGCAGGTTTAGGCAGGCTTAAGCATGAGCGGATTTTGCGGATTGGCAATCCGCGAATTTGCGGATTTGCAAACTCGCAATCCGCAAAATCCGCGAATTCCCGCGAATTTGCGGATTTTTTTTTTTTTTGTGTTCGCCCGTGTTTCTGCCAGTTCGCGAGGGTTTTTACAATTTCGCAATTTGCGAACTTACCTGTCGGGTCGCAAGTTTTGCGAACTTGTTGTTTCTACGTGTCCAACCTGTTTGGGACACTCTTCTTCATCACTGCCACTCTCTGTCACCACTGCCACTCTCTGACTACTCATGCCACCCTCTGGCCCACCCATGCCACCCTCTGTTTCATCACCACACCCTCTGGTTGTCCAGTGTACATTATTTTTGGCAAAGCAAAGCACACCTTCCCTGCCTCAAGTGACCTGAATTAATTTGGGGCTGATTAATGTGTCACAGAATATTTTTTTAGCTGGCACCTGCTTCCTTAGTGCGCCCTGATTAGTGATCTTTTGCACTTGCTAAGTGCTTTCATTGTTGCAAAATTAGTTACAACACCTGCCCTGCCCCAACTGACAATAATGAATTAGGGGCTGATTAATGGATTTTAACTTCCAGCCTGGCTCCTGCTTGTCTCCCTTAGCTGTAATTCAGGACCTTTGTGGCATATGTGTAACTATTCTGAGGTTCAGAGCAGGGTCACATAATAGTTGCAACTGGCAACTGAACTCTGGAGGGGCCCCTCAGGAAGCACTACAGGAAATGGCTACTAATGATGAGCCTGAACTTTTGAACCTGGTAAGTAGTTACTTTCAGTTTTGCTAAAATCGTATTTCTGCAATTTCGCACTTATTCGCGGGGCGCGAACTCACGCGAACAGTGCGAGCAGTGCGAGCAAAATCCGCTGCTCGCGGATTTGCGGATTTTTCAGGAAATTCGCAAATCTCGCGGATTGCGGATTTCCCGAAAATCCGCAAAATCCGCGAGCGGAACGGATTTTCCGCCCATGCCTAGGCAGGCTAACCACTGCCATAACCCAGTTATGTGGCAGACTGGAGGAGCATGAGCTGGTGCGCAGGGGGGATGCCCGGGTGCAGAACCGCTCCATGAGCCGCCTTGCTGCGGCAACGGCACAACTCTGTCAGCGCAGTGCCAACATGGAGTCTAGCCTCACACAAAATACGGCAGAGATAACAAGGGGAATGGCCCGCATCACGACAGCAATGGAGGCCATGATCATCTCTAACACTGCCGCAAATCCTGCCCTGGACCTGGGGGATGCTGGGGACAGCAGCAGCCGCAGCAGCCCGGCCAGCGCTGCGTCAGAGCCACGCAGGAGCACCAGGCGCTCCGCAGATGCCGCTGGTCATTCTGAGGGGGCTGAGGGACACCCCAGTGGGGCTGCCAAGCGGTCAAAGAAATAGCCTTGCAAGGGCGGGTGAGGCAACCTGGACCTTGGACTTTTGTTTTCTTTGCCATTACACCTTTTTTTGTTGCACATCAGTGCAGTAACTGTGTTGCAACAGTATTAAAAATTGTTTTTTCACAACAACCATTTAGCTGTCTTTGCATCTGTACTCACTCAGAAATAGTTTTCTGTAATCTCCTCACGTCTGTATCTGCCATCACTTAGCGTACACACCCCAGCTGGCTGTGTCAGTGGCACAGCTTCGTCGTCGTCATGGTCCTCGTAGTCAGACAACTCCACCTCAGTGCCCTTCTTCACCGCAAGGTTGTGTAACATTGCACATACAGCTATGATCTTGCAGCAGGTGATGGGGGTATACTGCCTTGCACCTCCACTCTTGTGCAGGCATCTGAATCTACTTTTCCAGATGCCAAAGGTCCGTTCGACGACATTCCTTGTGCGTATGTGGGCCCGGTTATACCTCCTTTGGCTGGGTGTGGAGGGGTTGAGGTAGGGGGTGAGTATGAATGAGCAGAGGGCATATGCACTGTCGCCTGGAAGGGAAAGGGGTAACATTACACACATGCATACATGTATTCCACCTAGCTACTGTGTGTTATGGGGGTCTGATGATGTGTCTCACCTAGGAGGTATCCTTCACCAAATTCACCAGCCATCAGCCGTGCATAGATGCCGCTCTGTTGGAAAATATAGGAGTCATGGGTACTCCCTGGAAATTTTGCTACCAGGTCTGTGATGGTGCACTTCACATTGCAGATCACCTGCACGTTGATGGTGTGTGTAGACTTCCGATTGCGGTATATGTATTCTGTGTCCGCTGGTGGGCAAATCGGAATGTGCGTGCCATCTATGCAACCAATGATTTGGGGAAATTGTGCCATCTGGTAGAAGTCAGCTTTAGTTTGTAGCAGTTCTGCGTGGGTTGCAGGGAAAGAGATGTATTGGTCCATCCTGTGTATCATGGCGTCAAGGAATGTGTGGAAGAACCTTGACAGGCTGCTCTGGCTCACCCCTTCTGCCGCTGCAACTCCACTTTGATAGCTGCCAGACGCAAGCAGGTGAAGGCTGCATAGCACCTGGACATGTGCTGGGATGGCATGTGCCCTTGGGGTGTGGTGGTCCAAGAATGGTTTGAGGTCCCTGATGAGCTCAAGTATGGTGTCAGAGTCCAGCCTGTATCTCTGTAGGATCTCTGCCTCTGTGAGCATGAACAGGGTTATCCTCTGTCTGTAGACCTGTTCATTTCTTAGCCATTCCCTCTGTCCTTCCTGCTGTAGCCGTAGCCGCCTCGCAATGACCTAAAAAGCTGCCATCCTGCAAGTTGCAATGCATTTTGGGGCTGTTTATATGGGTTGGAGTTGGTTACCACCTGATTGTAATCCATGGTAAATACCGAGTGAATTCTACCGAATTTGAGCCGATTTCGGTGTTTCTGTGCCTCCCTACATCTCCCCATCTGTCGGAATCGGGGAATTTCCCGATCGGTGATTCATACGAATCGGTATGTTCTCCGATTCGGCTTCATTCCGATTCAGTGTGTCTACCGAATCGGTACATGGACCGATTCGGATAATTTCCGATTCGGTGTCACTACCGATTCGGTAAATGGACCGAATCGGTTATTTTCCGATTCGGTGTCACTACCGAATCGGTACATGGACCGAATCGGTTATTTTCCGAATCGGTGTGTCTACCGATTCGGTACATTGACCGAATCGGTGTTTGCATCCGATTCGGTGTGTTACCGATTCGTTACATATCCGATTTTCGGTATGTACGTATCGGATTCTTTTCCATTCGGTACTCATTCCGAATCGGTTTTCACTCCGATTTTGATTTTTTTTGTTCCCTACATCTCGATGGCTGTTTACCAATCGGTAAGGGCCAAAAATCGGTATTTTCGGCCGTTACCGATCGGTAACGGCCTACCTACATCGGGCCCTTAGTCCTATGAATCCGTTGCTGATCTTTGCTCCAACTCTTCCTTTCTTTGAGATTCCCGACCAGTCATGTGCCTGCTTGACAGTCCTGCATTAATTTACTCTGCTGCTGGTATGGACACAAAATGATGTGCTTGGAGTGTAAGAAGCTCTCAAATTAAGTTGCTAGAACAGCAGGTCTACCTGCCGGCATTCTATCGCTGCATCTCATCCTAAAGTGGGGAACAGGGTTAATGTGCCTCCTGCAAAGCCACACCATAAAACAGGCAGAGGAGCTGCCAACGTTGGCAACTGGGGAATCAGGTTAAAGTTTGGGTGCCAACTAAACACCCAGAGATTCTGGTCAAATCATTTATTATCTCCATACCCACAAAGCACTCCAGTGCCTTTAGGTCGAGTTTGCACTATATAAAACTGCACAAAAAACTTTCAGGTCACATAAATCTTTTGTGAATAGCTCAATGGGCTGATGGCCTACCTGTCACCTTGTGGCTCAGTGTGTACTAATGCAGCCACTGTAGGGATCTGTCTCCCATTCATGAACACAGGCTCTAATTCCCGAGATTGATAACATGAGTACCACTGAAACTGTTTACAGCAAACATCCATTATCTGTGAACAGCTCAAGAGACTATTTTGGGTCCCAATTTTGAGCTCTGAAATGCACCTTAAACTGGCCTGGACGGTGGCAGTGACCAACTGGATTCAGCAGCAGACAGGGCTGTTGAGAACTCGGACTTCATGTGTCCCATATACTGCATTCCCCTCAAACCTAGCACAGAAAACTGGCTTGCACCAAAGTGGTGTTTCGACTTCAGTAGTTGAACAGGCAGATGCAAGGCCGATAATAAAGCCCCCTGGAAGCTGGTGTTCCACTCCAGTAACATGCTAAAGACCTGGATGATCATGAGGACACTGGATAAACCAACACCAAGAATGTTCATTTTTTCATTTACTCCATCTTTTCATCACCCAGTTGCGTAAGCGGTCAGACCTCAAATGTTGATCAGACAAACACCCAGTTCTGTTCAGTATTTATACTCTTTGCACCAGTTAATGTCAGACATGAGCTGTTTTGCAACTACATCTGGGACAAAACTTGTTATCTATCAGCGTCAATTCTAGAGCTGGCCACCAGGGAGGAGTGGGCCTTCCGGATATGCAGTTGTATTACAAGGCGGCACAACTCCGGGTCCTTGTAGAGTGGTCGCAGCCCATGTCGGAGAAGCATTGGCTACATTCAGTTCAGTGGCGGGGAGGACGATCTGGAACTTAGCATGGAAGCCGAAAAAGGATAGGCCCAAGAATGCGTACGTCAGTACCCCCCAAGTACCACCCTGAAGGTATGGGACTCAGTCCCCCATGATGAGCGGTAGAAGTCCTTCCCGTCCCCTTACACACCGATTCATTTTAATCCCGCCTTTCCCCCTGCGGAACATGAGGGCCCTTTCAAAGCCTGGAGGACCGGGGGCTGCCACACCCTTACACATCTCTTTCGTGGGGATGCGCCACTCAAGTTCGCCAATTGCATGCGAGACTACTCGGTCCCGCCACTCGAGCAATTCCGCCACGCCCAGATGCTTCACTGGGCATTGTCACCATCAGTCAAAGACGCGCCTACCAGGCCGCCCACGGTCTTTGAGGCATTCCTTGCAAGAACCTCCAGCATGCGAGGTACCATCTCCTTTCTGTACGACCTCCTGATCTCCACCTCTTTATCTCCTAGGCCAAGATATATGGGTCTCTGGGAGGACCTCCTGGGCCACCACATATCTGAGGAAGAGTGGACTCATCTGTGGCATGACATCGCAAGGCACAACCACTCGCTGGACCTCCAGGAGGCTCATCTTAAAACCACAATGGACTGGTACATGTACCCTTCCAAATTGAGGAGGATTTTTCCGGACTCCTCGGATAGGTGCTGGAGAGGCTGTGGAATGCTGGGCGACTTTCGCCACATATGGTGGAATTGCCCGGTCATCCGTCCTTATTGGGCAGAAATCCTCTCCCACATCAAAGAGATCTTGGGCTACCCTATCAAGGACACGCTAGACCAAGTTTTGCTAGGACTTCGAGCCCCTGATCTCGAACACCAGACACGGGCTGATAAAAAGATTCTTTGGCTATGTAAGGGCGCTGCCAAGTTGACCTTGGCTGCGGCATGGAAAAAAAAAGAGGCTCCGGCACTCGCTCTATGGCATGCAAGACTTTGGAGGTTACTAAGTATGGACTGAATGGCGGACATTTTTCGTGGCGATTTTAAGAACTTCGCCTTTCGCTGGGGCCCCCTGGTCCGTTTTCTTTCCAGCGGCTTGCCCTCTGCGGTGTGCCCATCCTCGTTGCGTAGCCTTCATCTATTTTAGACCTGAGTTGTTTTGACTGTATGATTCTGTGAGTGAATGTATGTTACCACCACTGGGGAGCGGGGTGGGAAGGGGTGGGTGGTGGGCGGGGCTGTTGGGGGGGAGTTTTGGCGACAACAGCACAATATTTTTGTCGGAAGTGTAAGGGATGCAGACTATGATTGCCAAGCTATTTACTCGGTGAGCTAGCGGTGCGCCGCTCGGAACTGAAGCCCGCTGCGGGCCTTGAGCCCCTTGAGTACGATCTGAACCTTGTTCCCATGATCGATGCGCAGCTTGCGGTCCTTGGGCCAGTACTACTATTCAACCGAGTTAAACGACTTCTGTATACCCACACTGTACCCCCCTGCGAGGGAAGTTTAGCGGGATTGTCGCTTTCTGTGGTTTAATTTTTTCAAAAATGTCAATAAAAACAACTTTTACAAAAAAGAAAGGAATACAAGTGAAACATTTGACTGCTTGCCTGTCGTCATGACATTCGACCCTTTAGCATCAAAGATAAGAAAAGCAATGAGGAAACAAATGGCCGTTGCTGTCCACTGCAGATTTTAAAATGCCACAACCAGATTTGCATTTAGGCCTGCGAATAATTGAAAAGACAGATTAGTGCACACACGACCTTTATAGAAGCCAAATATAAAAATGATGCTGGCTGGACACTGCCCTTGCTGTAGTAGTTCTGTATGAAAGACATAACCCTATAAATAAAATAACTAAAGACATCTATTCAATTACCTCTTTGGCGGTAGAAAATGGCGATATCAGCAAAAAAGAGTTCGACTTCTTGAACACTAATGCAGGCAAAACTGCCTGTATTTACGGCCTCCCAAAAATCCATAAAGATGAGAAAAACACTCCCTATAGGCCGATTGTGTCTACGATAGGCACACCCACTGAGGCCCTCTCTAAATATGTCGACTCCTTTCTTTGTCCCTTCATACTTAATGTTCCATCCTATATAAAGGATACAAGTGCCATGATTAATAAAGTAGAGAATTTCAGTTTTGACCCCTCAAGAGACATACTTGTAACCTTAGATGTTGAGTCTCTTTATAGTAATATTCCCTTAAATGAAGCAATACAAGCAGTGGAATGGTTCATTGATCTGACTTACAAACGACGGATTTTAAAATTTGTAAAATATTTTAAAAAGTGCTTTTTTAACCTGACATTACCTCGTGGGTGAGATTATTTCACTAGAGGTCTCCGTGTAGTTGCCAGGCAAAGCGCGCTGCTAGAAGGCGCCCTGACCTCACCTGACCCTGCCGAGGCGCCATCTTGGTGAGGGAAGGTCAGCGCTGCAGTGGATAGAACCCTCCCACCCTCCTCCGCTTAATTATGAATAAAAACATGGCACCATCCCGCCCGCGCAGCGGGCGCACCGATGGCGCGCTGAAGGCGCGCCAAAGGCAAGCCCGTCTGCGCCCGTCCGCGCCGGGACCGGGCCGAGGGCCACGACCCCTGGCCCGATTCTTAAAGATTCAAGCATGGTCTACCCCAAGGACGCTCTCCTCAATCTAAGAAAACCAAGGAATCATGCCTGTGCCACATTCGATTTTTGTAACACGCATAATGAAATCAAACAATGTCCTCATTGCCTTTTTACAACATTGCGTCAAGGTGAGAAGAACCCCCTAAAACAAAAACTTGAATCGAATAATGTTGCCTTAGCCCTCATCAATGCACGGTCCCTATGTAAACATAGCCAAGAAATCGCCGACCTGATAACAGATTCAAAGTTAGACGTACTTTTTATTACAGAGACCTGGACAGATGACTCGTTCGGCCCGGACATGGTCTGCCACACCTACAGGCTACAAAGCCTATAGACAAGATAGACCTAGACAGAAAGATAGACCTAGACAGAAAGGTGGAGGGATTGCCATTATAGCTAGAGAAAATCTGGAGGTAATAGTGACTCAAATACAGGATATCAAGTGCGAGGCCATGATGTTCTCTATCAAACTTAGCCAACAATTCAACTTTAAAGGGCTTCTTATATATAGGCCCCCAGGAGTCAAAACTGGCTTCTTAACGTGTATAAGTACACACTTGGAATCTCTAGCATTAGAGGACTCGATCACAGTATTAGGTGATCTGAACTTCCACCTAGACGATAATAACCACAAGGAGACTCAAGCTCTCATCGCGGATATCGAAGTCCTGGGGTTACATCAGCTGGTGACTTCACCTACTCATCAAGCTGGACAAATTTTAGATGCTATATTCTCAAGTGTCTAGGGGCTCCATGTACGCGACATCCTTCCGCTGCCATGGACAGGCCATTATGCAGTTTTCTGTACCTTGGCTATGGATTAAAAACCAGTTACAGCTATTTCTCCTCCCCAGTCTATATCCTTTAAAGCTTGGCATAATGTCAACCAGTTGGACCTAAAAAACCACCTGGATGATACTTGCCCGCTAATCTCGGCTAACCCCAACCTGGCCATTCAACAACTCCACGACTGGTTGGGACATGCCATGAATTCATTAGCCCCCATTAAGAAATTATCGAAGAACAGGTCCACCCCTACCGCACCATGGTACACGGATGAACTAAGAGCACAAAAACAGCAGAACAGATACTGGGAAAGACAATGGAGAAAGTCTTATAATCCAACAAGTAAAATCAAATACAAGGATGCTTTGGCAACATACAAAGCCATGATTATAAAAGCAAAAAAGAGTACTACATGATGCAAATTGAGCAGGCAAAGAACTCTAGCAAAAAACTATATGACATAACTAAAGTGCTCTCGGGTAATACCCCTGATCTGACCCCACCTCAAACCCAAGACATGTGTGATGCCCTGGCCGACTTCTTTTTCACGAAGGTGGATGATATTTATCAATCTTTTTTGGCTAAAATCACGCACATTAAGGTTCCCAATATTAGTCAGGAGGACTCAAAACCGACAGTAACTTCATCCTTCACTGACTTTCTACCACTGACAGAAGATCAGGTATTAAAAATTGTGTCGACAATCAAAGCTGGATCCAAGCTGGATCCTTGTCCACTATCAGCGCTCTTACCGGTGATGGACTCGATCATACCAGTCCTGACACAAGTCTGCAATTCCATCCTGCTCTCAGGGATATATCCCCTGAATCTAAAAACCACACTGCTCAAACCACTGTTAAAAAAACCAGGAGCCGATAAGTCAGAACTAAAAAACTATCGACCCATTGCCAGGCTCCCGTTCATGGCCAAAGTGGTGGAAAAGGCCATGAACATACAATTAACTGAGTATATAGAAACCCATAAGAAGTTAGAGGACACTCAGTATGGTTTTCGGAAATACCATGGGACTGAAACTGCCCTTATTAAAGCATCCGAAGATATAAGAATAATAGGAGACCAAGGCGGTACAGCGGTGTTGGTACTGCTGGACCTTTCAGCAGCTTTCGACACGGTCGACCACAGTATTTTGGTCGACCGTGTCGGGAAAATGGGCATCTCCTCCACGGCAAGAGCTCTCCTTGCTTCCTTTCTCTCTGAGAGAACGCAGGCAGTCACTCTTGGCCCTTACCAATCTGCTAAACTGTCACAACCGTGTGGGGTACCTCAAGGCTCATCCCTGAGTCCGACACTTTTTAATATCTATGTGTCGGACCTGGCCAATGTCATCAAGGCACATGGGATGAGCCTAACCTCCTACGCGGACGACACTCAATTGGTGATGGCTATAAGAGGTGATGGAGAAGAGGTAGCTAAAACATTCCAGAGAGGACTGACGGAATTAGGTGAGTGGATGGCAGCGAATTGCTTAAAACTTAATTCGGAAAAAACCGAGGTAATGATTTTTGGACAACTCTCACCAGAATGGCCTGCCTCGTGGTGGCCCCAAACTTTTGGTGCCCCCCCCCAATCCGGTGACTAAAGTAAGGAACTTAGGAATACTTTTTGATAACCATTTAAACTTCATGGACCATGCTAGCAAAGTGGCCTCTATAGCCCATCACAAACCACGCATGATTCGAAAGATAAGTCCTTATCTTCCTACTACCGCCATTAAAACTCTGGTGAGCTCACTAGTCCTGACATCCCTAGACTACTTCAATGGGCTTTTTATCAACTCCCAAGTTAGAGTTATAAAAAAACTGCAGACCATACAGAATGCAGCAGCACGTCTTATTCTGGGAATTCCTAAGTTTGCTCCTCTCTCTGACGCCATTCCTAAACTACACTGGCTGACGATTCAGAACAGAGCTAGATTTAAATCACAGTGCATTGTTTACAAAGCACTAAATAACCAGGGCCCGCAGTTCCTTAAAGACCATCTACGTCCTTATCAACCTATACGCCATTTGCGTTCCACCAACAGTAACCAACTAATGGTACCTCGCACCAAAACTGTGATGTGGGGAGACCGACCGTTTGTGGTGGCAGCTTCCAAACTGTGGAATACTCTACCCCAGGACATTAGAGCATGCCCCACACTACTCCAATTCCGCAAAAAATTGAAAACTTGGCTGTTCAATAAATAAGTTCTCGGTATAGAATACTGGTCTGAGCAAGGCAGCTTAACATCAAGCTGGCAAATTAATCAGCGCCAAGACACCCTCGGGTATATGCTGCACTTTATAAATGCCAATAAATAAATAAATATTCTGTACCATGTCCCAAGATCTTCCTGCTAACATGTCTCCAAATGGTGCTTACGGAGAATATTTTTGAATTTGGACAAAAACTCTTTCTACAATTCAAAGGAGTTAGCATGGGGGCCTCGGTGGCACCGTCGGTGGCAAATATCTACATGGCCGCCTTTGAAGCCCGTCATATTCACAATGAAATAGCACCCTTCTATGAGTCGGTCTCCCATTGGTCTAGATACATTGACGATATCTTTTTTGTCTGGACCGATGGGAGACAGACCTTGGATGAGTTTTTGACGTGGCTTAATGTATGTGATTCGAACCTTAAATTCACTTCACATACAAGCTCTAATAAATTGGGATTCCTAGATATATGAATTTTTCATGAGGATAGCAAACTCAAAGTAGACCTTTTTGTGAAACCAACAGCGAGAAATACCCTTCTCCACTTTCGAAGTTTTCACCCTAGAAATCAGAGACAGAGCATACCATTTTCCCAATTCCTACGAGTGAGGAGAAATTGTACAAATCTTCGAGACTTTGACATACAGGCAGTAGAGATGAAAAAGAAATTTTTAGAAAGGGGCTACCCACACAGATTAGTGAGGGAATCTTACAAAAGAGCACGCTATTATGATAGTCATGTTCTTTTAAGAAACAAACCAAAGGAAGAGACCAACAAACTAGTCTGCATTACTCGACACTCAACAGTAGATGCGAAAATAAAACAAGTCATCAACTCTTCCTGGCACATTTTAAATAGCAATGGTGCCAATAAGTTAGAGAAACCTCTTTTTGCACATAGGCGCAACAAGAATATTAAAGATTACATTGTCCGTTCTCGAATGAAAAACCCAGCAGACCCTAAAACATCTGTACAGAAATCCCTAACTGGTGACCATCCTCTTAAAGGCACTTTCCCTTGCTCTAGCTGTAAATCCTGTGCCAATATCCATGAAGGAGTTTCATTCACCCATAATGGACACACAGCCAGTGCTAAAAGTATGTTCAATTGCAAAACTTCAAATGTTGTATACTTTCTAGAATGTCCATGCCCCTTGGGGTATGTAGGTGAGACATCCCGCACAATTCAGACAAGATTGACTGAACATCGTTCAGCAATCAGAACCAAAAAGGTAACTGCACCACTTGTGAAGCATTTCCTCGACCAAGGACATGGCCCAAATGATTTCACATGGCGCATACTAGAAAAAATCAACGTGCCCGATGAGAAAGGAGGTGAGGCCATCCGAAAGAAGCGTGAAGTCGTTTGGATTTTTTCTTTAAACACTTTCCGTGAGGGATTAAACAGTGAAATCCCATGGGAAAATGCTATCGTTTAAAGATATGTGTGTGTATAAGATTCTGAATATTTTATAAATCAATTGTAAATAATTGCTTTTCCCTCCAGAACCAGAGAATTTGCATAGGCACTTTACTTATACAGATAAAGAATGATATACATACGATTTCCATATGATATCTATATAAAGATGGATACAGTCTCCACATTAAAAGCAACTATTTTTATACTAGAGGTTAACCAGGTAATTTCTCTTAAAATCGCACAGAGAAGAACTTTGTTCTTAGTTTAAGGACCTAACAGAAAAGAAACTTATAATATTATTTTGCCTTATTCTAGAAAAAGTGCAAAAATACTATCTGTTGTAATTGGGCACTTTGCTTTATGGTCACCCACAAAAAAAGTTATTTTCTTCCATGCAAACATCGCCGTTTGTTAATAAAGGAAAAAATCTTTCTTCCTAAATGAGTCTACACCATAGACATCTATATACTAGAGTCTTTCTTCGCGTTCATTCACCAATGCACCCGTCATGAAAAGGCTAATTGGCTTCACCTGCCAAAATAAAAAGACGCGCAAATCCTTCCGTGTCCCATTTTATCACGGAAATACGTTCGGGATAGATGTCCGCCTCCACGCGCAACATCAAAAATACTAACGGTACGTAAACTAGATAGACCATTAGCAAAACGTTGTACGTTTCGAAAGATGACTTTAGTTTTAACTTTTAAATACCGTTTTGAATTCTGTTGGTTTTCATGCACCGCCCAAGTGCTCACATCCTCGGCACTCGTCAATATTGGTAAAACGCCTCGCTGTAAACCCAGAACAGTACAGTTTTAAGGTATGCCTACAAGAATATCACTCGTGCAGAGAGCAAATATGGTTTAGTCCCATGTCTCTTTGTTTTAAGGAACCATTTAACATAGCTTATGTTTCCTTTCCGGTTTAGTACCATGGTGTGATAATATCTATTCACTAAACCCAGCATAGACTACGAATTCTCAACATTTCATCAGCAAGCCTCTTAAGAATTTATCAATCTTTTAAATAGCTTGGTAAGATTCCGCCCGGGTCTCTATACATGATCCCCTAATCCAGCCTACATAGAAAATGCTTAGTTGTGTATTCTATTTTTTTCAGCGTAGGCGATGCCGAAAAACTAGAGGTTCGAATCAAGCTTACTGCACCTTGTGGAGGCGACGCAACTTTTTGTTTAATATCAGGTAAATCGGTCACCCTAGATCCGACATTTTATGTACGAACCGAGCATCAGACAGTATTATAGTTACCATAAGAGCCTTCCTCTAATAATTTCTTTATATTACATTCTCCACAGGCTAATCTACCTATCTTTCGTTGTGTCAAAGAGTGAAATATATATAAATATCAGTTCTATATAAGAAATAAATACCCGCTATATTAGGTACGTTATCCTTTTACATAATTTTGACTTTTAAGATAACCATGCCAAATTACAGTGTTTTCATGTGTCTTTCTCTCTAAAAATATTGCAGAATTTCATCGCTTTTGGCACGTGAATCCTCTATTTTCCTAAAGATCTGAATAGAACCCTTAACTCCAGATAAACAACGTTACGACCAGTTTGTTTTAGCTGTAGGTAAGCACAAGAACATAAACTATCAATGAATTTAATATTAGATATTAGATGTAAGGCCTTTGTATGAACAACAAATAAGCAGAACCAAAAGGGTCTTTCTAACAAATAAGATTTCACCCCTTATGAATAAATGTCATTATGCTTTGAAATAATAATGCACTTTTGCATTAAATAATTTGCTTAAAGTAACAGATCACTTTATCACAACTTTTATCATACTATACCTTCCTCACACTTTATCTGTCTCTTTATACTTAAACTCTGGCCTTATTGGTTTTAATAATAGCCAATGTAAAAAACATGGTATCTACCCAATGTATCTTCATGTTCATCTCTAGTTATTATAAGACAATCAGCACTGTTATACAACCTGCACCATCAAGTTTTGTATCATCATGTTATGTTTCTGTAACATTTTTTTAGATATTTATTCTCTGCTTTAGGTATCAGATAATAATTATTAATTTTGTATGTTCTGCATTCATCAAGTCCCTCATCACTAAATAGTGTTGTTCGAATTTATCTAAATGAATTCTCTGAGCTGCAGTAGAGGCTGTTAGTGTATTTCGCTCTTATCATTAGAGCATTAAATTGCCTAAAATAACAGGACTTCGCTTTTTTGCACAGTTTCCCTCTCTTCATTTAAGAGTATGCATGTTAAAACAATCAATTGTATGCATAAAGTTATGTTTTTTAACAAATTAGGAATATGTTAAACTTTATACTAAACTATGTTTTTATTTCTAGAAAGTTGTACTTTGTCTTGAGAAAGGCACTGGCCGCCAAAACGCGTCGACACACAACTTATTCCCCATTGTGAAAGGAATTATTAATGTTATTTTATTGTGATATTTACTTCTGAAGAATGTAATTTTAATTTTGCTCTCTGACATATGTAATTTTATTTGTTCTATAAAATAATAAATTGTTTAATAAAAACAAGTAATCATTTGGAAACTGTTCATTTTTAGTCTTTGTCCTGTAACCATTGTGTAGGCAATCTATGACCTCCGCCTAGGTTGTTTCTTTCACTGTAGTTCTGTATGTGAACAGACAGAGAAAACCAACAGCGTGCAGTTGAAGAGTGGTAGGACATGGTATTTAAATAAGTTCTCTAACTGCAACACAGTGAATGTAATATACAGACTCATATGCGAGTGTGGGCTACAGTAAATCGGCTTAACAACCAGGAAAGTAAAGGTACGGATCCAAGAGCACCTGAGCACCATCAAAACAGGCAAGCTTACCACGCGCCTGGTACAGCATTTCTATGAATATAAACATTATCTCCGAGCACTTAAATGGGTTGTCCTAGAGAGGGTAATAGCCAGCAGTGACAGCATAGAAAGAGTACTGGCAACAAAGGAGGCTCGTTGGATCTTTTCTGAAAAGGTGGACCGAACAGGATTAAATGACCACATTGAGTGGAATAAGTAAGTAGACAGTAGGGCTCTATGACTGACTTCTGTACTAAGTGGAGTGCTAAACTACGGAGGTACTCTGAAATGTAAGGGATAAACACACCATTTACTTAAATATATGGGAAAGAGAACCCACTATTTGACAGAATATGCATTGGTGGGTGAAAGAACGAGAACTATACAGCCCAGAGTAGTGTGCACTAGTGTGAGGAACAAGGACATAATACATGAAGTATACATAGAACCTTTTTTCCAACAATGGTTCTAGAATATTGTAAATAAAATCTAGCATGAGTGGAAGAGCAGTTGTAATAATAGGGAGCAGCTAGTAGATGTGTCCTTGAGAAGAATGCCGCAATATCTTGAGAATTAAACTAAGAACACACAATAAGTAATAGATTTAGTCCTTCTCCAACATTTCATGAGCAACATTGAGAAAAGTTTCCATTCGCATGGAGTGGGCGGATGATATCAAAGTGCAGCTGGTTACAATGGCATTTTAAATAATGATCGCTGAAAAATATCCATGCATGAGGAGTGGTCGAGTGAGAATATTATAGTGCAGCTGGTAATAAGGGAAATAAAACGAATGAACCTTTACAGAGCTTTGCCTGTTTTAAAATGGCTGCTGTGTTGATGGGGGAGAACCAGTTGATCTGCACAATATCGGCTGATACGTGAATCAGACGTAACAAGGGCGCGGATGCACTGCGGGTAGATATACTATCTGACGCTGGTATAGTTTGAAGCAGGGACATAAGGCTGCTCCTTGCAGAAGCAGTAGCAGTAAGACTCTGTGCAGGCTCCAGGGGCTGAGTTACTGGCTAGGCTATCGTAGTGGCACTAACTTGTATGGATTAGTATTGTTAAATTGAATGGTGCATCCCTTGCAAGTGTGTTTTGAGGGCGGAGTATACAAGTTAGCACACGGAGATGGTACAAGTAATCAGAAGCTTCATGAATCGCTGGCAGGACATAGTATATGAGAGTGGCATGCTTGTGAAAACTCATGACAATATATACGTATTGAGTAAGGATGTGTACTCAGTGAAACAGGCTGGATCGGAGGGCTCAGTAACAGTTAGCAGCCAGCCTGAGAAAGATATCAGACAGACTCCGACTTTGAGATAAAGATGGTGTACTCTAGGAAGACGAAGGGTACACATTATATGAAGGGTCCTAATTTAATATTGAAACAATATTTCCACAGGTGTAACGATAAGCAACGGAAGTGCTTTTTTATTAGGGCTGATAGTGACAAACACCACCCCTCATGGCTTGGTGGAGGCTAGTATTAGTGCCCTCAGCCTGCACCTGGTAAATATATATCACTCCAAACTCATGATTGATTGATATACACAATGTTTGACTATTACTGTATCTGGGTGGCCAGTTTTTATTAAGACAGAGCTGCTGTTGGTCTTGTTTTTCCAGCCTATTCGCAACGTAAAAGTTATGGTTCATTGAGGCGAGTGATCGAACCCCACGTCCTGACGAATTTGCCACAACATAAGTAAATGGCAATGAAACATGTTGGCCTTCTTGGAAAAGGTTAGCAACATGCATTGCTTTTAATCTGAGTAAGCTCACAATTGCGAATAAAGAGGGCAACCTAACAGGGAGTCTTAACTCAATTTTAATTTGCATGGAACACACGGTTCTCTGCAAATCACAGGGTTTTTGTTTTGGGACAGGTAATTCTTTCTTTCTGCTCTTTTGTCTCTCTATTGGACACAATATATTTTTTGCTTCTGTGAGTGGGCAACCGATGATGATATACATGGGCATACTGGTGAGAACCCGCCGGTAGCCTCCCTGGTGTTGCATACGTGAGGTGCCCTCTCACTCATTTATTTTTAGTCAGTGTCCTTCACTCACATGCTGAAGGGGAGGATGTACATTGTGGCGGATTGACTGATAACAGTTCTCCTTTTGAGACTTCTGACTTGAGAGTTCTGGAACTGCAGTAAACAGGACAGGGTGCCAGAGATCAGGTGGAGATCGATATCCCCACGGCAGAAGCAGGTCCTAAGAGAAAAATGGACTCTCTGACAGCCAGGCCTTTATTGTTTTGATGATTTATGAGAGAAGGGCGGCCTTGTGTATTCCCTCTAAAGCTCCCTGTTGTGAAGAGTGTGTGAACTGCAGCTCGGCCGTGAGAGCGTGTTAAAATAATTTATAGATAGACAGGACCAACAAGATGTGTTTCCATATAGTTAGTAGCACATCCTGTTTGGCTTAGGGTTCACCTGTGGAATATTCTTACAAAAGATTTTGTAGAGAAGTGTTGGACAGGAACTGTTTGGTGTTCTCGGATGATCAGATTGCTGCTATTCTATCAGGTCCATCATTGTTCCCAGATTCCTCTCTGACTAACACAAGTTTGGCGAGGGACGAATGGGAGAGATTAAGTATTACCAAGAAGCATCAGGTCAGGGTGGCATTGCACGGAGCTCTGATGACAGTATCTCCGTGCGAGAGCTGCCCCTGCTAGCTTGCTAGTGAGAATTGAACCACGTATTTTTTTAGAAGACAAGAAATTCAGACTAGATTGGAGTTATATTGCCAATAAATGCACAAGAGCCTGGTTATTATTAATTATAAACACGGTGAAAAAGCGGTTTGATGAATTAGAGGAAACCCTGAAGAAAGACAACCATCACTGAAAAAAAGAGCAACAGCGGCGGATCCAAGAGGATCTGGCAGAATATAAGAACTAAATGGTGAATTGGATCTATCTGCAGCATTTGATACTATATCCCATGACATCTTGCTCAGGCGTTTGGTAGAGGTTGGGCTTGATGGTTCAGCATTGGCCTGGATGAGGAGCTTTTTATCTGGCCGTACACAGTGTGTTAATATGGGATCATTTCGATCTGCCTCTGCAGAGCTCGCAAAGAGGGTGCCGCAGGGAGCATGTTTAAGCCCTACTCTCTTTAACATCTATGTGGCCCCCCTGGCCAGTATTATGAGATAATACGGATTTATCCCAGTGTCATATGCTGATGACACTCAGCTCCTTTTTCCATTCAAGTCACTAAGCTCTGTGGTCAAACAGTCCTATGCAGAAGGCATGAAGGCGGTCTCTCAGTGGATGGCCCTGAATTTCCTACAGTGCAATGTGGGGAAAACTGAGGTTATGCTTTTTGGGGAAACCACAATGCTGTGGACTCCAGACCGGGGGCCCCCAGATCTAGGCCCCATCCCTAGCCCTAAACAGGTGGTAAAGAACCTGGGGGTGCGGCTGGATCAAGATCGATCTTTAAAGGACCATATAAACCAGACAGTCGGGTCCTGCTTTCATGTAATTGGACTACTTCGCAAAGTGTTTCCTTTACTTCAAGATACAACCAGGAAAACGTTGGTCCAGGCCTTGGTGCTCAGTCGCCTGGACTATTGCAACGGGCTGTTGGTATCGGTAAACAATGGTGTACTTAGCAGGCTTCAGGTGGTGCAAAACACTGCTGCAAGGCTGGTCCTGAATGCCCCACCTAGATCTCCATCACGCCCCTTGCTAGAAAAACTACACTGGTTGCCGATTCGCCAACGGATCAAATTCAAGACCTGCTGTGTGGTCCACAAGGGTATACATGGCCTAGGCCCATCGTATCTGGCAGAACAGTTCATTCCCTACAACCCAGCACATACCCTCCGCTCTAGTAACCAGTCTTTTCTTCAAGTCCCAATTGTTAAAAAGGCAAGACAGGGTGGAAAAGCCTTGTCCTTTCTCGGCCCTGGCCTTTGGAATAAACTCCCCGATTCCCTTACGCAATGTACGGACCATCCGACCTTTAGGAAACTGCTAAAAACCATTTTGTTCCAGGCTCAGTGCCTCCTCTAGATTCTTAGCTCTTCCATCCTTACCTCTCATGTTACATTGGGCGCAGAGATACTCCTTCGGGAGTCGATTCTAGCGCGGTACAAACTCTTAAATAAATAAATAAAGGGCTTAAAAATAAATCTTGAGCCGTATACTCACAAACTGGCTTTTCCCTATGTAGATGAGAAACATTATCAACAGGGAAGTGAGCAAGCACCGCAATTTAATTATCAGAGGGGTAGTAGACAACAGCAGAGAAGAACACCCCAGAATTTGACTTTTAATAACACCTCAAGTGAGGAGGAAGAAGGTTCACAGCCACCCAACCTGGGTAGAGTAATGTTTGACCCTCAGTCCAAGTCCAAGAAGATCTAGGTGCCTTGTTGCGTTTTTTTTAGGACATACTCACAGGGGCAACAGACTAGGTGGACAGAAGGGCTGAGGCCGTGCTTGACAATCAGGGACAACAATGGCCAATGTTCTCGCCACGTATAACACGCAGTCGGGGCAGGATCCCTTTGTAAATAATATAGTCATGTATTTTTCGGATTATGAATTGACATCCAGTGAAACACTAGTTCTCAACAAAGGAATGGGGTATGTCCCCACCCCACGATATGATGCCTTCAAATGTAGGACCGAATTTTAATAAACTAGGAGAAAGATCAAACTTAAGAAATACGTTGTTAATAAAGAAGCAAAACCGCAATCGGTATTTTCAACTAATCGCGATGCCCCTCCCAGTTCTGTCCACCCAGTTCCTCTGTTGGACCAGAGGTTCTGGTTTCTTATACAGAAGGTTTTGGAAGAGATCTCGAAACTGGAACAACGGGGCAGGTTTAACAGTATGAGTCATGACAATTGGGAGGCAGTGAAGACACTACAGAACAATGATGCTATAACTATAAAGTCCGCCGACAAAGGCGGGCAGTTGTAGTTATGAATACCATAGACTAGGACGCAGAAGCCTTGAGGTTGTTGGGTGGGCGTAAGAGTTATCACCCCCTTCCTAGAGATCCCCTGTGTGAACTTCAAGACTTGATCACCAAGGCGGAAGCTAGGAGCAAGAATTCGATTATGAGCAAGGAGGCCGATTTTTTAGTTAACACCAAGCCCAGAACACTGGCTTTTGATATATTTCCCAAGGTGCATAAAGCACAGTGCCCAAGGCTCCCGGACACCCGATAGTGTCATCTATCCTTGAGCCGCTGTTTTAATTTGCGACCATCTTTTTAAGGGAGGGTATCCTCAGGCAGCCCATCGTATGTACAGGATACTACGGATATCCTAAATATTCTGAAAGATTTGGAGCTTGACTCCACACAACAATTTCTAGTTTCAATAGACAGAGTCATTGTACACTAGAATCCCCCGTGAAGCTAATCTAGTGGCAGCAGCTAGAGCCCTGGGGGAGCAGGATTGGTTTTACGATACTCCTCAATCGTTCGTCCTCCAGTGCATTGAACTCGCTCTTACATATAATTACTTTTGTTCCAAAAATGATCTGTACTTGCAAGTGTCAGGTACATCAATGGGCCCAACTTTTGCGCCCAGTCTGGCCTGCATTTATGTGGGCCAGTTTGAGGAACACTCCCTGTACCACTCGTCAAACCCCTTCCAGAGACGCATTGTTCTCTGGAAGAGGTATATTGACGACGTGCTGTGTATATGGACTGGAGAAGAGAGTATGCTTTTTGGATTCTTGAACTGGTTGAACAGCCTTGATACCCGTTTGAGATTCACCTGAACGAAAACCAATGAACATGCAGACTATTTAGATCTTGACATCATTGTGCAGTAGAACAAATTGAGTACTATGGTCCATCGGAAAGGGACAGATAGGAACTCATTGTTACATTATCAGTAGTACCCTCTGAGAGCCCTGCGGGATAACTTGCCCGTAAGCCAGTTTCTTCGGTATTAACGTAATTGCTCCACTGTAGAGACTTTTTTGCAGCAAGCTGAGGATTTGGCAAGCAAACTGACATAAAGAGCCGATCCCAAGAAAATAGTAAAAGCACATAAAAGAGCTTGCAATACACCGCGGAGGAACTGTTAGAAAAGGAATAAAAGAGAAACAGGGTCTGTTTGCCTGTTGTCATGACATTCGACCCTTTAGCCTCAAAGATAAGACAAGCAATGAGGAAACAGTGGCCGTCGCAGTCCACTGGGGATTTGAAAAAGCCACAACCCAGATTCGCATTTAGGCGTGCGAATAATTTAAAAGACAGATTAGTGCACACGCGACCTTTACAGAAACCAAAGATAACTAAGATGCCGGCTGGACACTACCCTTGCTGTAGTAGTTCTATGAAAACCAACCAACAGTGTGCAGTTGAATAGTGGTAGAACGTGGTATTTAAATAGGTTCTCTAACTGTAACACAGTGAATGTAATATGTAGACTCACATGTCAATGTGGGCTACAGTAGATCTGCTTAAAAACCAGGAAATTAAAGGTACGGATCCAAGAGCACCATCAAAAAAAGTCAAGCTTCCCACGCACCTTCTGAAAAGGTGGACCAAACAGGATTTAATTACCACATTGAGTGGAATAAAGTTAGTAGACAGTAGGGCTCTACGACTGTCTTTTGTAATAAGTTGGGTGCTAAACTACGGAGGTACTCTCAAATGTAAGGAACAACAACTTTTCCTTAAATGTATGGGAAAGAGAACCCCCTTTTTGATAGAATATGCCTTGGAGGGTGAAAGAAGGATGACTGTACAGCCCAGAGTAGTGTGCACTAGTGTGAGGATCAAGGACATAATACATAATACATGAAGTATACATAGAACCTTTATTCCAACAATGATTTTATAATATTGCAAATAATGCTAGCATGACTGGAAGAGCAGTTGAAATAATAGAGAGCAGCTAGTAGCAGTGTCCTTGAGAAGAATGCCACAATATCGGGAAAATTAAACTAAGAACATACAATAAGTAATAGATTTAGTCCTTCTCCAACGTTCCACAAGCAACACCGAGGACAAGTTTCCATTCACAGGAAGTGGGAGGATGATAATATCAAAGTGCAGCTGGTTACAATGGCATTTTAAATAATGAACGCTGAAAAATATCCATGCATGAGGAGTGGTCGAGTGAGAATATTATAGTGCAGCTGGTAATAAGGGAAATAAAATGAATGAAATTTTTAGGAGCTTTGCCTTTTTTGAAATGGCCGCCGTGTTGATGGGGGAGAACTAGTTGATCTGCACAATATCGGCTGATCACATGGGTAAGACCTAACAAGCACGCGGATGTGCTGTGGGTAGATATACTACCCGATGCCGGTATAGTTTGAAGCAGGGAAGAGACACTGCTCCTTGCAGAAGCGGTTGCAGTAAGTGTGTGTGCAGGCTCCGGGGACTGAGTTACCAGCAAGGCTCTCACAGTGGCACTAACTTGTATGGATGAGTATTATTAAATCGCAAGTGTGTAATGAGGGCGGAGTGTACATGTTAGCGCATGGAGATGGTACGAGTAATCTGAGGCTTTGTGAATCGCTGGCAGGACATAGTATATGAGAGTGGCATGCTTGTGAAAACCCATGACTATAGATACGCATTGAGTAACGATGTGTACACATTGAAATGGGCTGGATCGGAGGGCTCAGTAACAGTTAACAGCCAGCCTGAGAAAGAGTATGTCAGACAGACTTTGAGACAAAGATGGTGTACTCTGGGAAGCGGAAGGGTACACATTATATGAAGGGTCTTGATCTAATGTTGAAACATTATTTCCACAGGTGTAACGATAAGCAACGGAAGTGCTTTTTAATTAGGGGTAATAGTGACAAACACAACCCCTCATGGTTTGGTGGAGGCTAGTATGAGTGCTCTCTGCCTGCACCTGGTAAATATAGATCACTCCAAACTCATGATTGAATGATATACACGATGTTCGACTATTACTGTATCTGGTTGGGCTGTTTTTATTAAGAGAGAACTGCTGTTTTTTCTTGTTTTATCAGCCTATCGGCAACATAAAAGTTATGGTCCATTGAGGCGAGTGATCGAACACCACGCCCTGACTAATGTGCCACAACATAAGGAAATGGCTGTGAAAGATGTTGGCCTACTTGAAAAAATGTTAGCAACATGCAGTGTTTTTAATCTGAGTAAGCTCACAATTGCGAATAAAGAGGGCAACCTAACAGTGAGACTTAATTTTAAATTGCATGAAACACACGGTTCTCTGCAAATCACAGGGTTTTTGTTTTGGGACAGTTAATTCTTTCTTTCTTCTCTTGTATCTCTCAATTGGACACTATATACTCTTTGTTTCTGTGAGTGGGCAACCAATGATATACGTGGGCATACTGGCCAGGACCTGCCGGTAGAGTCCCTTGAGTTGCATACATAAGGTACCCTCCCACTCTTTTACTTATTTTCAGTAAGTGTCCTTCACTCACATGCTGCAGGGGAGGATGTACTTTGTTGCGGATTGACTGATAGCAGTCTTCCTTTTAAGACTTCTGACTTGAGAGTTCTGGGACTGCAGTAAATTGGACAGGGTGCCAGAGAGCGGGTGGAGATAGGTATCCCCACAGCAGAAGCAGGTCCTTAGAGAGAAAAATTACAGCCAGGCCTTTATTGTTTTTATGTTTTTAGGTCTTATGCACAAAATCGAGAAAATAGAAAGTTGTGTTTGCTGCTCTTTTGGAGATTTGAAGTTAAGAAATGTAGCTATTAGACCCAGGTAAAGCTTATTACACACATACGCTTCACATTTAGAGTCTTGCATTGCATAGTATGGGGAAACTACAAGTACCAGAATGCAAACTCATGTCATCTAAAAGCGGGAAGCCTATCTTATTACCCCAGCCCGACAATCAGAGAATTTCAGGAGTGTGATTTTGTGCACTTTTGTCCCTGGGCGAAATTATGTGAGTCCCACTTTATGTGTGTGACGCTATTCCAGCGTCAAATCACAAATGAGTACTGGTGTTTCATTCGGCAGGCAATATATTGCATTACACAAAACATTTAAAGTTTTCTAACTCTGTGGGCCCCACTATGAACGAGGGCTTTGTAATAATATGAGGAAGTGTAGTAATTAGCACCAGTGTTGTAATTAGCACCAGCCTCATTCCCATTTGTCAGAATCGCACCCACCTGGTTTATTTATTCCAAGAGAGAAGAGAACATGGTTTTCACGCACGATTTGGACAGACAGGCGGCATAATGGAGACTTTCGCTGAGAAAAAATGCATCATTTTGAAATGTGCCAACGCCGTCCTGACCAGTATCGTATGGTAATCTTAAGGCATGTTTCACTGTCAGTGAAGCAAGTAATTGGACTACCATTGAGAAACACTGCATTCTAGCAAAAGCAGCGATTGTTAAAATTCACTGGGTGTGTTTTTGACCATAATAGTAGAGACTAGGCATTTTGAACTCTTCGGTGTGCGATTCCATGCAGGAACACTCCAGGGCTGTTTATTCCACGCTTCCACTAAATATTTGTGCAACTTCCTTAAAGTTCTGTGTTCAGACGGAAGGCCCAGAATGATGGAAGAACAAGAACTCCTGTTTGTAGCATCGAGAGTGATGGTGAGGTGGTCGTTCTGCCTCTGCCACCTTTCAGTTACTTAGTTTTTGTTGAGGAATGTTATACTGCGACTGCCTCAGACCTTTAACCTTTGTTGTGAAGCTCTAGTAAAAACTTTCTGTATACAAGGCAAAACGATTCATATTGCCAATGCTCATTTTAATGCATTATATGAATGAGAGTGAGCCCTCAGAAACTTTGTATGCAGAGTTCACTTTTGCTTCATGTGATGAGCAGTTTTTGACAATGCTTTGTAAAATGTTAAAACATAGCTGACAAGGTGAGTCCGTCATGTTTAACACCTTCAGATAATTCTTGCACTTTAGCAGAACTTTGCACACTGAGGGTTTGAGAAGATAATGAGTGTTGAAAAGAAAACTACGAGCCCCACAATGCAACAGGCAATTGAAAAGCCAGGAATGGCTAATGCCCTAGTACACAGGGCACACATAAAATGCAAAATAAAACTTAGCTCCCAAATGTTGTCTTTTTTTTCTCTCCTGGTCTGTAATCACCGTTTTAACATCCCAGTAGGTTATAGTGCAAATATAACGTAAAATGCAAGCGTCTTAATACTGATGGCCTAAAGTTAAAATTCATTTGAAATATTCTTGGACCTGGATAACCCGCTCTACTCAAAAACAAAAGAAAAAATAGCATTGGCATAGCCAATAGGTCTTGCCTTTTGGACCTTAGAAGTGTTTAACCATGCAACAGGTAATGTTGTTACACAAAGGATATTGTGCTGCATAACTAAATACTTATAAGGTCCCAAAAGCGTGACCCATATGTGTAATGTTGGCCACCAGTACTGCGACCCCACCCATAGGGGCATGTTGCCTATCACTACAGCCACCCCAACACATGTGTCATGTTGCCCACCACTATTGCCACCCCCACCCATAGGGGCATGTTGCCTATCACTACAGCCACCCCAACACATGTGTCATGTTGCCCACCACTATTGCCACCCCCACCCATAGAGGCATGTTGCCTATCACTACAGCCACCCCAACACATGTGTCATGTTGTCCACCACTATTGCCACCCCCACCCATATGTGTCATGTTGGCCACCACTACTGCCACCCCCACCCTTTTGTGTCATGTTGCCCACCACTACTGCCACCCCACCCATAGGGGCAAGTTGCCCACCACTACAGCCACCCCCACCCTTAGGGGTCAGTGTGTCTAACAATATTGACACTCCCACCCATAGGATGGGTGATGCGCCACACATCCATCAAACATCAACCTCAGTTATGTCAGCCAAATACATTCCCCAAAACATCATGACAACAGTGTGTAGTGTTTGACAAATACCCTCAATAGTAAATATGAATCCGAACACACAATGTAACTACCATCACATGTTTGACCAACCCCAGAGTGTGGGCTACACAAGTCAAGCTTCACAATAGCACTGTGCCAATGTGCTCAAAACCCCCATCACTGTGTAGATCCAATGTAAAATGTGTGGACACAAACTGCAGCAGAACTTGAGCATTATGGCAAAGGGTCTAAATCACCCATCATCACATTGACCAAAAGGTAAGTGTCATCATGGAAATAACAGCAAATGCCAAACAGCATGTATGATTCCTGGTCGCAGAACATGACACATTATGTGGCAAAGTAGTGGTTGTGTCACATACCCACAGAGACGTGGTGAGGCAAACACTGCTGTGAAAACACAACATACACTCGGCCATATGCAGACAAGCAACACCCATCGGGCTGACATTGCATACAGTGTATAATGACACAAAAGCAGAACTGACCATCATAATATATCCCTTTTTAACCTTTTTTACTTAATTATCACATCACAAATCACTTCACGGGCACCACTGTCACTTCCTTGAAATCACCTTCATCCCTACTCCATGTCATTCTCCCCACTCCAAAATGGCCGCCATAATCCCACTCGGTCCCAGTGCCTTCTTCTCTTTCCACTGTGTCCCTTTTGACCAATAAGAGCGCGTTCTGCTTAGGCACCAGCACACTGCTGATCGCATTGCCGAGCGGGCCGCAATACCGACTGATCCGGTAAGCCCTTCTCCAGCAACCAGACTCCAACCGTCCTCTCCCTCCCATCCCCGTAATCTTTAACATCCGTTCCTATCCATTTCACAGGTACCCCAAGGAACTGCAACTGATCGGAACCCCCGACTCTTCCTGACCATTCCTGACTCCGGTAAGATCCTCTGCAACCCCTATCCCACATGTTACCTCAGCTCTCCTTCATTTTCCCTATCCAATTGTCCACGGTTACTGTCCACAGGTGACTGCGTCCCCTAATTGAATCCAAAGCCCTTGAATTGACATGGTGAGCTTCCTACCACACTGCGCCGTTTCAATTTTACTTTATTTATTTTTATTTATTTTATTTTATTTTTTCCACTGTGCCGAGATTTTATAAATCACACGCCCGCCGCCCGGGACTGCCCGAAGCCGACAAATAGTTCGCCGAATTCACCCGGCATGATCACCGTGGACCTGTCATTGTTGCTGCCGCAACTTATCTAACCTAAGGGCAGTCCTTGGAATCAGCCTAGGCTACATTCACGTTAGTTCCTCGCCCACGTGGAACTTACTTTTCTAGGCCATTTTACCTCAATCACGATAGTAGATTCCCACCCACGGGAACTACCAATAATCACAGTAGTCAATTACTGATGCCACATTTCTGTCTTACCACAGTCTCTTGCCACTCGTGCACAACGAGTATATCCACCATAGCCAGTCTGTCGAGCTACTTTTTAGTGGCACCTTCTAGCACTTATTATCAAGTTGTGATTTCAGAATCCAACCGAAGTTTATAATGTCTTGAAATTTTCCGCTTTCCTCTCTCATTTTCCTTTTTAGGTTTTAGAGGCTTGCAATTATTAGGCACATGTCACATGTCCTGATGATGATCCCTTTGATTTAAAAGTGGGATTGAAACACCGTCGACCAATTTGTGTGCCTTATACAATGTATTTATTGTGTACCTTGTTGATGTAATGGCACATTTCAAAATATCTGTTCACATTAAGATTTGAAGAACAACTTAAGCTTTTTGCCTAAAAGCCCTTTCCTGTTCACTTTGAATGTACTAAAGTGTTTGTGTTTAAATGAGGTACAGGCTTGTGCCCCACAACGTGAGACTGTCGAAGGATATTCTCTCTTTATTTTGTTGTTTTAATTAAATACATTCTAACCATTGTCCGGCTGGACAAGTCACTTTAATACAGAGTCCATTGTGTCTGTATTCATTGGTAAGCTTTATCCTATGTTGCATGGGACCATTGTTGTTTTTATAATAATTGTTCCCCGAGGTCCTGTGCCTACTTAACTTGGGGTCCCTTGTTTTAAAATAGCACAAGAAAATATGGCATAAAGATTCTAACATAGGGGATATCCACAGAAAGTGATTAAACAGAGACGCCCCAATTCACACCTCAGAGTAACAATCAAAAGACAATACTTTAAGGTTAATAGAATAGCAATTCCTAGCAAATGTTTAATCTCCTTAGACAAGGACATAATTGAGTGGACTACATAATTGGCGAAGAGGTGAGCAAGACTGTCCATGTCAAATATAGGAGACCCAAATCCCTAAGGGATATACTAGACCACAGTGACCTAACAAGTGTGGATAAGAAATTGGCTTAACTTAGTGAGGTTGCCAAGTTTTCAAAAATGTAGAAACCTGAAAAAGTAGCCTTAAAAGTAATACCAAACACCAACAGGGAAAAAAGTTAATTGACAAGTTTATCACATGTAATTCAGACTTGTGTCTATGCTTACATCACCATGTGAACTGATACATGGGGAGTTGAATGCCTGTGAAAAAATAAATGTTGGGACATCTAAGAGCAATAAGACAATGATCCGAAATGTCCTGGGGCAAGACTTTTGGAGAGACGAGACTCTAATGGAGACTTACTTTTGCTCTGTGACATTCACAGGGTAAAACCTCATTAAAAAGTTAGGTACAGGATGAGGACCCTGAGGTGAACAGAATCGCAATATATAAATCAGTGCACAAAACACCCAGACTGATTCAACATTGAGAAATAACTTGCGATCCATATTGAGTAACTGAATTTAATACGTGCTTTGTCACATGGAGCAACGGATGACCCAAGCGGTCAAGTAATGTGTTTGTAATTTGTGGGTCACAGCATCTTTAGACTTAGAAATTATTGCATTGGCAGACATTGTGAAGATGAATAGGCCCTCATTTGGTACCAAATAGGAGGGACTGATGTAAACAGGAGATTAGTGTAGTAACCGAACACAGAGCAGATAATATCCACGGGCTCAACACCCTTTCCAGAAGCTCAGATACACTATTGTAGATCACCCAGCCCACATGGGCATGATGCCAGAATACCGGGCCAGATTACCCTAGATTTCATTCTTCTCTTACACACATTACCACTATAACAATATTGTGATGGGAGGAATGCAACTATATCCAAGACAAATGGCATTGGTGAGGAGAAAGGAAAAGCATTGCGGAGATAGCCTCATAGAGGGCCACCCTATTGTCCTTACTTTAGCACCATAGGACAATTTAAATACTGTCAATATGGAAGTAGCATGAGCACATTCAGACTTTCTTGCATTTACCTCACAATATATATTGGCACAAGTGATGCACCCAACATCCTCTGAAATGAGACTTGTTAACATTAGACTCATTTGGGTTAACAGTCCTCTGCACCAATTCTATAACCACCATGAGATGCGTTATGGATACAAAGTCCTGTACAATTAGGTTAAAGTATGATAAGATGCCTCATGCGAGTGAGATTTACAAATGGTTTTATCAAATTACTGAACCATGAACTTGTTGAGGAAACAAGTTTAGAAACAGACTTGACATTATCTAGCTCAGAGTCTATTTTCTCTGGGTACAATGGACTCATATTTACCACTATGTACAGATCACTAAGTTTGAGAAAGGCTAGACTGCCAAAACTCATTACTTGATTAACCCTTTGAAACTGCATTTGCAGTGCGGGTATCTTTGGAGGAACAATCCTAATATTTGGTGGTACGGCACCTTCAACCTGGACCAGCTCAATTGTGGAGCGTTGTCCCTGATGGAAAAGTTTTATATTTATGTGGAGTAACACGCATAGCACTTTATTACAACTATGAAAACCATATTTGTAAACAACAATCGAGGGAAGTTGTAGCCATCACCCCTCCTTATGGAATGAAAGCAAGAACCTTTTTCTTTAGTGATTATGGTATATCATATATTGGCATTCAAGAATATTCTATACGGGAAATAAAAAATTATCTTTGGGCCCAACTGCAGTAGAGCACAAGGAGTAAGGATAGCTCGCTATTCTGGCGAACAGTTAAGTCCCCCTTCTTAGTAGATGCGACAGCTGTCCGTCACCTAGATGTGGCAGTATCTGCGGAAAAATGGGTGGCACATTACTCACAGATTTTTGGGGACTCCTCCTCTGCAACCTTAATTTCCCAAACTGAAGAGGAAGCCCATACCATGGATAATATTTATCCTATCGACCTCCACTTCGACCTCGCGGAGGTCACAGCTGCTCTGACTTCCTCGAAGACCGGGAAAGCTCCTGCCCTGATAGAGTTCCCCTCGATATCTTTGTGAGTAACTTAGACTTATGGTCCCCAATTGTAACGCAAGTTATGTCCGCAGCTTCCCTGGCCGGCCTAATTGATTCCTGGTCTTCATCTGTGCTTTTACCCATTTTGAAAAAGGGTGAACGCGACAACCCAGCCTGCTACAGACCCATTTCCCTCTTGGATTCACTGGGTAAGGTTGCGGGGAGACTAATCCTGGAGCGTCTCCAGGATTGGGCCAAAGAGAAGAAGATCTTAACCGACCTCCAGTTTGGGTTTCAAGAGGGATTGGGCACTGTAGATCAGGCCCTTAATTTGACACTGTTAATGGGCAAATATGCTAGGGCCAAAGGCGAAAAACTCTATTTGGTGTATGTGGACCTAAGTTCCGCATTTGATTGCGTAATACACTCCAAGCTGTGGGAGATTCTGAGCAACCTGGGAGTAGACCCTCCACTTCTTAAATTCCTCCGAGAACTCTACACTGATGCCAAAGCATGTGTGAGATACGGCATTAATGGGGAGCTATCGGATTCATTCAGCATAGCGAAAGGCGTCAGACAGGGGTGCGTCCTCGCTCCGTTTTTATTCAATATCTATACAAACGGCCTGGAGCAAGCGATGCTGAAAGGCAACAAGGATCTCCCCTGCATAAACACCCGGCCCATCCCAGCTCTATTATATGCTGACGATTCCGTCATTCTGGCGAGAGCCCTAAATCAGCTCCAACTCCAACTGGACAAGTACTGCCAATTCCTGCTTTCTCTTGGTTTAAAAGTAAACAAGTCCAAGACTTTTGTGATGTGCATAGGTAAGAAAACCCAGAAACGCAAACCTCTTTTTATAGATAATGTCAGACTAGAAAATGCTAGGGAATACCCTTACTTGGGGATCCTTATTAATGATCATATCACCTGGAAACCTGCCATCACCAGTAAAAAAATGCAGTTCCAGCGCACAACTGCGGCACAGACTTCTTTTTCCAGGAAGTTGGGCAAGCCCGCCCCCGACGAGTTGCTCAAAATCTATCAAGCCAAATATCTGAGTGAGGCAACTTACGGAGCGGGCGTATGGGGCTATGCTCCTGCCGGTGAGCTCCAAGTAACCAAAAATGACTTCCTGAAATATGTATTAGCCCTCCCTCGAAGTGCTCCAAACTACGGAAGTCATACTGAGCTCGGTTTGGACTATCTAACTGACATCATTAGATACCAACCGATCCTCCTCTGGCACCGTATATGGACCAAAGAGCAATGCCATCTCACTCGGTCACTAATAACCGACTGCCTATCCCTGACCCACTGGAAAAAGATCCCTTGGCTACTTTATGTGTTTAATTTTCTGAATGATCTGAATTGTTTAGCATTTTTTACAGACCCTCCCTCACTTATGGACATACCCAGAAAGACTCTGAATGTTTACCAATTTCTGAACACATGCAAAGATCTCTTAGGTGGGTAACACATAATTTCTTCAAACACCCAACTAATGGCAATTCAATCTATCCCTGGCATTCAACCATATTTGTCCTTTTATTTGTCAAACTATGATAGATATGTTTTAACTAGATTTCGCTTTGATTCTTTTTATCGTCTTGTCTCGTTCCGAGGTTTCAGACTGGTCACGTAAATTAACTAGATGCCCCTGTGACGGTAAAACTCTTCAGTCTACCTTGCATGTAATTTTATTTTGTAGTTTCTACGAGACCCCACGTAAACGCTGGTTGGTTCCACTTCTCCGCCAAATGGGTTTGAGAAGATGCAGACCTGCTCTCTTGGCACTACAGTTTTTAGACACACAATTTGCTGCTAAGTGTATAGCTTGCTTTTTAAAGGCATGTCTGAAAACCCGATCTCAATTGGCTGTTCCTGCTTTGTAAATTTATATGCACAATTTACATTCAATTATCAACCCGTGTCACATTGCATAGGCGATACTCTTTTTAAAGACTAAATTTACTGTTTTGTTCATGTATCAGTTAATATTGTACATATGATAACTTTTTTAGGAAATAAGATGCAAATGTTTTTCTACTATGCACTTTTATGATTGTAAAATCAATCGAAATAAAGTTTCTTTGACTGACTGACTATAGAATATTGTACACTGATATTGATAATAGTGTGTATTGAGGTGGTTAGATTGAGGGTACCTTAGAATAATAATGCATTTATGCTGTAATATGTTGCAAATAAACCCAGATTAGGAAAACATGGCTCAATTTCATATATGCAAAAGATGCTGAAAATTAAGACCCCGCCTTTTTACAAATTCTTGCAATAGTCAATTTATTCACAATGCACATTCAATCCATAGAAAGAAATATATTGAAGGTTCAAAGCCCGATAAATCTTCTGGAGAAAAACACTATGATGCTGTTGGGTTTTTCCCCTAATTAGAACTTTTGCACATATTTTGCACTTTGTTGAGCACATTGCACTTTTATGAAGATGAGAATATTAGATATTGGCAACAGCAAAAGTTTGAGGATTAAGGCGCATTGATTGTACATACTTTTTTAGGTACAAGTGGAGAATGACATACTTATTTATTGTCTATGTTAGATGTTGGGAAAACTGAAATTATAGCATGAGTTTTTAATAGTGTGTAAAGATAACATAAAATACTGAAGTCTGTTGCCCTATATCCATGATTGAGTAGCAAACGTGGCACAAGAGGTTAAAAGAATGTGAGTATCAACAGCATAATCATGTAATCAAGACTGCTTGGTTGTGGTATATACGCGTCATGGACAAAGCATTTAAGGCCCGATGTAGGTGGCTAAATACCGGTCGGTAACAGTGAAATTCTGTACATTTCCCCGTTACTGACCGGTATTTAGCAAATTGCAATTTTCTTAATACCGAATAGATTCGGTAATAAGGAATTGGTAAAATAAGGAAAACCAGTTACCGATTCCTTATTACCGAATCGGAGATACCGAAATCCCCAAATACAGATTCTGTATATAAGAATCGGTAAAAGAGATGTACCAAAAAACGGTAATACCGAATTTCATGACATTCGGTATTTAAGAGTCGGTGATTACCACTGACTCAAAGCAGATGGTAATAGTTTGCACAGCATTTAAACAGCCCCAAAATGCAACAGTCTCAACACAATGGCGGCCCGCTACGTTATTGCAAGGCGGATACGACTACAGGCAGCTGGAATGAGGATCTGGAGAAGGGAGGAGCGCATATATAGACAGTGCATCACACTATTTCAACTCACTGAGGCAGAAATACATGAAAGGTACAGGCTACACCCCCAAACTATCCTGGACCTGATACGGGACCTGCACCCACTCATGGAGCATCCTACACCAAGGGTGCAAGCTATACCACCACCAGTCTCGGTGCTCTGTATCCTTCACCTATGAGCATCAGGAAGTTACCAGTGATAGCCGCTGTAGGTGGTGTGTCGCAGAGCTGCCTGTCTTGGTTCTTTAACAATTTCCTGGATGTCATGATGCAAAGGATGCATCACTACATAAGCTTCCCCACCACACAGGCCGAACTGCAGAAAACAAAAACAGACTTCTACCAAAAGGCACAGTTCCCGCATGTTATAGGGTGCAGTGATGGGACACACATACCTATCTACCAACCTGCAGCCAACGAGTACATCTACCGTAACAGAAAATCCACCCACTCCATCAACGTGCAGGTCCATCTGCGATGCGGCCAACATCATCACAGACATTGTGGCAAATTTCCTGGGAGCACCCATGACTCCTACACATTCCGCAAATTCCGAGATATACACATGTCTGGCTGGGGGAGAATTTTGAGAAAGATACCTGCTAAGTAAATCACTGTGACACACCCTGATGTATACTGCTGATGAATGTGTTGGCGTTTGTAATTAATGGCACTTTCTTTCTCACCTAGGTGATAGCGCATATGCCCTGCAGGCATTCATCCTCACTCCTTACCTGAACCTATCAACCCCAAGTGAGAGACGATATAATGCTGCGCACAAATCAACACGCAACATGGTGGAGCGGACTTTTGGACTGTTGGAAAGCAGGTTCCGCTGCCTCCACAAAAGCGGAAGCGCCTGTCAGTACCAACCCATCATCTGCTTCAAGATCATCGCTACATGTGCTAAGCTGCATAACCTGGCAACTAAGAAAGGGACAGCAGTCGATTTGACTGACTGAGGACGAGGACGATGACTGTTCACAGCCAGAGCCCAGAGCAGCAGGAGCGGCACCAGCACCAGATGGGAGACAAGGACGGGCTGAGATTACACAGAACTCTTTCTAGGTAAGTAAGGAGACAGCCAGTAATTGTGTGAGTGACGTAGTTTAATAGCATGTCAGTACGCCACATCATTGAAGGGCTTAACATTGCAGTTCCAATTCCAAACAGCCTACAAAGCCGTCATGGGCTAATTCACCCATGTATCAAAAACAAGTGTGCCTGGCTTTACCTCCTGCGCCCACGCACAACATGGCTGCTTCCTCTGTGTACACTATTCTCACTGGAAATCTGTCCTGTGCCACCACTTTGCCGCCCACTGCACCTCCTGCACTCTTTAACAGGGGGAGTTTCACTACTGTGGCTATTTGTCTCCTCACTGTCCGTCACATCACCTGCACCAGTATTGGCAGTCTGATTATTCTGTAGCACTTCAAGTGCAGTGGTCACTGTTACCAGCCCCCTTGCCACATCCCAGCTGAGTGGTACGCATCCCCAATGCCGCTGACACGCTCAGGCTCAATGGTGGACTCATTATTTCTTGTCTAGTCTAATCACATCTTTTGCTTACAATATACAACTATAGTGAGGTAATTCCCTACCTAGAATTGAGATTGAATCATGGACAGTCTGGAGACATTCGGGTTCACGGACGCAGAATATAGCTCACTACTGGACCATGTAGTTGACAAGAATAGTACCACCAATACCACTCTAGGTGACAATAGTGAGTGGCAAAATTCACTTAATTTAAGGAAAAGAGCAAAACGTATTGAATTACACGCATATCATATGCAGGAATATCTAATTGCAGGCGTTATACCATCTGGCCTTAGAGTAAGAAATGCACCGGCATTATTTATTGAGATACGCAAGTTCCTGGAGCGCTGGTCTTTAATATCTAATTGCTGCTCCAGGGACTGGATGTTACTAATCATTGAAACTGCAAGGGATATTCTAATAACTTTGAATGAAGAAATCTTGAAATTAGAAGAGAAATCAAACTCATCCAATGCAGTCGAGGATGCAAAAAATAAGTTAGATAAAATACAAACTGAAATGAAAGACTTCGAAACTTATCTAACAAATAAAAAAACTGAGAACCTGAAAAATTATGTGCGGTGGTTTTCTAAAGAGAAAATTTACCCCTATCTGAATCCAAATTACTATCAGGCAGGTAACCCAAATAAGTATACTCCGAACTTTAATTACAGAAAAAATTATACCAACTTTTCTGACACTGGATCATCTGATTCGGACAATGAAAGTTATTCATATGCAGGTCGAAGCACAGGTCGCTTTAACAGTGGACCATTTAGGGGCAGACAAGGCCAACGCAATTTTTAAAATAGAGGTTTTTTATCGAGAGGCCCTTACAGGGGAAAAAAAGTTAACTGGCAACAGAACAGAGGGGGCCCGCATATGTCGAGCCCACAATCTCAACAACAAATACGTGAAAACAAGGAACCAACAATATTGGTGGTAGAAGATGAACAGATCAATAACTCATGTAGGGACATTCTCTCAATTTACAATCTTTCATCTAGCAAATTGAAAGATGAAGAGTCGGCAGTACTGAGTACAGGTTTGTCTTATGTCCCTTTTTCTTCCATTGATACATTCAAATTACACACAGATCTTCATGCTTTTTAAAAAAAAAAGTAAGATTAAAGAAATATTTTGAGGGTAGAGACATGAATGATGAGACTGATAATCTCTCAAATTGTAAACCTCCATCTACCTTTACTCCAACCTTGGATATGGTTGGACCAGAGGTACAAATCTTTGAACGACAGGTATTATTAGACATAACCAGATTATTATCTAAACCCCAGAAATCCAACTTTAATCTAACCAAACAAGAGAATTTGGCCCTAAGAGATCTTGAAAACCATTCCCAATTGGTAATCAAACCTTGTGACAAAGGTGGGGGCATTTCAGTGTTTGATAAATCTGCTGTCAAATACAGATCATTACAGATCTGCGAACATTAGAGAAATGCAGAGACTTAACCTGTCTATTAAAGAAATGACATACGCAGCATTAGAAAATGGATACATTTGTGATAAAGAATTTCAATTCCTGAATAAATCATGCCCAGTTACACCGGCCATGTATGGTCTTCCTAAGACTCATAAGAGTGAAAACAATCCACCTATGCGTCCAATCATCTCAACTATAGGCTCAAGCACTGAGCCCTTGTCCAAGTATGTGGACACATTCCTATGACCCCTGACGCATAAATAGGAGTCGTTTGTAAGAGACACAGGAGACATGATTAATAAAATTGAGGGCATGGCCTTTAATCCTATGACTGACATCTTGGTAACGCTTGACATTGAGGCGTTGTACACCAACATCCCTCAGTGTCAAGCGTTACAAGCGGTGTCCTGATACCCTGATAATAGACCGGATGTGTTCATTATTCAATGCTTGGAGGTAGTCCTCCTCAATAACTTTTTTGAATTTGAAGGAAGCCTTTTCAAACAGATCAAAGGCACAAGTATGGGAGCTTCTTGCACCCCAAGTGTGGCAAATACATATATGGGGGAGTGGGAGAGAAAAAACATTTACAACACAGCTGCCCCCTTCTTTGAAAACGTCTGTTTGGTGCAGTTTTATTGACGACATTTTTTTCATTTGGCACGGTGATACGATACAACTTGAAGAATATATCCTCTGGTTAAATGCGAGTGATATAAACTTGAAGTTTACATCTAATTACAGTTGAAACAGAGTCGAATATCTGGACATTGCTATTGAAGGTAAAGATGGCACACTACAAGTAAGCCTCTTTCGTAAACCCACTGCTAAAAAACACAATTCTTCAATTCGGAAGTTTTCATCCCCATTGTCAAAAAGACTCAATCCCCTTTGGGGAATTTCTTCGTATTTGCCGTAATTGTACGTCTCTCACCCACTACGATACTCGCAGTGTATCCTTGAAAGATAGACTAATTGAGAGAGGCTATCCACACCGCCTTGTTCATCAAGCATTTAAAAGAGCAAAATACTATGATAGAGATGCATTGCTCAACCACAAAAGACAGAAATCTCAAGACAAGATAACGTGTGATAAATCATTCCACATTGAATTACAAAATAAAAAATGTAATCAATAAGAATTGGAGAATTCTTGAAGTGGAGAATGAAACTAAGCTAGAAAATCCCTTAATAGCTTACAGACGCAACAGAAATTTGAGAGACCGGCTGGTCCATACACGAAACAAACCTCAACCACGTGAGAAACAGACAACTCTGACGGGTCTAGACACTATTCGAGTCAATCATAGATGTGGCAATTGCCATGCCTGTGAATGCGCCATTATCAGTGATACCATCCAACACAATAATATAAATATAACACTAAAATCATTCACTAATTGCAGAAGTAAAAACGTTGTCTACTACATTATATGTCCTTGCGGGCTCGCATATATAGGTGAAACAGGGCGAGAGTTCAGACAGATTTAGTGAACATAAATCAGCCGTGAGAACAGTCAAAACGACTGCTCCGCTAACTCACTGTGTAGACTTGAACCATAAAGAATCAGAACTCAGATGGAGTATTTTGGAAAAAGTCCAATACAAAAATGGTGAATCAATGGAAAGGACAAGGAGGAAACGAGAATGTTATTGGATCTTTCGTTTGGATAGTATAAGAATAGGCCTCAATGAAAATATCTCTTGGTATGTTACAGAATAACCAATTTTGATTACATTGGTTATGTAGCATATACGTTTTCACTGTTAGGATGCACCCCCCAAATATTCCTATCTCACGCTATTTTCTTCTGCTATATATGATATGAGTACCGCTGATATTAATACAATAAATTACTAGTCATGATATAGGTAATAGTGCAGTTCGATTTCAGTAACGCATACAGATGCACTTAATATATTGATTCACTGTCCTTGGTCTGATAGTGACTTAGTCTCGTATTAATAACTACATATCGATTGAGACGGCCGAGTAATTAAAAACCCCATTTATGAAATCTTAGTACCTTAAGGCATTTATTTAGGCTCCTTGTGAGCTGGGTATGCACATTATAGGGAGAGCATATGTTTTGGTCGACAAGCTCCTTTATCTCCTGCTCTTCGTTATATTTACTCCATCAAATACAACCTCGTTTATTCCATTAAAACAACTTTGTCTCCGTTATGAGTGAGTTTTATATAGATGCGCATATATAGAGACATAATATAATCGATAAAACCTCATTTAGTAATGGCGTCCAAACTACCCATACTTTGCTCCCAAAATAAGTTAGGACAGCTTGCGACCGGAAACATAGCAATGCATCCTTTAGACACATAATTGGAGGAGTATCTCTCATAAAACCTAATGGGAATGATATATACATGTTATTACGATCACATTTTATTCGTGGGTTATTGCATTGATACCACTGAACAATGGCGCAAACAATTGGTGACACATTAAAACTCTAGTAAATAACCCTATTTAGTAATGGCGCACATCCTTGCTCCTTTTGAAAATCGAAATACTTTAAGATCTGTCGAGTTTGGAATAATAGCAAAACACCTTGAATGTAAATAATAGCATGTATATAAAATTGTATTTCGTGCGATATATATATTCAATCGAGACTATATTGACATTTCATCTCTGGTTTATTAAAATAACACCACTGAGAAATGGCGCCCATTCTACACGCCAACTGGTAATTAGATGTTTGGCGCGAACACTTAGGTATTTAAATGAAGGCGTAGCGAGAGGTGATTTCTAGCCTTCGGGATTACGGGCCGAGGTCGTTTGATGTGCACGTTCCCTGACAACTGAGGTAAGAGTACCGGGTAAAAAGGTATAGTTGATATGACCTTGCGTCCGGCTTTGTTTGACAGCTCCTCGGCAGTAGACGCTGATTGTTTAACTATCGAATCCACTCCCCAAGGGCTTGTAATTTCACTCAAACTTTTAAAGCATAGCGGTTCATCTTTAAATAGAAATAAGCTTATAATCAGTATATTCGAGGTTCAAGGTTAGTCATACACTACACTCTATGCATTTATTAATGGTGAGACGCAGGTTGAGTTAGACTAAGCATTATACGTACATATATCTTTTTCAGAAATTTATACGTATCACAAAACAAGAATTAAGGTTTTCAGCTTCTAGTAATTTCAATACAAACGGAAATAATAACCGATGGACGAGAAACTAATGTGGTAAGTTGATATATAATATGTAGGAGTCTATTTCCAAGATATCCAACATAGGCTCCTATATAAAATACTTACTTTGTATTATATTTCTGTAGGAATATCTTTGTATTGAAGCGGATACATGCAGATCCCAGCTGGCCACATATAGTCAGAATTGAAAATAGGATCCATCTTAAATCTGTGTTTAAATAGGGTAAGATTACACAGCATTCAGGTTAATATGAACAAAATGTAAAACGCGCTACCCCTATGGTAGGTGAAATAAAAAACTGGATAGTTCTCCGTTTCCTATATAAACACATCTGAATAATATGTTATATCTTCTCTTTTTTCTAAAAAATAAATTCTATCTCATTCGTGACTTACCTTTCTTCTAACTAAAATCTGAAACCCGAAGAGTCAATCTCCCTTACATCTAATATCTGTACGGAGAGACTATTGCTGGGCTATGTAGGATGGAACACTGACAAAAGACAAAGTAATAACGAGATGAAATGATTTACAGCCTGATTCATGTACGGGCCGTTTTGCGTGTCCCTAATAGCGAATAATAGCGACTCGCTATTGAGGAAACGCAAAACGGCATTCATGTACTTTTCGGGGAAAAAATAGCGACTCGCACGCGGGCGCTAAAGCCGTTAGCGACCTACAAAAAACGCAGAATAATCGCTATTTCCGGCCACCAGCGATCGGGATTGCGACTCGCAATCCCGATCGCACGGGATTGCGACTCGCAATCCCGTGCGATCGGGATTGCGAGTCGCATTCTCGCGGGATCTGGAAAACGGGAAGACGCATTCCGAGCACCGTGATGACATCACAACCAGGAAGCAGCCAAATCCCACCCCCAAACACCACAGTGACGCTATCATTCAAGTGTACACGACGGAAAGCTGCCGCTAAACCTCCGTTAGCGACTCCCGACCCGGCCGAAATAGCGACCGCCATGTCCGACGAACCTCTGTCTGGCCCCAGCAACAGCGCTGGCCGCAAGCGCAAACTAAAGTTCACCGAGCAGGAGCTGGAGAACCTTATAGAAGGGGTGGTGGCCAAACACGACCAGCTCTTTGGTGCCAACTCCAGGAGGGTCCCAGAACAGGAGAAGCGGAGGATCTGGGTGGGGATTGCCTCCAGCGTCAACTCTGTGGGCGTTGCGGACAGGTTGTTGGGGGAGCTGAAAAAGCGCTGGTACGACCTCCGAGGGCGTGCCAAGGAGAAGGTGGCGGAACGCCTTGGTGAGGCATCAGGCACTGGAGGTGGTGGACCAACTGTCCCACCCAACACCCCCCTGGAGGACCAGGTAGAGGACACCTTGGAGAGGGAGGCGTGTGTTGGCGTGACCACTCTGGACTCCTCCCGCCCCACCCAAGACACCCAAGGTAAGTGGCATGCGACTGCGACCCTGTCCCCTATGACCGTTCCTGACCAAATAGGCTCACTCATTGGCCCTTAATCATGCCTATGTTGTGCATCAGGAAATGCCCTGAGGCATTGTGGGAGACGTAGTATGTCCACAATGTAGTAGTACCACAATGCGGCCAGAAAGGTTCCTAAGTGTGCAAATCCACAGCCATCCAGGGAATGTCACCCAGCATGCATGTAACATCTGCACGTCTGACAGTCACATGCACCTAATGAGTATCCACTTACCCTCACAGGTGCGGATGATAGCAGTGACAGCGAGAGGCTGCTGATTGATGAGGAGGCCCAGGAGGAGGAATCCCTACCCGCTACCCAGCCACCAGCCCCTGCCGCTGCGCCAACACCAGCAGCCAGGCCCCCCACCTTACCTGCTGCAACATCTGCAGGCCCACCGGCTGTCAAGGCCAGGCCCACCACCTTTCCTGCTGCAACATCTGCAGGCCCACCGGCTGCCAAGGCCAGGCCCCCCACCTTACCTGCTGCAACATCTGCAGGCCCACCGGCTGCCAAGGCCAGGCCCCCCACCTTACCAGCTGCAACATCTGCAGGCCCACCGGCTGCCAAGGCCAGGCCCCCCACCTTACCTGCTGCAACATCTGCAGGCCCACCAGCTGCCAGAGCCAGGCACCCCACCAATGTGCCTCCAGTGCCTGCCGCACCTGCAACACCAGCTGCTGCACCACCTGCAGCTCGTCCAACACGATCTGGGCCAGCCACATCCGCTACACAGCGGCCGAACAGCAGGAGGGGCAATGGGCATCTCCATGCCTGCATGAGCGTGGAGCGGCGAATGCTCCGTTTACACCAGCGCCAGTCGCAGCAGCAAGGAGCCATCCAGCTCCAGCTGCATAAGATCGGCCGCAATGTGGCGGGAGTCGGCGAGCGGGTGGACCGCATGACGGCGGCCATGGAGCGCATGACAGCGGGAATGGAGAAGAATACTGCAGCACTGGTGAAGAAGCACAGAGTTGCAAGCAGGCGCCACCACCAGCTGTTGAGCCGGCTGTCGAGCTATAGTCGCTCAAATTATGTGGCAGCAAATGCCACCACCCAGCTGTCGCGGCGCTCTCTGACCCAGCAGCACCAACTGGTCCAGTGCTGCGAGGACATTACCCGGGTGCTGGAGCACTTGACCACCGCCGTGATCCCACTGCTTACACCTGTGCTACCGGCCATCGTAGGGGGAGATGATGCGAGTGAGGCTGCCTCCAGCGTGAGCAGCAACTCTGCAACGCAGGCCCCCCCACCTAGGCGCAGCACCAGGGCTACGCCTGGTACAGCTGCCCAGGATAAGGAAGAGCCTCACAGGCGCCTGGGAAATGTGCGCCGGAGTCGCCAATGACATTGTGTCAGGGACACAGGCGCAGGCTGAAGCTAAGCCTGCCATGAACCTTTACATGCAGTATGCAGGAATACTGGATTTTGAAAATAGTTGTTACCATGACCCTTTTATCTTGTGATTCAAACAAATACATTTATTTTGCTGCACACATTCGCCTTGTGTAATCATTACATTTTGCATGCAATTGTGATATGTGGGGTGGGGGAAGGGGGTGGGCTAGAAATTGTTAGCTGTGATGTGGATGCGACGTCTGTGGCCTTCAGCTGGGTTCTCCCCGCGTGCATGGTGCACATGTGCTGGTGGCCGGTCGTCCCCCTCAGATTCACTGCCTGAGATGTCAACTGGTATCCGGCGCTTGGTTGCAATGTTATGAAGCATTGCACAGACAGCCACAATGCGGCAGCACGCTGCAGGACTGTAATACATGGCCCCACCTGTCTTGTGCAGTATACGGAACCTGCTCTTGAGCAGGCCAAATGTCCTTTCAATACAGTTCCTTGTCCGGATGTGCGCAACATTGTAGCGCCGTTGCTGAGGTGTGGCAGGGTTGAGGTAAGGGGTCAGGAGGTATTCCCGTAGGGCGTAGCCACTGTCACCTGAATGAGAGGAGCAGATGTTGATTGCCTGTGCAGCGCAGTTACTTCATAGCAATGTGACATTGTCGACAAAGTGTACTTACCAAGTAGGTGTCCTTCCCCATACTCTCCCCTGATCAGTCGTGTGTGGAGTCCGCTGTGCCTGAAGATAAAGGAGTCATGGGTACTCCCTGGGTACTGGGCCACAATGTCAGTGATGATGGTCTTGGCATTGCAGACCATCTGTATGTTGAGGGAGTGGTAGGACTTCCTGTTGCAGTACATATACTCCGTGCCAGCTGGTGGGCAGATGGCGACGTGGGTACAGTCTATGCAGCCGAGGACATGGGGAAAATGGGCAACATTATAAAATTGTAGTTTAGTGAGGTCCAATTCCTGTTGGCTCGTGGGAAATGTGATGTGCCGGTGGAGCTGGCTGAGCATGGCGTCAACAAAAGTGTGGAGGCAGCGTGACATGGTGGGCTGGGATATCCCCCCAGCAGTGGCTACTATGCCCTGGAAACTGCCGGAGGCCAGGAGGTGCAGGCTGCACAATACCTGCACATGTGTGGGCACAGAATTGTTTCGCCTTGTTGGGTGCTGCATGATGGGGTCGAGTTCTTGTATCAGCCAGGTGATCATTTCCCCATTCAGCCTGTATTTTGCATAAATCTGTTCTCTGGTTTGGCCCAGCAAGGTGACCCGCTGCCGGTAAATCCTTGCCTGCCTCATGCGTCTCCTCCGTGCTGCTCGCTGTAGCCTTCGCCGCCTCACCACCATGTACATCCCAGGCATTGTGGAACGCCTAATGCTGCTGCTGAATGTCCTTATGTGTGATTGGTCAGGCCTGGACCTGTTGGTGATTGGCTAACAGTTTTTCAAATTTAGCTTCATCATGGCTTTTATGGTTACCACCTGCTTTGAGTTGTCCTTAAATTGCGCCGCGCAAACGTGCGATTTAGCGCTTTTTCGCTAATGTATTTCTTTCATGAATGCCGATTGAGACAATATTGCGTTTCGCTAATCATTTAGCAGATTCCGTGGTTGGTCGCTATTTCCGTATCGCTACTGCTCGACTTCCCGGAGTCTGCGACTATTACAGCGTAATCGCTATTCCAATCGCTATTATTTTTTAGCGATTTCGCTATTTCGTACTTGAATGCCGATTCCGTGTTTTGCACCCGCAATTGCGTTTTCGCAGCCATTGCGGGCGCTATTTCGCTTCATGAATCAGGCTGTTAGTTTCTTATAACTTTTTCGATAGGTGACTGAAAATTATATAAAAACAGTAAAAGTGATGTACTGTATGATAAGACATGATAATAATAATATTAATAATAATAATCCACATTTGTAAAGCGCACAATCACCCGTAAGGATCTCTAGGCGCTGGGGGCCGTCGGGAAGATTAAGCAAGCTATTGCCCAGAGTCAAATGGTGCTGGGCTAATCATGCACTCCTGCCAGGGCACTGCAACTTCCTGGACCCGTCCATTTGAAAAAAACTGTAATTTCGATCACCCTTTTTTAACATTGAAAATATATTGATAACACCAATATGACCCATACAGGAAGTCCTGCTTTGCTGCTAAAGCGCTTTACTTAAAAGTAATGTAGTGAAGTGTGGCAATTTAAGTGACACTTTGTGAGTGGACAAAGGCAAGGAAACTCATTAAAAAAATCTATCCTCTTTTCTGAAACCCAATGGTCTAAAAGGGGCCTTAAAATATCCCCACCGGTTCTGAAGCGCTGCTGCTGGGTACATAGCTGCCAAGGTTTCATATTGGTTTGAGTGTTGTAAAAAAAAAAAAGGCAATTAAGTAAATGCTGTTCAAAATACATCATGACAGCATCAAAGATGGTTCACAATCTTTTGTTTCCCAGAGTAGAACCAATGAGGGGCTAATTAAATCATTACTTACCAGTAAAGCTAATTTCACAAGTGAGATATTCCAATTGGACAGGAGATAATAACCAGGTTCACATTCCTCATGAATGTTTTCATACACATTGTTCTTCCAAAAAGTGCCTGTTTGTGAGAAAACTATTTTCTTCCTGGACTTGACTAATCTTGCACCGGGCCTGCATTTGGGGCCATTAAATTATAATTACTTGGGTTTGCTGCCCTCCGATGGTTGTTCACAGAAATTTCTTTACCCTATCCGCTATATCTAATCCCGTGGTTTGATCACGTAACATAGGCATGTGATTTGACATAGTTTGAATAACGCAACTATATGAGATCACTAGTTTTTTCCAACGTGATACGGAATCATTATAATTTCAGGCACAAAGATCTTCTAACAAAAGGGTGTTATGCAATGGAATCTAGAAAGTAAGTCAGGAAAAATCACTTTATTAGGTGGTCATCATGACCTGGCGCACATTGATTCCCCCATTCCAAAAGGAAATTGGATGCCTGGTCGTCCACACTTAGTGACGCATGCGCCCACAGCCAATGAAAGGGAATTTTTTGTTTTCCTGACACTTTTTTGAAAATATTGCGGCAATAATTGTAAATATCGCGGCCATCGTGCTAGGCAGCCGATTTCGCGATTTTTTCGTGAATCTAACAAATCGCAAAAAGCTGGAGGGTCTGCATAGGTACCAACAATATAAGTCATTATTGAAAAGCTTGGGGAAAAATATGCGTACAAGATTAACTAAATAGTGGGAGAAGAAATCGTTGGAGGAGTACAATGAAGTTGAAAGAGTCCTGCATGGATGACTCAATGGTGGTGCCCAGCTTTGAGAACCCAAATCCGCTAATGCAAAATGAATGGGTTCAGAGGAACATAGATGTTTCCATGAGACTAGTGCTAATATTGATTAAATATGCTTAAATCAATCATATGAAAATGTTTAAGGAATTTGATCTAATCAGTGGTTGGCTAAATGGATCAGATCAAAAGGATGTTATTGCAAAATTCCACAAAGACATAGCTTACCGATTAAGTAAACATGAAGTTATCAAAGCTTTTAAATTTGCGAGGGACAAAAATGACAGCCTGGCCGAATTTTGCTTTTTCCAGGAATTTGATACTGTCAAGAGACATCAACTTATTGGCTCTAGTGAAATGAACCATCAGGGAACCTCAGAGACATTACATTGGAAGGTACTGCAGCATCGGATTTACTCCCGCGGAAGATGAGGCTTCCAGATTTGGTTCCAGTCCCAATTTTACGAGCTTTCCTTCTTTGACCCTGGAAGAACTAAATCGCCTTCTAGATGCCACTAAGTCATGCTCGCCCCTGGACCCCTGTCCTCTAAAAATGTTGAAGGTTTGTAGAGAGGCTGTCCTTCCTCCTCTTCTAGAGGTCATGAATATGGCTATCACCGAGGGGATTTTCCCCGTATCTTGCAAAACTGCAGTGGTCAAGCCTCTTCTGAAAAAGGCCTCTTTGGACCCTGAAGTCTTGAAAAACTTCCGGCCCATATCATTGCTTCCAGCCCCGGCCAAGATACTGGAGGCCCATCTTAATCACCATCTGGCCTCCTACTTGGAGAGTGCGAACCTGTTGGATATCCCCAAACATGGGTTTTGTGCTGCCTGCAGTACTGAGTCTGCCCTCACAGTTGTGGTCAATAACATCCGATCTGAAGTCGACAGGGTCAGACCACGCTGTTGGTGCTGCTCGATCTTACGGCAGCCTTCGATACCCTGTCCCCTTCAATCCTGGGTGACAGGCTGAAGGGGATAGGGGTGGGAGGCAGCGCCCCAAATCTTCTATCCTCCTTCCTCCATCAGAGACAGCAGAAAGTAAAGTTGGGTAACTTTATGTCCCCCTCTCAGTCTGTGCAATGTGGGGTTCAGCAGGGCTCTGCCCTGAGCCCGCTTTTATTTAACATCTATGTAACCCCACTTGCCAAAGTGGTACGATCTTTTGGCTACCAGGTATTGTCATACGCTGACGATACCCAGATTATTGTTTCCACTAAACAGTCAACAAAAGATTCTGCCCTCAAGTTCTGAGCTTGCATGGAGGCTGTCTCGCAATGAATGGTACAGAACTATCTAAAACTAAATGGAGAAAAGACAGAGGTCTTGATTTTTGGAGGAAGTCAAGATATGTCGTCGGGGGATTGGTGGCCCTCCTCCTTGGCGGATTGTCCCCACCCGACCCACTCGGCCAGGAATTTGGGCGTACTTATAGATCCGGCCCTCTCTTTTGACCTCCAGGTCAACAGAAAAGTGTTCACCTGCTGTGCCATCATCCGGACGCTGAAAAAGATTGCCCCATAGCTGTCGCCTGATGCCCGCAAACAGTCAACAGTTGCCCTAGTCTCCTTCAGGCTTGACTACTGTAATGCGCTCTATGGCGGCATTAATAAGAAGTCTCTGCATTGCCTCCAGATGGTCCAAAACACCGCAGCCAGGATGGTCTTCAACCTTCCTAGGCTTGCATCTGCAACTCAGGCCAGGAAAGATCTTCACTGGCTACCAATACAGGAGAGGATCTCTTTCATGCTTATCTGCATGGCCCATAGGGCAGTTTTTGGATCAGGTTCTGAAGGTATTAGGTCCCTTGTTAGCCCCTACACTCCTAGTAGAACTCTCTGCTCGGCCTCTAGAAATCTGCTATCTGTCCCCAGATTTAAAAGGGCAAAGTGGGGGGGGGGAGAGCCTTTTCCACCATGGCCCTCAAACTTTGGAATTCTCTCCCCCCTGAACTATCCAGGCAACCCTCTCTGGGGATTTTCCGCAAACTTTCAAAGACCTGGCTCTTTTCCCAGGCCTACTGATTTTATCTTTTTCTGCCTTTGAGACTATGTTTGTCTATTTCTGAGACTATGTCCGTCTGTCTCCTGCGCCTTGATTTCCTTTGGGCTTAGTCAGCGCATTACAAGACCTCTACTCATTCATTCAAGTTCCATCCAGAGTGAAAATGATCCGGAGGATGGTGGATATCTGGTCAACAACAGAAATAGAGCAGAGTCAACCAATTTCACTCTTGCAGAAGAGCTTGATTTTTCAAGGCAGAACTGCAGACAAATGTTACAACCTCAAAATCCACAGCAGAAACAAAACAGAGAAGGAATCAGATACGACTGGCGAGGAGAAAACTTAAGAACCAGGTGACCACAAAACAACAAATGGAGGAGAAAGTGAAAGTACATGACAACACTAATTAAACAGATGTTGAATTAACAAGGGTGGAAAGGCAATTACTATATTTGGGCCTTACCTTATGTCCGGTAAATAACTAATTACAATCAAACCAGGATCAGCGTGTTTAAATTTATAGGAACACTAAAGCTAACTACACTGTTTAAACTTAAGAATGCTTCTTAATTAGTCACCTAAAGAAAATTGGAGATTGGACAACCAGCACAATACCTTACAGGCTTCTGGTGTTGAAATGCTAAGAACATTGCAAACACTAGAAAACGAAGATGAGACCCTCACATCAACCATATTGACCCAATAAGCAATGGATAAAGCAGGTACAGACATTTCAGGAACAACAAAGAGCCAGTTTAATCCTGTTTCCGCAGTTATGCCATTAAAGCCCAGGGATACAGAGGATATTTTCAATGATCATGTTGTTGCAGAGTAGAAAAACCTCAATTACAAAATCAAAACAATTATTTTTAAATACAATATCACAATCTAATGAAGAAATTGAATGACAACGATGAAATCAAACTAATCTGACAAGGGAGTAAATGTGGTAGTGGCCCAATGTGGAATATCTTAAAGAGGTCTACAGACATGTAAATTACACAAATTGTTATTTGAGATCAATATGGTAACAATTCAGGATGGTCAAAACATTGAAAGAAAATTTAGCTCAATGGAAGTTTGAGGGTTTGATTACAATCGATAAATTTAGATTTCTACATACAAAATTTCCAATTATGCCAGTAACTTAGTTCTTCCCTAAAGTGCACAAGGGAACAACACTGATACGAGGACGACCTATCATCTCTGCAAAGAAAGGTCTTTTTGATTAGATCTCCCAATATGTTGATTTTTTTTCTCAATAATTTAGGAGTTTACCATCTTACATAAAGGATACAGGAGATATTTTAAGGAAAATACATGATGCAACTGGGCACTTTGATTATATTTTGATAACTATGGACATCACTTCGCTGTACTCTAGTATAGCGCAAGAGGTTGGTCTGAGAGCTGCTGAATATTATCCAATTAAGAGACCAATTTGTTTTTACAATCACAATCTTATGCTGCTAAAAATGATCAAATTATGCCCAACTAATAACTATTTTTTATTTGGAAAATAACATTTTCAGCAATTGAGAGGAGTCTCCTTAGGAGCCTGCTCCTCCCCCGGTGGTGCGTGCTTGCATGTAGGCTGGTGGGAGTGGCAGGTTCTCAAGGTGAACCAGTCAGGACTGGAATAACCATGTGTTTGGTGGCATTTTATAGATGATGTATTTATAGTTTGGAGGGGGATCAGAAAATAGTGCGGTTTTATTTGTGCATACCATTAACAAAAATTTCTTGAATTTGGAGTTTACAGCTCAGATCAACAGTCAACAAGTAGATTTCCTGAATGTTCAAATATACGTTAAGGAAGGGAGATTTTAATCCAAACTGCATAGAAAAGAGACAGCAGGAAATTCAATCCGACACGCTACTAGTTTCCATTAAAAGAATCTAATTAAGAGCATCCCTTTTGGAGAATTTCTTAGAATGCGTAGAATTTGTAGCACAGAAGATCTAAATGCATGTCAAAGGGAAACAACTGATAGATTCTTAGAGCGAGGATACAATTTGAAGTGCATTAATCAGACTAAGGCACAGGCCAATGCCATATCCAGGGAATCGATCCTTGGCAAGATCCCGGACAGTACTAATAAAGATAAGAATAAGGACTCTTGTTGAATCCAACATCAGGCTGATCACCACTTTTAGCAAACAGGAGAAGCAGGAGAAAAAAATATGATCAATAGTCAACAAACAATAGTCCATTGTACTTACTGATGTGACGCTAGGGTAAGTTCTTCCTGATAAACCCAATCTGACTTTTAGACGAGTCCCATCAATAAGATTGCTAGGTCAATAGCAGTCTTGAATTCAGTAGGAGTTCTAATTGGCTGTCCCTAAAAAATGAATTTTACAAATGCAGCTCATGTAGAGCACAGAGACTTAAATTTGGAGTAAATAGGACCAGCTACCATTCAGCTTTTAGTGCAAAACAAGTTCAAATGAAGGGTCATCATACTTGTGGAATGGAATTTGCAGTCTATGTTCTGGAGTGTGCATGCAGCCTTAAATATACCGATAGCACACTAAACTACCGGAACACAGTAGAAGATTACAGCACCTTAGAGCTATTGTTATCTCTGACCCTTCTTACCCTAATGCACGCCATTTTAAACTGGTTCACAACAACTTAAGTCATCTTAGTTTTGTGTAATAGGGGCAGTACCAATCTTAAGAGGAGGTGACCGAGAGAGATTATAGAGACAACTTAAATCTAAATAGCTTTTAGAATTGGATCCTAGGATTCCTAATGGGGTCAACACTAGAAAGGATCTCCATAATTTGTAATAAAAATGGAAGAAACATTGTTTTAAAGCATATTGTAGCATTCAATTGTGACTGTATTTATAGTGATGTTGGAAACTATTCTCAGTGCAATGTCCAAATCATGTCGATTACAATGTAAATTAGAGTTAGATTTAAAAGTTTTCTTCAGGTAATTTAAGTTGCTTTGCAATGTGGAGCTAAACACAGCACTTTATTACAAGAAAGAAAAAGATGGAATTCATTTGTAAACAATCTGAAAGAAACAGGTTAGTATTAAATTCCGTACCTTAGAATATCCCCAGGCGTCAGACTGGATCCGGAAACTTTTGCGTAGCAGTACCCCTGTGTGTCGGTACGAGTCGTCTGCGACTCCGCGTCCGTTGTCGGTGTAGTTTGCGCCGGGATGACGTCGCCGGAGTACTAAGACGCCGCCCTCGCGCGCTGACGTCAGTTCTGGTTTTTTCCGCGCCAGCTAAGCGCAGGTCTGGAGAAGTAGTACCCTTTTAGTCATTTTTTGACTAAAACTTTTTGATCTGTTTTTCGAGCCGTTTGACTCAGACGGTGCTGGTAGGGATGCCCGGGTTCAAACCCTGGTCCAAGTGCAGCCAATTGATGTCGGTTACCGACCCCCATCGCCGGTGTCTTCAGTGTCTAGGCCTCGACCATGATGACCGAACCTGCTCCGACTGCCGGGCCTTGACGTCTAAGGCGAGGCGGGAGCGGTCCCGCAAGTGAATTGAGCTCCGGCAGTCGGCCCACGCCGTTCGAGGTTCTGGTCCCACAGGAGGTCGAGGGACCGGTCGCGGGGTAGGAGCCCTCGTAGCTCCTAGAGTCGGCATCGGTCTTCGGGATCAAGATTCTCAGGTAAGAGGCATGAGAGATCGGAGAGGCGTCATCGCTCTCCGTGGCCGGGGGTTCGGGTGACACCACCCATGCGGCTCGGAGGGAGTCACGGGCGTCGCAACCTGCCCCATACCCTCCGGTCCCTAGGCATGACACGACGCCTGAGGAGATCAAGCGGTATCTCATGGCCATGAGGTCTCTCCCTCCTCCGCCGGGTTCCGTGGCGCCTTCGGGCTCAGCGGCCCCGGCTGGGGGGCCTAGCGGGTCGGATGCTTCGGCTCAGACGCCGTTGGGTGCTTCAGCCCTGGCGCCGCCGGCGACTACGGTCACGGCGCCGCAGGCCCTCAATGGATACGGTTCCGGGTCATCGCCGGTTGACCTCACGACCTCACCGGCCGGTCCCCGATCCTGCCCTCAATTCGGTTCCGGTACCGGAGCGGCACCGCTGGGTGCCGCTCTCGACGTCGTATGGAGACTTTTACTTCCACAAACCGGTCCCATCCTTTGAACCTGCATACCAGAAGATGGGTGACGTGGGGGATTGGGAGGGGTCTGAGGACCCTCTGACACGGGAGTGTCAGTCTCAGCAGGACTGGACAGGTGAATTTGGACCTGCCAGTGGGCTGGACACCTCGCCAGACACTGGTTTGGTCTCCCCTCCCACCGTGACTACTGAGGACGGGGCTGCCTACAGTGTGGTGCTGACACGGGCGGCCAATGCCTTGGGCCTGGAACTCCCCATCGCGGCTGTGAGGAATAATCTCCTCACTGAGGTCGTTAAACGGCAGTCAAGCTCGGCTGAGCCTCTGCTGCCGTTTAATGAGGCCTTGTCAGACGTTCTTTTGGGCACTTGGTCCAAGCCTGCTACAGGTCAGCCTGTAGATGGGAACGTGGCTAGACTCCACCGCCCGGCTCCGGGCGACCCTTGCTTCCTGCCCAGCCACCCCACCCCCGAGAGACTGGTCATCCAGGCCTCCACCTCCCAGAACCGACGCCCCCGCCCGATTGGGAATCCAAGAGGTACGGGCAATACGGCAAGAAAGTATTCTCCTCTCTGAGTTTGGGACTGCGGTCAGTCAACACTGCATGCCTCTTGGGCCGCTACACCCACTCTCTGTGGGACGCGGACGTGCTGCCACAATGTCCAGCGGAGGTCCTGACTAAACTCACCCAAGCCCTTGCGGAGGGTCGAGATGCAGCAGGATTTTCTATTCGGTGTGGGCTGGATACCACCGACTCACTGGGCAAAGCAATGGCAACTACTGTGGCGATTCGTCGCCACACCTGGTTGAGGTCCGCCAACTTTTCCGCCGATGTCCAGAACACTCTTATAGACATGCCGTTCAATGGCCGTCGCCTTTTCGGCGACAAGGCAGACCATGCGCTTGAGCGCTTTAAGGACTCCAGGGCTACGGCCAAGTCCTAGGGCCTCTCGGCCCCGCACCAGCAAACGGGTGCCTTTCGCTCCTTTCGTGGCCAAGGAAGGGGCGCTCCCACACGTGCTGCCAGCCACTCACCGCAAACTAACATCCAACGCGGTGGCGGCCTTGGAAACTGCTATGGCGGCAGACTGGGACAACGGCGAGGCCAGTCCACACCTTCCCCCGCAGCATCCGCCTCTAAAGCCTAGTCCGTGCTTTCAGGCCCATGTGATGCCAGTGGGAGGCAGGGTTCACCATCACCACGTCCACTTCGGACAGGTGGGTGTTGCAAATCGTCTGAAGGGGCTACTCCCTCCTCTTTGAGACGACCCCTCCAGCCATGCCACCACAATTCCACTGCATGTCGGGGGACCACTTGCAACTTCTGCAAGAGGAAGTTACGCCCCTCTTGCCCAAGGGGGCTATCAAGCGCGTTCCTGGGCCGGTAGTAGGGTGTGGTTGTTACTCCCACTACTTTTTGGTACCCAAGAAAGGCAAAGGGGGCCTACGCCCTATCTTGGACCTACGGAACGTCAACGCCTTCCTCCGGAAAGAGAAGTTCAAGATGCTGACACTGGCTCAGGTCTTAGCTGCCCTGGACCCAGGAGACTGGATGGTAGTGTTGGACTTGCAGGACACTTATTTCCACATTCCGGATCTGCTGGCCCACCAGCGCTACCTGCGGTTCACGGTAGGCCACGAGCACTTTCAGTTTACCGTGCTCCCCTTAGGCCTTAACAGCGCCCCACGGTTGTTCACGAAGGTGATGGCGGTGGTCGCAGCTCATCTGCGCAGGTTAGGGGTTTCAGTCTTCCCCTACCTCGATGACTGGTTGTTGAAGGCTGGCTCTCCCCAGGCAGTCGTCAGCCACCTCCAGAAAATGGCACCAGCTGGGGTTTTCCATAAATGTGCTAAAGTCACACCTGTTCCCCTCTCAGAAGCTCCTCTTCATCGGAGCGGTTCTCGACTCGGCGCAGTTTCGGGTAAATCCTCCCGAACAGAGGATTCGGGAAATTCAGGTTCTGATTCCAATATTTCAGCCTTTATCCCGGGTCTTGGTCAGGTTGACGCTGTGGCTTCTGGGGCTGATGGCCTCCTGCATCCTTCTGGTGCATCACGCCCGGTGGCGGGCTCTGCAGTGGGACCTGAAGTTTCAGTGGGCCCAGCATCAGGGCAACCTGTCCGACCTTGTCCTGATCTTGGAGGGCACTGCGAGACAGCTGCAGTGGTGGCTCATGGACCGCGATTGGGTCAGCGCAGGTCCCTCTCCCTTACCCCAACCGTATCACGAAGTTGTGATGGACGCGTCCATCCTAGGTGGGGGAGGCCACATGGGAGAGGCGGAGATCAGAGGTCTCTGGTCTCCGGCGGAGTCCCGGCTTCATATTAACCTTCTGGAGCGGAGGGCGATTCGTCTAGCACTGAAGGCATTCCTTCCCTCTGTCCGGGGGAGCGTAGTGCAGGTGTTCACCGACAACACAACCGCCATAGACAATTGATTGATAATGACAAATCTGAGCTGAACACCATAATTAAGTAAGAGAATACGGTCAAATAATTACCAAGAACATCTGGTTGAATGGAGTGATTGAATCCTTATAGAATGAGTACCCATTTCTAGCTTGTAAATTTCCTAAATTGCCTGCATTATATATCCTATCAAATTTACACAAAAATAGTACAAACACACCAGGTAGACCTATTGTGTCCTCCCAGGGCAGTGCACTGGAAAATACTTCGAAATGTAGACTTTTTTTCTGCAACCCTTCCTACAATCACTACCTTCTTATACAAAGGACACTGGGGATTTTTTGCAATAGATTAAGGACATTGTTTGGGATGAGGACTATATCCTTATGTGCATCAATGTTAGCAGCCTACACATTACTTATGACCTGGGTATAAAAGCATGTCAGCAGGCCTTAAGAGCTGGATCACTTTCATCTCTGTTCCACACAGAAATGCTAGATATGATGTACATATGCTTGACTATTTTTTTTATATTCAACAAACAGATTTACAGAAATACAGGGGACAGCGATGGGGACCTGCCTCACCACCAGCTTTGCTGTATTGTACCTGAGCTGGTGAGAGAAGCAGGTCTCCAGCTACATCAACAACGTATTTTAAATATGGAAAGGTGATTTAGAGTAAGCACATGACTTTGTGAATATGTTCAATGACAACATGCTGAACCTCACATTTAGAAGTCAGATACACGCCACAATGGAGTTTCTTCATTTAAGGTTAGGGGTTAAAGGTAGAAACCTGGAAAGAAGTATTTTTCATAAAGAAACAGCAGGAAATAGTCTACTACATGTGCAAAGTTGCCATCCAAAAAGTTTAATACAGAGCATGCCTCTAGGGGAGCTGGTGAGCTAAGAGAAATTGTAGGTCAGCAGAAGATCGAGAAAGAAAAGCAGATCATAGTGGACAGAATTTTAGTCAGAGGGTATCAAAGGAAAGCAATCAAACGAACCTGTGAGAAAGCTATTAAACTGGTAAGAACAGAACTTCTGACCCTAACTGCCAATAATCAGACTGATGGAAATACAATAAGATTTATCACACAATTTCACAATCAGGCAGGAGAGTTGAAACAAGGAATTAAAAAATTCTCGGGTGTTTTAAAAAACGATCCGTGTATATAGCGAAATATGTTGAGAATAACTCACAAATAACATGTAGAAAATCAAAATCACTCAAGGATATACTGTGCCAACGTTTGGTAACCCAAATGATTGTAAGAAGTAACATACACAGTTTTTACAAATGTGGGACCTGTAAAGCTAGCAAAACTAGCCACAATGTGAAAAGTTTATTTCTATCTGAGAATTTAAAAACCTTTTCAGATGACCAAACATCTAACCTGTAATTCGGATTATGCCATTAATGCATTATGGTGCCCTTGTAATAAATATTAAATTGGAAGCACCATATACAAGGCAAATAAAAGAAGCTTGAGCACCTGAGAGAAATCACCAAAGAGGGTATTAAGTATCCCACAGCTAGACATTTTAAAACTTTCCATGGTCAGAATACCAATTTGGAATCATTTTGTGTCCTTGATAGAATTGAGGTTCGAGAAAGAGGTGGAAATAGGGAACATGAATTGAGACGTCTGAAGTCCAGACTAATCATTAAATACAATACCCTCCATCCATTAGGTTATCATTTGGATATAGAGCTAGTCGTACATTTAGGGTAATCGCTGAACAAAATATGAGAATATTTTACAGATTTTTTAGTGCTGGCTCATGAACGATACAAGTAAGATCATACATTCAGAGAAATAGTGGTTTTTAATGCAATTTAATTTTTTCTTGCAGATGTATGGGGTCTTAAGAAAAGATGCAAGAGATCTAATTGATGTACTACAAAAGTGATTTTGATGGTTTCAGCCTGAGAGTTATGAAAGTTGTAAAAAAGTGAAAATATAGATTTTTAAAAAATGTTTATAATTTTTGCCTTAAGGGTAATATACATCATTGGTCAAGGATGCCCACTGGGCCAGGATTGTATTTGAAAACTGGTAGTTAATAAAGTTATGAGTTTTAACCATGCCCACTGGCATATATATATACATATAACAGCGGATCTCAGCGCTGGCGTGCAGCCTCCCACAACACTCCCCCTGACGCCATTACCGGCCACGATGGAGGCCACGCCCCCTTTTTTAGGCCACGCCCCCCACCGCCACCGAGTATAAATTCGCTGATTACAAGCGACTCGCCAGACAGATCCATCTCCTGAGGCGGAAGCCGGGAGTTGTATTTCACACACTTACTTTTTAAAACTTGAATTGTCACTAATAACTTGTGTTTTAAAAAAAGAAACTAAACTCACCAGCTAGTGAGAGCATCCTAAGAGTTGGGACAGGCACGCACAGCGGATCTCGACGCTTATGAGCAGCCTCTTACAACACTCCCCCTGACGCCATTACCGGCCACGAGGGAGGCCACGCCCCCTTTTTTAGGCCACGCCCATCCCCCCCCCTCACTCCGGCATAAAACATATGCATCTACCGGAAGCGCAGCTGGAGCGCCGTTTGCGCACCGAAGGCGCGCCTAAGGCAAGCCCGTCTACGCCCGTCCGTGCCAGAACGGGCCTTAGGGCACACCACGCTGACCATCCTATCAGGTACTCGCCCCCTTTTTTAGGCCACGTCCATCCACCCCCCCTCACTCTGGCATAAAACATGTGCATCTACCGGAAGCGCAGCTGGAGCGCCGTTTGCGCACCGAAGGCGCGCCTAAGGCAAGCCCGTCTGCGCCAGAACGGACCTTAGGGCATGCCACGCTGACCATCCTATCAGGTACTCACCTCAATCACTCAGAGCTCTACAGAATACGGCCACCACGCGTCACATTTCCTCTGTTGGCCTTATGCACCCAACCAACTCCATCCTTGCGGACGCCTACCTCCAGCTATGTTGATTAGGAACACCACGTCCATCAGGGTATCATATTTGAATACTCGCTCGCTAGTGAAACACTGAGGACATTTTCATCTTGTTATCCAATTCTAATCCTCCTGACATGCTTCTGCTCACGGAAACATGGCTTACATCAGAATCTCTCCCGGATATCCTGGCTGCCCTCCCCCATATTATTATATTCTCCACGCCGACCGCCCCGGCGACCGGCCTGGGGGTGGGGTAGCAGCCATTATATCTAAATGCCTGAATTCTATCTCCTCCTACTCTCTTCCCCTTCCTCAGGTGGAGAACTTACTCATTAGCGTGCAAACTGACACCGGCCCCCTCACTTTCCTCCTCTTATACCGGCCTCCACATCCTATGCCTTCCTTTTCCACCATCATGAGTGAACAATTGTCCTCCCTTTTAACGCTACACTCCCGCTTCGGTATCTTTGGCAACCTAAACTATTGGTTCAACGACATTAACGCCGGCCCCCATGCCACCGAGTTCTTTGAGACTCTTAAAAATCTGAATCTCACTCAACATATCTCTCAACCCACTCACATTAAGGGACATATTCTGGACCAGATCGGGACCTGCAACCTGGCTCTGTCCCCACCAGACATACTTCCCTGTGTCTGGTCTGACCACCATCTGGTGGACACCATCATCACAGTTGCCGGTCAGATTCCTGCCCCCCTGATGGCCGGTGGCCTTTCTCGGAAATGGAGCACATACGACTCCCAGGGTTTCCTCACCGCCCTGGCCGACTCCTGTCCAGACATTCACGACTCCAACGACATCGATGGATTAGAACAAGACATCGGATCCTGGCTAGAGCCAGCCAGTGACCCGTTTGCCCCCCTAGTCAAATTCCCCAGTGCCAGGCATCGGAACTCCCATAGGTGGTTCTCTGACGACCTCAAAGCTCAGAAACTAAAAACATGCCAGTTAGAACGTACCTGGAGACATGATTACTCTGACTCTGCCAGACAGTCCTACCTGGCCGCACGCAAAGACTTTAAAAAAGCCATCCGCTCAGCCAAAATGGAACATTTCTCCAACAGAATCTCTTCGGCAGCTGACAAATCCAGGGAGGTGTTCAGAGTCTTGAACGAGCTAACTACATAAGAGAGAACCCTCCCAGCCCAGACCCCCACCCAGGAGGCCTGTGACACCCGGAACTCCTTTCTAGAAAAGATCACAAAAATAAAAAAATTCATCCCTCCTCTTCCCCAGTCACCCCCAACGGATAATTCCTCTAACAACTCCTCGACTTTTACCACCTTTCCTGCTCTAGATCCCACCTCCCTAGCGGAACTAGCCACCCGCGTGAAATCTGGCTCCCCGAACGACGCCTGTCCACCGTCTGTCCTGCGGAACATAGGTCTAAACTTGCCAGATTGTATTATACACTTACTTAACAGATCTCTCAGCAGCAGCATCTGTCCTATCTCCTTTAAGGAGGCCATCCTAGTACCCCTTCTAAAAAAAACAGCGCTGATACTGCGGAGCCGTCGAATTATCGCCCTATTTCCCTCCTCCCATACTTTTCCAAACTTATGGAGGCCCATGTCACCCGGTGCCTGTCAAATTTGATAGAATCCTCCTGCTATCTTCAGCCGAATCAGGCCGGTTTCAGACCTGCCCACTCCACAGAGGCCGTCATCCTGGCAGTCCTTGACACACTCAGGAGCAACGCAGACGCGGGGATCCCCCATCCCCCCATCCCCCAAGCCCTCGTCCTACTGGATTTGTCGGCCACGTTTGACACGGTGGACCATAACATCCTTCTCCACTGTGTCGAGCAGGCAGGCATCCAGGGCATTGCTCTTGAGTGGGTCAAATCCTTCCTTACGGTAGCTGCCGCCTCACTGTCTCGCAGCGCGTCGGCCGACATTTTGGTCAATTTGTCTAAGTATTTGTAAAAAATATGAAGTGTAATCCCTTTAGTATGGTCACTCCTCCCTTATCAGTGCACCACTCACCCCACTATTCCATCCAAGTCCTACCTTCCTCGTTGTCAGCGTCTTGCGGGTCCTCCTATTCAGAATTCTCTGGCACCTATCAGATAGGAAGTCATTAGCATTTGGGTGGGGGTGCTGGCGCGAGTTCAAGTTTCAGTGCTACACCGGAAAGTTTGGCACCCCTTGGATGGAGAATGTCATCTTTGGGGGGAGGTATATCAACGATATTATCCTTTTGTGGAATGGATCTATCAGCGAATTGGAGGGATATTATGACTTCCTCAAAAATCCATTTAATGTGGTACTTACAATGACACATGCTGTAGATCAAATAGATTTCTTGGGCACTACATTCTATGTAAAGGGGAACAAAATCCAGAGCAAATTATACCGTAAACCAACTGAGAGTAATAGTACACTATGTGCTACTAATGCACATCCAAAGGCTACTATCAACAATATCCCATATGGAGAAATGGTGAGGGTGCACAGGAATTGTAGTAGTACCAATGTTTTCATTGAAAATTTAACAACCACTAAGAAGAGGTTTGCACATAGAGGCTATAAACAAACAAAGTGTACTGGATAAGGCAGAAGGGAAGATCATGCAGAAATCTAGGGAACCCACTCTACAGGGGCAGGGAACGGAAGGTGTAAGCCAAAATTCTCGGCCCTCAATTAACTTGGTTACAAAATATAACAAACACAGCCAGGCAATCTATAAAATCCTTTACAAACATTGGAAGTTATTGCAGGAAGTACCAGGAGTTAAGGGGGAAATTCCATTGAAACCAAAAGTAACTTATCGAAGGAGCAGAACGCTACGGGATATACTATGTCCCAGTTATGTGACATCAAAAAAGACCAGGAATATGCGGTTGCCTACACACTCCACGGGTATATAACATCAGACACACTATTACATGCAAAACTACATATGTTACGTATGTAATTGGGTGCAGGTGCAATATAATTTATGTGGGCAGCACAACCCGGGCTCTTAAGACTAGAATCCAGGAACATATAAGGACGATACAGCATCAAGATACCATGTACCCAATGACAGTACATATGAATGATTGCCACGGGGCAAGGCCTGAAGTTTGGTTTCATGGCATAGATTATATCCCCGTGGAACTGAGGGGCGGGGACAGGGAGCTGTCCCTTCGATAAAATGAGGCAGGGTGAATTTGGCGCATACGCAGTACAAAATTGGGACATAATACTTATGAGGAGCTCCATTATTTCATGTAATCGTTTAGTGGAGCAACAACAATTGTATCTTTGAAATTCAATGGTTTATAAAGAGTATGGATACACTGTTAGACTGTGACAGTATTCAGTGGCATGATTATTGTTTCAATATAAATGCGATTAATAACCAGTGGCCAGAGTTTGGCCATTCCATACGTATGATTGTCCAGGTATATTGGTATTCTTGCACAATGGGGTTGAATATATGTTTCAAAGGTGGCAGAAATGCCCACTAGAGATACATGTTGCCAGTATGTTTGTTCTGATAACAATTGGGAAATGTTATTGTGTAACTTCATTTTATACTGGCTCGGACAAAAATATGTACTTTGAAAATGGTTAAGGGTGCATCCAATTGGCACACCAATGTTGATATGATGTAATGTTATTGTTCCTTCAAGAATTGAATCGCTGCATTTCATGGTATTTTAATTTTGATCTAAATTGGACTGACTTGATATTATTCTGCAGTGGTTATTATTCAATCATGAATTGTTATATTATACATTACGAAGACTCTTGAAAGATTGATTTGCAATTGAATGAATATGTATTTGTGTTGTATTCTACTCTTAAAATAAAGGTAATAACTGATATTTTGTGACTTTTTCCAGGGACTGACTCGATGATATTATTCTGTTGTGGTTATTATCCATCATGCATGGATTCATTATTAAGACTCTTGAAAGAGTGATTGGCATTTTGAACAAATATGTATTTTTGTTGTATTCTACTCTTAAAATGTATGCAATAATTTTGATATTTTGTGACCCTTTAAAGGGGGCTGGGCAATGCTAAAATAGCTACTGGATATTTTTTTAGTGTGTGCAGTAATTCACGCCGAGATGGCCCTACATGGGGCTAGATGCTAGCCAATGGGTATGTATTCGAGCATTGTTGCTAAATCTATTCCCGGGGACCAGGAGTTCCCATCACACATAGCCTGTGCAATTTCCCTTACTCCCTCCTTTGTTATATACCCACTATTTAGTTCCCAGTTCGAATTATTAACCAACCTCCCTATAGCGATCACACTCGCCAGAATACCGCGGTCCCAGGCTACGTACCAGGTAACTTTTACTGGTGCTCAAGGAAAATGCCCCACTTTCCTCCACTTATTTATAAAAGCAATTGTGTCAAGTTGCGTCAACTGTCACATCAACGTAAGAATTGCCCGTACTAAGGAAAATTCTTAAAATTGCTGAAGCGTATCTTAAACAACTGGAGAGGGTCGATAAATCTCGAATACATAGGCCGAGAGAATAAAGTTTTGGAGTGAGTAGTCTTGGCCCTTTTTAATACACGTATCACTGTAACTTTCTGCACACATAAAAAAAAAGAAACCCGCTCCACTGTAATCCGGTGTCGCAGCACACCATATGGGCACTCGGCCTATGGGGTGGGACCCCGATGATGAAGCATGTCACCAACCAGGTTGGTGAGTGAGGGGTCTTCTTCAAGGACAAGCACTGTCCGGTAAAGGGTTGGGGCACTTAGTGCTAACCTGAGCCTCACGCTCCAGATACAGAAGAAATCCTTCTCTGTATTTTCCTCCCAAGGAACTAAATAGTGGGCCCAGGGACTTATGCCGGGATGCCTCTTAACAAGTAAGCTATGAATTGAAAGCATGCGTCAGTACTGAAATGTTGGGCATATTGGGCGGTTCCATTATTGGGCGGTCGGGGCATCAGGCACGTGGAAACAAAGCCTTTCGTGGTTATTTTTTGATCCAGGGACTAAAAGCACAGTGTATATGAATACGCATCGAGTAATTCCGATGCGAATGAGTGCCATATTTTCTGGACGCCAGCGAGAACATAATAGCTGCATACTATTGGGATTTGTGCAATTTAACAGGCAATGGGTGGGCTCGATAGGAGCTGTTGAGACTAAGTTTGCCTCCAGAGGGACAATACGGTTCCCAATGGCCAGGAGGGCTAAACTGACTGGAAATTTTATTTGCAGTAACAGCAGGACAGTATATTTAATATGGAGTTGGGTTGGGAACAAATACTATATAACTAAGGGATTTTTATTTATAATTGTATCTTAGGTACATCAGCCGTTACATTGCATTCTCGTCGGAGTAGGATCATAGCCCGACCAAGCAGTTTTATAGGTAAAAGGGTCCTGCTTATGTTTTATCCTTATACTAGTTTGTGTGACCAGGTACTGGAGGGGCCACACTTTTGGGAGGAAATATATACTCTCATACCTATTACAATAGATTATATGTAGTTCATTGACATTTTTGTGATCATGCATAAACCACGAAAGAATGACCTCTTAATAGCTCGATTCTTTTTATATTTTACAGGCATATGAGACATATTTTGTCCTTGCCTGTTGCTATTACATCTGAGGTGATCATTTATTGGGAGTAGTTAGCGGAACGAACCGGACAACCCCTTTTTACTTCCGAGCTGACACTTAGAAGCAAAGATGATATTTGGTATATACAATTTTGCAACAGTATACCGAGGGTGGGTCATTGATCATGTGGGTCACATAAAATCAAAAAACTATATGATTGACTGTCATAATGAGTTTAAACTGGGAAATGTTTTTTCCTAATTTTCAGGCTTATCTCCTTTGCCAACTTTTGTTTGTGATGTTTATTATTAAAGACTTTGGGCAGGAAATATATAGCCATCAGGTTGTATTGTTTGGAATGAGCCAACTTTGCCACAATGGGATGCAACAAATGATCAAGTGTCAAAGGGTATGCTAACAGATTTCGATGCCACAAGGCATGTCTGGTGCTCAGCAAATAAGTATTTGATTAAATATGGGTTTCTTAATGAACTAAAGGATTAGAGCCAATTTTATATATGAATTGAATCATGTTGACAGGGAGTGTAGAATGAAAGCATTTTTGGACTCCATTCGCAATATGGATTCTCCTGTCTTTGTAACTATTTATATTAAATGTTTGTATATCTATATATATATATATATATCTATATATATCTATAGCTGTATAACTGTAGCACAATTAACTTTGGTACCCCCCACTAAAGCGCGCTTACCTATCTGTAGGTTTTATAATGCTTATTACATTTGTTGTGAGCACTGAGCAATGTAAATGGCGAATACTTTACCATTACAAGATGGAGCCCGCAATTGTTGGGAGGGTTGTAGTCCTCTGTCGATGCCCATTAAGAGGTGTAACCCCTGCACAATGTCAATGTTGATTGTGATAAATGCACCCGTTTGTGCGTGTGGACACACACTGACGAAGGCAAATCGCGAAACGCGTCTGTGGTATAGCCTGTAGTTAATAAACTACTGTGAGAAGGAACCTCCCGAGAGCTGTCTTTCATTCCTGGAGATTTGCCTGGATTTGATGAGCGCAGTGTTTCGCGGTTTCCTTCGAGCCGCTGACAGCACCTGCCCCCGAGTGCACGGGATTTTTGAGGGGAAGGAGCGTTGGACACAGCAGTCTCCTGTGCACCGCCTCATCGCTAGCAGGAAGGTCTATCGGAAGACGGCCAACGCCCACCGTGGCTAGTACGAGTAGACGCCTGGAGGACGCCGGCTCACCCCGGTCTTCACCTGGAGTCGAATCGGAATGGCGTGGAGGGTAAGCGGACCGTCGTTCGACCATTCCCCTGCATATCTCTTTGGGATATCATAACGAAGTAGCGGTTATTGCGGCTGGGGGGGTCAGGGAGTGTTTCCTTTCCACAGAGTTACCACAAGCTACACCCATTAATCAATGCGCCCGGATTTCATCTTGTAACGGGCGCAATTGCAACCGGTGCCATGTTCTCAGAGACTGAACGCCGCACTGCGGCACAGGATATATTTAAGCATTGTGATAGACAAGAAAGGGTCAATGAAAATGTGCCATTAGTCGACCCACAGAACATGAAAATAAAAGAGATGATGGCGAAACTAGAAAGACTGCACAAACGCGAGACACGCAAGTGGTGGGAAGCTACCAGCCTCACTAGCTATGTGGAGGTGAAAAGAGTGCCACGCGGCTTGAGGGTTCATACTGTACCATCGTATGAGAACCCAGACCCACAGCTGCTCACGGACTGGGAAATGCATACAACTACTTACACGGAAGGAACACTCAATATATCGATCAAATACGCTTGGAGTGACAGAGAGAAAGCACTGGAGGAAATAAAAACCTTGGAGGACAAGCTGGAGAAGGAATCGGATAAAGAGCTGGTGCTCCAGCTCAAAACTCAGATGAAATCCCGCTTGACCAAATACGAACAGAAAATTCGTACAAGAAAGCAAGAAAAGTACGAAAGGGATGAGGACGATTACCTACAAGGTTGCATATTAACATATGCTAAAAAATATTATGCCTCGCGCCAAGCACTCCAATTCAGTACTATCTCAACATCTGAAATTCTCAAGTCAGAGTCCGATGTGACGGAGAATGAATCCGGAGATGAGCATCAAAATGCAAGAGTAGCAGCCAAAACACGACAAAGCACGGCCCGACACCACTAATGACAGTGAAAAGACCCCTTTTCATCAGGAATTCGATGTCATCAAGGGGACCTGGCTACGAGGCGGAAAAACGAAACCACCAGACATGGCCAAACAACAACAAACAACAAAAAAACAAGGCGGACCAGGAGATCAGGCGGCGGCAAGCGGCGGCGGAAAGGGCAGAGGCAGAGCGAAGCCCAACAATTGGGGCAATCGAAATCGCAGCAACAAAAAGTGAATTTTGGCCAGGATAACACAAGTCATAATCTAACTGTGGTCAATTTAACGGACAGAATTCTAACGGACTGTGAAAAGAACCTACTCAGCCTCGGACTTACCTTTTGTCCCAGTACACCTCTTGAATATACCCAACTTCTACGTCAAGTGTACTAATGATGTATATCAAGAAAGCATCCGGAACTATGACAAACTTATAGGGAAATGGCATGATTGTAACATGTTGAGTAAGGACGAATTTCTCTTTCTCCGGAACAGCCAACCACTCACACCAACATTTTACCATCTTCCTAAACTACACAAAGACAATGTACACCCACCGGGCCGTCCGATTGTGTCATCCATTGGCAGTCTTAATGAAAACATGTCCCGTTTCATTGATAAATTTCTATTTCCCTTGGTACTCACTCTACCTTCATATGTCCGGGATACCAAGGACTTTCTCAACAAAATCCGGAATGTGAATTGAGACAATGACTGCCAGTTAATTGTGTTAGACATCACAAGTTTGTACACAGTCATAGATCACCAGCAAGGCCTAGAAGCTATTCAGCATTTCCTGAACTTGAGACAATTAAGATTTACTAAACATAACATCATGATCCTCGAATTCACCGAGTTTTGCTTGAGTAATAACATCTTTCTATTTGAGGATCAACTGTTCAGGCAGGTATCTGGAACGGCGATGGGTACCTGCTTCGCTCCCAGCTACGCGAATCTTTTCATTGGCTGGTGGGAGGAGCAGGTACCCAGGAGCTGTATGGAAGATGGCTCAGAGGGGAAGACTGAGGGTTGGTTCAGGTACATTGACGACCTGTTCATTTTCTGGCGGTATTTACAACAAGGGGTGGTGAGGAACAGAGTCTCTGAATTAAGCAGAAAGCTCTCACCCAGTCAAGAGATCAGGGCTAGATCCAATACCGTTTTTTAGCTCACTGCACCATCCCAGTTTCAGAACCTGGCTGTATGCAAATTAGTCTGTTCCTGTCCCAGTGCATGATGGGAACAGGGCAAACCAAACTACAAAAGCCAATTCTTACACTGGGAAGGAAACAAGCTCCCGGGGACCGGTTTCTGGCATTACAGCCGTCTTCGGCCCGGTTTGTTTGAATCCTGATGGTGCAATGAGCAAGGGTCTCACATCTGAGAATACCCTTCCACGCTTAGGGTGGACAAAAATATTTACAACAAGGGGTGGTGAGGAACAGAGTCTCTGAATTAAGCAGAAAGCTCTCACCCAGTCAAGAGATCAGGGCTAGATCCAACACCGTTTTTTAGCTCACTGCACCATCCCAGTTTCAGAACCTGGCTGTATGCAAATTAGTCTGTTCCTGTCCCAGTGCATGATGGGAACAGGGCAAACCAAACTACAAAAGCCAATTCTTACACTGAGAAGGAAACAAGCTCCCGGGGACCGGTTTCTGGCATTACAGCCGTCTTCGGCCCGGTTTGTTTGAATCCTGATGGTGCAATGAGCAAGGGTCTCACATCTGAGAATACCCTTCCACGCTTAGGGTGGACAAAAATATTTACAACAAGGGGTGGTGAGGAACAGAGTCTCTGAATTAAGCAGAAAGCTCTCACCCAGTCAAGAGATCAGGGCTAGATCCAACACCGTTTTTTAGCTCACTGCACCATCCCAGTTTCAGAACCTGGCTGTATGCAAATTAGTCTGTTCCTGTCCCAGTGCATGATGGGAACAGGGCAAACCAAACTACAAAAGCCAATTCTTACACTGGGAAGGAAACAAGCTCCCGGGGACCGGTTTCTGGCATTACAGCCGTCTTCGGCCCGGTTTGTTTGAATCCTGATGGTGCAATGAACAAGGGTCTCACATCTGAGAATACCCTTCCACGCTTAGGGTGGACAAAAATATTTACAACAAGGGGTGGTGAGGAACAGAGTCTCTGAATTAAGCAGAAAGCTCTCACCCAGTCAAGAGATCAGGGCTAGATCCAACACCGTTTTTTAGCTCACTGCACCATCCCAGTTTCAGAACCTGGCTGTATGCAAATTAGTCTGTTCCTGTCCCAGTGCATGATATGAACAGGGCAAACCAAACTACAAAAGCCAATTCTTACACTGGGAAGGAAACAAGCTCCCGGGGACCGGTTTCTGGCATTACAGCCGTCTTCGCCCGGTTTGTTTGAATCCTGATGGTGCAATGAGCAAGGGTCTCACATCTGAGAATACCCTTCCACGCTTAGGGTGGACAAAAATATTTACAACAAGGGGTGGTGAGGAACAGAGTCTCTGAATTAAGCAGAAAGCTCTCACCCAGTCAAGAGATCAGGGCTAGATCCAACGCCGTTTTTTAGCTCACTGCACCATCCCAGTTTCAGAACCTGGCTGTATGCAAATTAGTCTGTTCCTGTCCCAGTGCATGATGGGAACAGGGCAAACCAAACTACAAAAGCCAATTCTTACACTGGGAAGGAAACAAGCTCCCGGGGACCGGTTTCTGGCATTACAGCCGTCTTCGGCCCGGTTTGTTTGAATCCTGATGGTGCAATGAGCAAGGGTCTCACATCTGAGAATACCCTTCCACGCTTAGGGTGGACAAAAATATTTACAACAAGGGGTGGTGAGGAACAGAGTCTCTGAATTAAGCAGAAAGCTCTCACCCAGTCAAGAGATCAGGGCTAGATCCAACACCGTTTTTTAGCTCACTGCACCATCCCAGTTTCAGAACCTGGCTGTATGCAAATTAGTCTGTTCCTGTCCCAGTGCATGATGGGAACAGGGCAAACCAAACTACAAAAGCCAATTCTTACACTGGGAAGGAAACAAGCTCCCGGGGACCGGTTTCTGGCATTACAGCCGTCTTCGGCCCGGTTTGTTTGAATCCTGATGGTGCAATGAGCAAGGGTCTCACATCTGAGAATACCCTTCCACGCTTAGGGTGGACAAAAATATTTACAACAAGGGGTGGTGAGGAACAGAGTCTCTGAATTAAGCAGAAAGCTCTCACCCAGTCAAGAGATCAGGGCTAGATCCAACACCGTTTTTTAGCTCACTGCGCCATCCCAGTTTCAGAACCTGGCTGTATGCAAATTATTCTGTTCCTGTCCCAGTGCATGATGGGAACAGGGCAAACCAAACTACAAAAGCCAATTCTTACACTGGGAAGGAAACAAGCTCCGGGGGGCCGGTTTCTGGCATTACAGCCGTCTTCGGCCCGGTTTGTTTGAATCCTGATGGTGCAATGAGCAAGGGTCTCACATCTGAGAATACCCTTCCACGCTTAGGAATTGGCTTGGTAGTTTAGTCTGCCCTGTTCCCATGATGTACTGGGCCAGGGACAGACTGATTTGCATATAGCCAGGTTCTGAGCTGGGATGGGGCAGTGAGATAAATAACGGTGATGGATCAAGCCCTGATCTTTGGACTGGGTAAGAGTGATCTGTTTAACTCAGACACTCTGTTCATCACCACCCCCTTTTCTAAATCGTTTTTGGCCACTATAGGTGTGGCAGGGTATACTCAGACATGAGTCCCTTTCTCACTGCTCCATCAGGATTCAAGCAAGCTGGGCTGAAGAAGGCTGAAATGCCAGAAACCGGTACCCGGTAGCTTGTCTCCTTTCTGGTGAAGAATTGGCTTGGTAGTTTAGTCTGCCCTGTTCCCATGATGCACTGGGCCAGGGACAGACTGATTTGCATATAGCCAGGTTCTGAGCTGGGATGGGGCAGTGAGATAAATAACGGTGATGGATCAAGCCCTGATCTTTGGACTGGGTAAGAGTGGTCTGTTTAACTCAGACACTCTGTTCATCACCACCCCCTTTTCTAAATCATTTTCTGGCGGGGCACATCTGAAACAGCAAATGCCTACATCAACCTACTCAATGAGAATGACTACAATTTACACTTCTCAGGGACGGTGAGTCCGGCAACCGCGGACTATCTCGACCTAAAAGTGTTTTCAGAAGACCATCATATTCACACAGCCCTACACAGAAAAACTACTGCTGGTAATTCCACACTCTTTGCTAGCAGTAGCCACCCCCCGCAACTCATTAAGAGTATTCCATACGGAGAGCTACTCCGACTCCGGAGGAATTGCTCGAGATTAGAGGATTTTGAGGTGGCAGCGAGGGAATGTGTGAGTAGATTTATGGCCAGGGGGTATGGAGAAGTCCTTTTGAATAACACCTTGAAAAGAGTAAGGGCTATCCCTAGAGACTCCTTGTTGACAACAAAACTGATCACAAGGAACGACTCTAAGACATCAATAGCCGGTAAAGGAAAGTTTAGACTAATAACTCCTTTTTTCCGCTGGAGCTGATGATCTAAGGGCTATGCTCCGAAAAACTGGCACATTCTCAAGACAGATAACACACTCAAAGATGACCTACCTACCCACCCACTCATCACCTTCAATAAAGCCAGATGTAAATGTAAATGTGGCGTATTTGTATAGCGCGAACAGTGACCCGGAGGCATCCCGGCGCTTGTACTCCTACCACAAGGGAACCCCTCCTGGCTTTTCCTTGTGAGGTGTCCACTCCTGGGTATCCCATGGTGAAACCAGGCATCCCTTGTGTATCAGGGGGCCTTTGTGGAGACTAAGCAAGCTATTGCCCAGAGTTGCAGCGTGGGACCCATGCTTAGAATCGGCACTGAGGCGAGAATATCCGGTCAGAGGAATTTAAGCCCGAAACCCGCCGAGGCGGGAATCAAACCCTGGTCCCTGGCCAGCGTTCTGCATCAAGGTCTGCCGCTCTAAGCATTGAGCCACACTTCTCCACCCAGATCTCTAAGGGACTATCTGGTAACCAGTCACTTAGAGAAACCTCTTCCAAAGAGTAACACCTTAAAAACCATGAGTGGGTTTTACCCATGTGGAAAATGCAAGGCGTGCGCCGGGAGTAGAAGGGTCCTCTCCATTGAGGTGCCTGACACTGGTAAGAAACTGCAAATTAAGCAGTTTATTACATGCAGCACACCTTTAGCGGTTTATTGTTTGACCTGCCCATGTGGCCTCCGCTACATAGGGAGTACAATCAATATGCTTAAATTACGGATCCTAGAACATCTAAGAGCGATTGATAAAGCAGATCCATCTTAACCAGTCGCCAGGCATTTTGCCGAGAACACACAATAGAGACCGTAGTCAGCTGCAATATTTCGGCCTTGATACCATCAAGAACACCATTAGGGGAGGAGATCGCCTGCGACTATTACGCAGGCTAGAATCACGCTATATAATAGATCTTTCCACGAAATGGCCTAGAGGGATGAACAGTGGGGAAGAGATGGTATTTCATCTAGGCAAATGATGTAGGTGTTGTCTGTAAGTCTCACTGCATAGAATGTATCTCTGTTTGTTGAATTTCTGTGGACTATTACATGAACTATACATACCTAGTTTAGGTGCTAACGACAATGGCTAAACCGAGAGTTCGGATGAATTCTGGATCAAATATCCATTTGTCGTACACACCTTTTTGCACATGTATGTTCATCTATGGTTCATATCATTTGTTATAATCACTTATAGGTTCAAAGGGCTCTTTGATTCCTAGCAGAATTTGATGTCTGTATTTAAAAATGATGTACATATGGCACTTTTTCCTTTTCTTTGTTGATTCCTTTTAGTTTATACATGATGACATAGACTTTTTGTATCAATCTGTTGGTGTATAAATTCCAGTGTAAGAGCGGGACTCACCTCTAATGATCTTGAATATTTCCGGAGGACTGTTGCAGATCCACGGCAATATCAAATAGTGCAACCGTAGCACAATTAACTTTGGTACCCCCCACTAAAGCGCGCTTACTATCTGTAGGTTTTATAATGCTTATTACATGTGTTGTGAGCACTGAGCAATGTAAATGGTGAATACTTTACCATTACAAGATGGAGCCCGCAATTGTTGGGAGGGTTGTAGTCTTCTGTCGATGCCCATTAAGAGTGGTAACCCCTGCACGATGTCAATGTTGATTGTGATAAATGCACCGGTTTGTGTGTGTGGACACACACACTGACGAAGGCAAATCGCCGAAACGCGTCTGTGGTATAGCCTGTAGTTAATAAACTATTCTTTGAGAAGGAACCTCCCGAGTGCTGTCTTTCATTCCTGGGGATTTGCCTGGATTTGATGAGCTATATATATATATATGAACCACGTGACTCCTCTGGATCTCTCGATGTTTCCAGCGCCTGCTCAGTACACCAGCACATCAGCAAACATCGTTTTTATTTCGGTACACAGAAAGCATATATATATATATATATATATATATATATATATATATATATATATATATATATATATATATATATATCTTATGGCATTGAGAAGTACTGGTATAATTTCCATGGAGGAGTTCAAATTTATGAAAAAGGACAATCCAGTGACACCAGTTATTTTCTTTATACCTAAGATTCATAAGAACAATACGCTACCACCTGGGCGACTCATCATCTCTGCCTGCAATAGCATACTAGAGAACGTTAAAAAATATGTAGACTTTTTTCCACAAGATTTCGTCAGGTCTTTACCTTCCTTTGTGCTCGACACAGGGGATTTTCTTAGGAAAGTGTCTGATGTCAAGTGGGAACATAGGTATTTGCTAATTTCTCTGGATGTCACTGCCTTGTATACAAGCAAATACCATAAGGATGGGCTAAGAGCAGTGCAGCACCTTCTTAATACAAGACCAGCTTGCTTGAATGAACACACTAAAATGATTGTTGCTATGATTAGCTTATGTCTGGAGAATAATATCTTTGTTCGCGAATCAACCATTCAGTAGCAGACCTACCACCATTAAATACAAATTGACGTGCCGAACGGAGTGCGCAGTGTACGTGCTGGAGTGTCCCTGTGGTCTACGCTACGTGGGTAGCACAAGACCACAGGTACACAAACGTATCCTCCAGCAACTCAGGGCCATTACCAATGGCAACAATGTGTACCCGGTGGCCAGACATTTTGAGGAAGCCCACGACGAAAATCCAGCTGAACTGAGGTACTTTGTAATGTATACGGTCCCACCGCAAAGGAGGGGAGGGGATCGTGAGCTGTTACTTCGGAGATTGGAGACAAGACACATAATCCTATTAGATACAAAGACTCCTAACTATCTCAATGTGTGGGAGGACTGTCACACATATTTATGAATACCATCCATGAATTTACTTAATTTTAGAATTATAAACAACTAGCTGTCTCCTCTATTTTACTAGTTTACATATTTATTGTCACTTTTATCTTCGGATTATCAATTGGTAGCACTATTTTTATTATGCCAGTATTTTTTTGCGTATTTTGCACATATGTCATTTTTGCACATTCTCAAATCGATAGATATACTACCCACTTGGGCAGTTTCTCTACATTGTGTGTTTCTTTTCAATTGGGCCACACACAACGGTTAGTTTGTGCCCATCCCTATACAATTTTCGATGGGTACGAGGCTCAGCTAATCGTAGTTCTAACAATTTTGAACTATTCAACTGTGATTTTACTTTTACTTTTCCTATTGTGATTTAGATGTACTTAAACAGTTCTTAGCAGTAACGCAGTTAAATAATAATGATTTTAACATTTATTTATATGTTTTACACTTTGTTCTAAATTGCTGCTATTTGGATATTTATATCTGTATATTTACCCATGTAAAGTCATTTAATCAACTGAGTTTGTCACAAATTAGTACATATATGCTATTTTGCATTTACGCAAGAACTAACTTAGACAGTATGCCTTCTAGGTCTATTGATTAAAATGTTTTTCTTTTCTGGCATGTTGCACTTTAAATGGAGCACTTCCGCCCTTAACACGTTGTCATGTGATCAAGGCCTCATTAGGCCGAAACGTGTAATGGTGGTGTGGTGGAGAGCAAAATACATCTTTAGCACCAGTACCTGGGTTTGCCTCGTCTTTTGTGCTGCACACCTTGGTGTAAGACGTCCTTCAGCCAGATAGATCAGGGCTAAATTATTTAGTTTGTTTTGTAAATGTATATAATTTTAAGACGCTTGCATTACTTTTTGTGTTTGCCCATCCAGGGCTTAATATCACAGTGAATTCAACTGGATCAACACCACTTAGTAATGGTGGTTTCTTTGATGCAAGTAATATGTCCTTTCTTTATGTTCATGAATGGATGTATTTAAACACTGCCTAATGGTGGCGCCAGCCTCTAACTGAAAAAGGCGGTTGCCGAAACGCGTCTTACAAGTGTGTTTGTCTAAATAAAATAATTTTGGACTTGTCCCTGAGAGTGCTGCGTACTTCTAAAGCTTTGGTCTGAAGGTGATCAGCGTGGTATCCGTCACCCGCTTTAGCAGCACCCGTTCGTGAGTGAGGGGGAGCGGACGGAGAAACTAGCCTGCAATTTAATTTTCTCTTCACCGCCGAGCATTGACTGGCAGCGGAACAAAACAGCAAGCGGCAGCCACTGGCGTATATCCCTGACGGAGCCGGAATGGATGTAGTTTGGCTGCTGGTGAACGCGAACAACGAGTCTTTGAATTCCAAAGGTTTTGAAGTGAATTGCAACACCCCGCCGCCGAGCACTGAGTGGTAGCGGGAAGAAACTCACAAGTGACTGTTACATTGTTCCATACCCCTGATAGAGCCGGACTTTGAAGTGGTGCGGCTGACTGTGAACGCAAACTACGCGTCTTTGAAATCAAAGAGTTTAAAAGTGGAAGGCATTTCAATACCTAGCCGGGAACGGCGTGGGCTTTAGCATTAAAAGAGGCTTGGCAGACCGAAGGGACGTTACACACGATAAGGGAGTATTTACTCGTGCAATTATGTTTGATTAAGAGGCACGGCTGGAGGCAGCCTCAGAAATGTTTAAAGGCACAGGTACACAGGTACGTGGAGAGAAAAACGGTGCAAGCAATCAAAAAACTGGTGATTCATTAAAGGATCTCTTTAGAAGACTGGAGAGACTTTGTGAGCGGGAAACCCGTAAATGGTGGGAGGCGACCTCACTCCAGAAATACGCCCAGCGGAGTCGCGGTATACAAAGCAGTTAACAAAAGCGAACCGGCAAGAAAAACTATAAACCTGTGATCGTAACTGTTGAAAAGTTGTGCTCAATACGTATGGGTTAAAGTGACTATTGAAAACATTCCCCAAGCCACAAGAACAGTTTTAGTGGAAACGTTCGACGTTTGTGCAGAGTAACAAGGCAATCTTGGCAAAACATGGAAGAAAGAGCAAATAAAGGAGCAATGCGTGCTCAAACAATGTTTCAAAAAGGAAAAAAAAAACAGAAAGTACCACTAATAGTACAAGGAAAGAACCAGAAGAGACCGACCCTGGATTAATGACACTAAAACAATTATTCGTGAAACTGGAAAGATTGCTTAAAAAAAGAAATAATAAAAGTTGGGAAATTCTTACATTGGAAAAATATCTTGAATGTAAAATGGTCCCCAGAGGCCTAAGAATATATACTCTCCCCAATCACCCGGACACATGTCCTGAAATGCTCATTGACTGCGGCAATAATAATATGCAGTGCTCCATCAACAGGATTAGAATTATAGTGAAATATACTAAAATCGATGTGGAAGAGCTACATGAAAAAATAGCGGAGATAGAATCCCTCATATTATCTCATGGTAAAGAGGATGAGGCCAAGAAACACAGAAAAGACATGGAGGCCGCATTGGATGAAGATGAAAAAGACTACTGACCATCTGAAACAACAAATGAAAATGCAACCACAGACTGAACCCCGAATACAACTCTGAGCGAATCTGACACGGATTGGAGTGAAAATGAAGATCAGGAGACCCCTGGAACAAGAACACCTTTTTTAGAAGAGGTAAAGTTGGTATATCTAGACCAACAACAATCAAGGGGAAGAGGACGAGGGAGAGGAAGAGGCCAGGGACAACAGGAAACAAAGGCAAAGGGAAGAGGTCAACAAAGCCAGAAAAAAAAACGAAGGAAAACCAGAAGAGGTTCCAGAGAAAACAAGGGGGTATCATTTAAGAAACAGAGTAACCAACAAATAATGGTAGAAGAACCGGACCCATACCTAATCATTAACCTGTCCAAACATGTATTAACGAGGGCAGAGGAAAACCTCCTTAACAAAGGCCTTACATTCTGCCAGGAAACTCACTTTGATCCAGTTGAAACGAAAATTGATCTGTATAAATACACACGTAAACTAAAATTGGCAAAATTCTTTAAAAAAAGAGACACAAACTGTAAATAATGATCAAAATATCGACACCTCTGATGAAAATGAGGCGCGGATCACAATCGTGGATATTCCAGCAATGCGCACTGCATTCGAACTTGCCAATGAGGTGGAGACTTCCACAATGACTGACCGTCAAATGTTACAAAACATGGGACAGAATATTGAACAACACCAAAAAACTAAATTCAAGAAACAATCTAGATTTTGTCCAATGTTCTATCCAGGTAACAAAATGGACGTATTCTTTGACCTAGTCAATGCAGATCTTAAAAAAAACGTACAAAAAGGAAAAAAAGAAAATATGTCAACCTCGGAACGCAAAGCGCTAAAGGCTCTGATGGAAAATGATTCCCTCGAAAATCAAGCCCGCCGACAAAGGTGGAAACATAGTCATCATGGAGAAGACAGACTATATGCAGGAAGCTATGCGTCAATCAAGTGAGCCAAAAAACTATGAAAAACTTAAAAAGAATCCGATCAATGAATTGATTGTTGACTTGAATACCAAGCTCACGAAATGGCACAATCAAGGATTATTAACGGACCAGGAAGTACAATTCCAAACTACTGAAGAACCCATCATGCCAACCATGTACTTTCTGCCGAAAGTGCATAAAACATTAAGGAAACCTCCTGGTAGACCCATCATAGCAAGCTGCGGCTCGATATATGAGAATCTTTCGATCTATGTGGACTACTTCCTGGCACCTATAGTCCATACACTAACGTCATATATAAAGGACACAGGAGACTTCTTACGTAATTTGATGAACATTGCATGGGTTGAAGGATACCAACTTGCCACCATCGATGTAGTGTCCTTGTACACTTCCATAACTCATAACATGGGCCTAACAGCTATGGAGTTCTTCCTCAAACAAAAACCTTTGGAAGAATTACAACACTGGCGGATGATCAAGGAAATGACAGAGCTATGTTTGAATAATAACATCTTTCTTTTCAATAAAACATATTATGCTCAACGATGCAGAACCGCCATGGGAGTTGCATTTTCACCGAGCTACGCCAACCTAGCAATGGGTTGGTGGGAAAGAACAATAGCTTGGAGGGAGGAGAATGACCATCATACCTCAAAAGTTATACTCTGGCTCCGCTTCATCGATGACTTGTTCCTTATCTGGAACGGAACAGATAGGGAATTTACCCAGTATCTAAATGAACTTAATAACAACTAAATGGGGCTGAGATTTACATCAGCAATCAGCAACAAGGAAATAGTTTTCTTAGATACCAAAGTATATGTGGAAAATGGACAACTGGAAACTACAGCCCACCGTAAGAGTACAGCTACCAACAGTGTACTACATGGAGACAGCTTCCATCCCACAAACGTGGAAAAAAGTATCCCCTATGGGGAGTTCATCCGGATGAAAAGAAACTGCTCCAACACAAAAGAGATGAACCAGAAATTTAAAGAAACTACCAACAGATTCCTTAAAAGAGGATACAAACACAATGACGTAAAAAAAGGCGAACTCAAAGCAAAAGGATTGAGCAGAACAGAAACCTTGATCAACAAAAAGGAAGCAAAAAAGACAAGCACAACCTGAACCAATCAGGATGATTATAACTTACAGCAAAGAAAGTCAAAATGTAAGAAGAATACTCAATAAATATTGGAATGTCATCAAAAAGGATCCTGATATTGGTGGTCAAGTAGGCGAGCACCCCCTCATGACATTCAGGAAACCACCCTCACTACATGACAAACTAGTGAGAAGTCACTTCCAGTTGAAAAAGAAAAATGATTGGCTTACATCCAGGCAAAAAGGCTTCAACAAATGCCATCAATGCAAGGCATGTAGAATAGGGCAATTTCTGAAATCTTTGACTGACCCACAAGGAAAGATCTTCAATATAGAGGATACTATCACATGCAAAACCACTCATGTGGTATATATTCTGACATGTGCATGCGGAAAAAACTATATTGGCATGACAACTTGTCCTTTACATAAAAGGATCCTTGGACAAATCAGAGCCATTCAAAATGGAGATATGTCCTATGCCATAGCTAAACATATGTCTCAACATACAGGAAAGACATGGAAGGATGTACGCTACAGCGTTATAGCAACCGTCCTTCCGAATGAAAGAGGAGGGAACAGAAAATTGCAACTAAGACGACTGGATGCCTAATTATCAGATTTCAAGCCAAGACGCCGAGGGGATTGAACATGGACGAAGAAATGTAGGTCCACCTGTGAAATAATTATGCAAGGGACTTGATACGAACTATGATTGATTGCTCATAAAACCATGAATGCCAAAACATTGCATAGATCACACTTATAGACCTTATGGGCACTTAGCCCAAAAAAGGCAATTACAAACCAGCTGGTCCAAAAACGTCTCTAAGGCACTTAGCCTATACCTAACAAACACTATAATCAACAGAAAACACGTCTCAACTAGAAGATGGACTGTCTGTTTATTGCTTGTCATTTTAAACCTTGACTAAGGTTCGATAGGATGCTCCTATCGTGGAAAGCAATGAATATTGGTTTAAGAGACATTGTTTAGACCGATTGTTTGGCTATAATAATCCTTAAAAGTGATCTATAGAATTGTAAAATGTCAATGAATTTTCTGTTTAACAAACGCTTCAGTTTCCAATAGTTAAAAACTACCTCACCCAGAATGCATCATTATATGCTTATGGGCGGTAAGGTATATAAAGTAAAAAGAGACAACGGACTAGTGGCAACACTGAACAAGACCTGCGGTCCAAACGTGTAGGTGAAGGGGGCTGTATGTGAGTCTCTTGTTTAATAAACCCAAAAATTTCGTATTGAGCGAGTGCGGACATTAATTTCTTTTTGTGGTATTGATCTATATATATTTTATTTTTTTATTTTTACCAAGCTTGGAGTGCCGTCTACTTTCTTGCAAACGAAGTAAGTGTGTGCCGAGATATATATATATATATATATATATATATATATACACATACACACACCATGGAACTCCCACTATCCTTATTCAAGCATGTGAATCTATGAAAGACACCAATACTGGAGAACCACAGTTTACAGGTAATTAACTTTTGTTCTTTTCCATGTTCTCCAACAATAGATTGGCATGCCTTCCTCCATTCGGTTGCTAAATACTCTGTCTTCTTGTTTTCTATCCTTCAACGCAGAAGACACGAAAACGTCGGATTTGGGGAAACAACAAACTTAATTATTCAGCCATTACGCTAACCCCTATACCATTATCTAGCGCAGACTATGACTCCCACGATCGGAAACAGGATATTCAAACTTGTACAACATTCTCCTGGTAAGTAATTTATACAACAGTCCCGCTATGTTCACGAGCAGAATCATTAACATTGGTGACTACCTGACACCTGAATTATTTCGTTAACCCAGGCAGTATTTCCCAGAAATTGTTATCCCGGTCCCTAAAATATCTTTATCAGAGGAGGTGTATACCGCAATATCTCGCTTCTGGTAAGTTGCCTTTGGATTTGTTTAGCCACTTTCTTCCTTTCATATTCCCTGACGTAGGACGCCATCTGCTTATCTCTATTCTGCCCCCACTTAAGGCAGTTTTGATTAAGAATGGATGCTGTTCTAGAGGATGCAACTGAGGAGTTGACTTTTCTTGATATCTTAGTTTAACCCTACCAGTGCATGAATGCCTCTTCGATATATAATTCATAGCATCCATTGTTACTCAATAAAGGCACTCTATACTTTTTTTTCTTTGTCGATTTTTCCTTTTATCCCTATCTTTACTAGCCACGGTTTATGTACCAGTCCTGTGTATTTCTCTCCATTTTCTCATTCTCCTATCTTTCATATTCTTGTCCCTAAACTTAGCTTGTTTGCTTCGGTTCTCAACATTTTAAAAATAGTTTTACTCCTAAATTAAAGTACTACCCTCGGTGCGAATTACCATGTTCTCTGTGATTAAGAAACAGTTATGTAAAAGTTATGTAATGTGTACATCTATGGTATGAATTACTATCAAGCATTCAGAATATTAACATACCAGACAGGTCCACATTGCCTACTCTTTCTTTTACCACCTTATGACTCCTGAAGAAGGTGATACCCAGCAAATGGGTGTCTCACCGAAATGCACGTCGATGCTTGAATGAGTTCCCTCTATTAACTGTTCTATCCTATTCAACCTGGACCTTTGACTAACACATTTGAAAAGTATTTTCTAATGTTGAAACTTCCTGATGCTTTTGGATATTAAGATTAAAATAGTTGTTGGTTAAAGTGTCGGTATACCACTATCACATATAGGGGAGCCTGAATTTTTAGCACATTTCTAGAATTATTGTTTTTCCTTTTTATGTATGAGTGAGGATGTCCGAGTATGATACTGTATGTATGCTGTGAGTGATGAATGAGCAAATGGGACCTGGTTCTACTGCAATCTCCATTATATGATCTTTCACGGTTACATATCTATTTCTCTTAAAATGAAAAAAGAAAATAATGTTTTTATCAACTTACCTGCTGTGAAGAACATGGTAATTTAAGCACAACTAGAGTGGTTAAATCATAGACGCACGCATAGCATAGCTTAATCATTTAGGTAGAGTCCTTTATTTGTGTTTTGGGACTACATCCTGCTTCAACACCCAGAAGATGTGGAGGAAGATCTTCAAATGGCTCCTAAGCACCACAAGAAAAAATGTCATTCACACCCTTGTCACCAGCAAGCTGGACTATGAAACACCTTCTTTGGCACTATCAACAAGCAACTCTACAAGACTACAGACCATTTTGAACTCAGAGGCCAGAATATTCCTCAAAAATCCCACACAGAACTCACATTATACCATATCTCAGGGACCTACACTGGCTTCAAATACACACATTCATTCAGTTAAAACTACTCCTACACATTCAAGGAACTCCACAACTGGGGCCCCACCTACCTGCACAGTCCCTACTCAGTACCATGTGATGCATACACAGGACTAGATCAAGAGGACAAGCGTTTTCTTACATCTCCCCTAAAGCGTGGAACGACCTCCACTCCAAAGGCTCCTCCTCTTTTAAATTTGATAATTTGTTGAAAACCTGGTTGTTCAATTAGCCAACCTACCATAGGTAGGGCTAGGCACACCTACTCAGTGCCAGGATACCCCTTGCGGGCGATAGTGTGCTTTACAACTTGCACATAACGAATCCGTGGCGCAAACCTATAACTGGGAAAAGTAATTTGCACACTCAGCAGTCACCCAGCACCCCTTAAATGGAGCATTCCTTAAGGGGAGTTGCTGGGAGCAAAGCAGAATTACAATAATACAGAGAACATTATGAAAGAACAGAACATGTTAGAGCCATTTAGGGATGGAGCTACCCAGAATGGGCCTCCAAGAAAGCGGTCAACAGCGTTGAAGCCAGAAGTAGAAAGAGTACCCTTTACAATGTGCGAGGTTAAGGAGGATACAACAGAAGTAAAGACCAGGATGAGAACCATGTAAATGAGAGATCTCTGTCAGGATTCTACTGGTCGCGCCTGCATTACAGTGTTCTCGTAGCGCGAGCGAGAGCTTCAAATAACTCTGTAGTCACAAACAGAGCCAGAACTACATTTCCCAGAACTCCCGGCATGGGAGAGAGTATTTGTTGGTCACACGCACGCTTCCTGGTGCGTGTAATTCTAGGCGTTTCCGCTTCCAGTTGACGCCTGCCTGAGAAGGCCGTTTCCCCGACGCTGCACAGGACGGATCCTGCTGGTAGCAGGTTTGTTTTTCGCCGCAGCATAGGACCTTGCCCACAGACCTTCATTCGAGGTAGGAGTGGGACTACAGCAGTGGTGGGGTTTCTGATCGGCGAGCGCTCTTGCCGCATTCAGGTCGCCTCACTGTAGAGAAAGCGGAGCGCGGTGGTAGGTTGCCACGCGTTGCCGTTTGTCTCCATCGCGTAGTGCTTTAACTAAGAGGAGTCCTTCTTGGAATTCCCTGGGTGCAGGGTCGCGGAGCGCAGTGGTGAAGGACAACCACACGCTTCCGTGCCCCCGTTTGTAAAGAGACTGCTTGATGTTCTAGCAAATGGATTACTTCCTCTATTAGTGACTTGCACTGGTTACGGCTGTACCAGTAACTTTAAGGATGGTCTTGTACATACTTTCTTTGGGCTCGAATCGTCCTTATGCTCAGTAGAGCGGAGTGCTGTGGTTCTTGCTTCCCACGCACTGCTGATTCTACAAATAAGGAGGAAAGGATTTCCTGTTTTGGATACAGATCAGTGTTTGTTTTCTTTTCTGAATTACCTTTCGTAACAGATTCCAAGTTACCACTCTCTGGCATTCATTTCCTGGTATGTTATACGTAAGGGGTTTGAGTCTCACTGTAAGGGAGTCTTTTGAGGATAACTGCTCTTTGACCTACGTTTATGTGTGCCTGTAGGTACATAGGGTGTCAAGAGAGGTTGCGGTGTTGTACCACGGCTGTTTCTTCTGTTTTATAAGGTATCTACAGCACATATTAGCGAGACTTAATGAGAGTAGACTGTGATTGATGAAGTACTAATAGCTTTGTATGTGTTCTGTCGTTTCAGGTATATCCCTTCCGAGCTGTCCCCTTCCTTTCCCTTCCTGGTTCATTTATCCCTCGCCTAATGGCTCAAGGCCTCTGTGTGATAAAAACTAGAGGTCTTGTGACGTTTGGAGGTGGACCCTTGTAAGCTACAATCGAGTCCCGTGGAGCAGATCCGGACAATATCTTAAAAGTGAGTTGTATCCTCTGTGGAAAATGGCAAATTAAAATGTGACATATTGGGGAGATAGGTGGGAGACAAGCTCAACATTGCATACCAAAAAGTTCTTCAAGAGATATTTTAGCCCATGCCATTACAGAAAGGAAGAAACCCACTTTGACATCATAGGTTTTCCACATGTGGCAAATGTAAGACTTGCAAGGACAGCAGTAGTGTTAAGCAATACCAGATCCCATATGGCAGGGGCATAAGAGAAAGAATAATCAACTTGGAGTATGACATTTGTAATTAATGTCCTGGAATATCCCTGCAATATGAACCATGTGAGCAGTACCAGTTAGAGCCAAGAAAAGGATTCTGGAACACAAATGCAATTGACAATAGACATTACCTGCCTCGTCCCAGAACTCACATTGGGAGCACTGCCTCCCTACCACACAGAGTTCATCCAACTAAATATAAAACTCCTATGTAGTGTCCCTATCAACATGGCTCCTAATAGAAATGGCAGAAATAGGATGGGCCTACATAGGAGCTCACCATTTTTCCATTTCTGTTTGACTGATGGGAGTTTACCTGGCGATATACAGATAGGTCTAGGTTTTTTAACTATGGATTATTGCACAATTTTCAGTTTACTTTCATTTACAGCCATTTGGAATGCTGCCTTCTCTGGGAAGCAATTAAAAGGTAGCCTCTCCCCAAACAACGTTGTTTGAGCGCCTCTCTTCCATGTTTAGAGAAATAATGCAGTAAAAACTTCAGTCAGTGGCGGCCTGTGGCATTTGAAAGTGGTGAGATGTAAAAGTTCTGAATGAGTGCCCTATGGCGATGGAGCGTAGCAAACGAGGCTGACCGTCATAATAGGCACATGAAGCTTCAGCCTCAGGTAGCTCCGTCTCGGATCCTCAAAGCACCTGGTGATGGAAGACTATGCTGAAGATAGTGGAGAGGGATAATGAACAGTAAGGTAAAGGTAAACCATGCTAATGGCAGTTGTAACAGAAAAGGCACAGTATGGTGGTAAAAGTCCATGCAAAAAGGTAGTTTTATGTGAAAAGGCACAGTACAGTGATGATGACCATGCTAAAGGCAGCTGTGAGGGACACAGCGTAGTATAGGCTCCCTCCCCCTCCTGGTCCCTCTGTTTCTGCAGCCCCCAGAGGGCCTCAGGTCAACCATCGCCCGCTGTGCCTCTGAATGTACTGCTTGCCAACCATAGACTACAGAATCAAGGATGATGAGATTCCAGCACAAAACAAAAACAAGCATTGGCATAGCCAATACGTCTCGCTTTTGAGACCTTATAAGTATTTAGTTATGCAGCACAATTTCCTTGGTGCAACAACATCAACTGTTGCATGGCTAAACACTTGTAAGGCCCCAAAGGTGAGACCTATTGGCTATGCCAATGCTTGTTATTTCAGCAAATCCACAATAACGCATTTCAGCCAAACCTGGCCTTGCTCACACACATATATATGCAACTATATCTATATAATGTTCAACATATCGAAAGTCTATACTTTATATGCCAGACTACACCATATAGAGCGCCTTATGCCGGATATCTATGCACTAGAGGGCATTTCGACCACTGTGTGCCTCCAAGAAGCTCATGCGGTTGGCTACCAGCAGTGGAGCTTCCTGTACAATCACCCCAAGCCCCGGAACAAGCAGCCCACTAATCAAGACGGGTCAAAACAAGAGGCCGTGTTCGCCTATATGTTGACTGGGTCTGTACCCAGCACGGCCACTAAGGGGCGGCTTCTCCTCCGAGCCAGAGAGGAGATTTATCCGAGCGTTTTCCAAGCCCCGAGCCCTGTAACGGGGCCAGCTGGGCAAGCAGGGAATGGGAGCTGGCCCGCCCGCCTCAAACCGTGGGCTACTCTGTGTCTACCTTGAGGCCCGCCACGGCCCGGATGAATATCACCAGAGCTGGGGCTCCAGGCCCTTTTAACGATGAAACAAAGCAGATGGATGCTCGGCCGCCCCCCCCCCCCCCCCCGTTGCACGATTTTCGAGCTTCAGCAGCAGAGCTTGAACAAGGTAAGGATATTGATACTCGGCTGGCAATTTTGGAGCAGCAAGTTTGGATCCACTCTGACGTCTCATTTGATTCCCTTTTTGCAGCAGCTGCTTCGGCTGGCTCTCCCAACACAAAAACAACAGGTGATGGACCGAATGTGGATCAATGTCACACATTCAACCCAGTCCAAAGATCTGGGCCCAAATCCATCGTTTTTTTGCACTCCACACCACCCTGGGTTAGACAATGGCGATATGCAAATCAGCTCTGACCCTGTGCCCCATGGGAACAGTCCAGTCCGAACTACAAAAGCCATGTCCTTCCCAGAACGGAATCAAGCATCCGAGGACCGGACCGGTTTCGAGGTAACACCTCTCATCAGCCCGGCTAGCTTGACTCCAAGTGGTGTGGAGTGCCTGGGACCCACATCTGGGCATCCCCAGCGCACTTATGGCGGCAATTGCAAAAACAACAGGTGATGGACCGAATGTGGATCAATGTCACACATTCAACCCAGTCCAAAGATCTGGGCCCAAATCCATTGTTTTTTTGCACTCCACACCACCCTGGGTTAGACAATGGCGATATGCAAATCAGCTCTGACCCTGTGCCCCATGGGAACAGTCCAGTCCGAACTACAAAAGCCAACACAGCCAGGCGTCATTTCTGGATGAGATTGTGGAAGGTTGACAATGCTCAAAAAGTGCTTTGGAGCCATTTGCCATTCTTGGGTTCCAAGTTATTCGGTCCCCAGAAGGAAGAACTTGTAAAAAGATCAGAGGACCACAAGTTGTTGGCTCCATGCTTTCATCCTTTTAGAGGTTGAGGCTTTGGTTACTGCTGAGCTTTGGGCAGTCCTCTTTGAGAAACGATAGTAATCAGCCTTTTCAAAACAGGGGTTATGGCCAGGGGAGTCCCTTCTTGGAACAATCCCGGCAGCAACAAGCAGCTCCCAAGTCTTCTCTCCAACGTCAAAGTCCAGGCTGTCCCAAACCAGGTGAAGAGTTCAAGCATTGGATTCAATCTGGAAAAGGAATTTTATAAATGCTTTAGTCCTGAATCTGGTACAACAGGACTACAAGATCAACTTTTCTACTCATCCAGCGTACTGTTTTGTTCGCACTCCCACTCCCCACAAGTGGGACTTGGGGGTAGCTGACCGCAGGGAAGTTTCCCTCCAGGAAGTTTGGGAGGGGCGGGGGTTTCCACAATAACCGGACATTTTGTTTTGGGCTCCTTTAATTCATAGCCCAAATAGAGCCCAACGATAAATACTTTAAGCTCCCGGCCACCATTTTAGGTTTGGTGACCTGGTGGCTGGGAGCTCTATAGTTTGGTGTAGTTTTTTCCCCTCCCTCATTTTTTCGTCTTATCTTTTGGTAAATTTGTTACCAATTTTCTAGCATTTTAGACAGCTTTTCAGGGACAGGTGAGCAGGGGGCGTTTGGCTATGTACTGTCGCTTGGACAGGTGCTGTGCAGGGGTTAGTGGAAGTTTTCCAGGGTTGGCAGAGGTTTGTTGATCATTGTTGGAGTTTGGGTTATCGACAGGGAGGGGTAGGCAGGTTAAATTTTAGTTCAGTTACACAGGTGGGGTGATCTGACAGGTCTAAAGAAGCAGGCAGGGGGGGGTTGTCTAACGGATTTGTTGAATTTAGAGGGTTATACGTTGATGCATTGCTTTGTATTGTTTGTAATGGATAACTGAAATATTATCGACGGACAATATATCGAGTGGCCAAAATATAATTGAAAAATTATCGACAGCAATTATATCGAGTTTCTATAGTTATTTAACAAACTACAAATATATTGAGTAAAAAATATCGAGTCTAAAGAATATCGACAACACTAATATAGACAACCAATATATCGACTACAAATATATCGTTTTTAAACTAAATAAACCTAACACTACAAACATATTGACAGCAAATATATAGACAACAAAAATATCGTCTTTTTATGATTATCGACTTTGGATTATAAACATTATTTATGTAAAATAAATTATAAATCTTCTTGTAAAATACATTACACATTCCAAAATATATATAACATGTTACATAACATTTTTTAAAGACATTTAAATGTGTAAACATTTTTCCAACATATCATGAAAACATTGCAATTAATATATAAATATTTCTAAATCAGTCTACATGTATTATCACATTATTATTACATATATTTAAAATAAATTAAATAACTAACCAGCTTTAATGCAGAACTCTTCACAGATCACCATTCCCACATCAACAAAAAAACCAATTAATTGTAAAAAAAATTTAAACTAGCCAATAAAATGCTCCCTTTCTTAAAACATCAAATAAAAGGAGAGAACACAAAAAATACATACTATAAAATGAGTACATGCCTACTACCATTTGTTGCTGCTAACTCTATAGAAAGAAGAAGGCAACACTTTGTCCAAGTGGTTCCTGATGAATCTACATTACAAATCAAGATTGCTACCGAATTAATCAAGTAAGTTAAACTTTATTTTTATAATACACAAGTACTAGGCTAAAAAATGAACTATCCGCCATATTCATGAAAATCGGCATTTGCTATTCAGAAATCGCAAATCCGAATTCATGAATAATTGCGATAAAAAAAAGCGATTTGCACGCGATCGCAAAATCCGATAGCGATCCGATTGAAATTGCGATTAATCGCAATTTCGGCCTACCCGCGGCTGGACTGCGATCTCGCAAATAGCGATATCGCTATTAGCGATATCGCTATTTGCGAGATCGCAAACTCGCAAGATCGGGAAAACGGGAAGTCGCATTTCGAGCCCAGTGATGACATCACAACCAGGAAGCTGCCGGTTCCCAGCACCATTTTGCACATTGAGGCACAGAGACAGGGAGCACATAGGAGAGCTGCTGCACATCTTGGCTAGTAGAGTGATCCACAGAGCCACAACCCATACCATGGCTGAGGAAGCTGCACCTGGGACCAGCAGCTCGTCTGGGAGAAAGCGAAAGCTCAAATTCTCCGAGCAGGAGCTGGAGCACCTAATCGAGGGTGTTGTGGCTAACCACGACCAACTGTTCGGTGCCAATTCGCGGAGGGTCCCAGAAATGGAGAAGAGGCGCATATGGCAGGGGATAGCCTCAGCAGTAAACTCGGTGGGAGTGGCGGCCAGGTCCTTGGAAGAACTTAAAAAGCGGTGGTACGACGTCCGAGGCCGTGCCAAGGAGAAGGTGGCGGCACGCCTTGGGGAGTCCTCAGGCACAGGAGGAGGAGGTCCAACGGTACCACCGAACACCGCCCTGGAGGACCAGGTTGAAAACACCCTGGAGAGGGAGGCCTGTGTGGGTTTCACTACACTGGACTCATCCGGCCCCACACAAGACACCCAAGGTAAGTGGCATGCGACTGCGACCCTGCCCCCTATGGATGTCCATGACCAAATAGGCTCCCCCAATGTCCCATAGGCATGTCATAGTTGCACATCAAGGAATGTCCTGAAGCATTGTGGGAGATGTAGTCTGGCCACAATGTTGTAGTACCACAATGCAGCCAGTCAGGTCCCAATGCACACAAAGCCACTGCCATTCAGGGAATGTCACCCAGCATGCATGTAGCAACTGCACGTCTGCCAGATGCATACAACTAATGGTCCACCACTTACCCCCACAGGTGGCGATACCAGTGACAGTGACAGGCTGGTGATCGACGACAGCGTCCCGGAGGTGGAGGTGCCAAGACCTACCCAGGCACCAGCCCCTTCCGCTGCAACTGCATGACCAGCAACTACCACCAGCAGCGTCCCACCTGCAACTGCTGCAGCGCCCTCATCCGCTGCCATGTCAGCCCCCATTGTGCCCCCTGCCACCGCTGCTCCTCCCAGAGCTGCAGCCAGGTCAGTCACTCCTGTGGCCCCTGCAGCAACTGCTACTGCCACACCAGCAGGCACACCCCCTGCGACTAGCTCACCTGCGACACCGGCGGCCTTACCCCCAGCAGCTGACGCCTCAACATCCGGGGCTGCGCCACTGGCCACTCAGCCCCCAGCCTCACAATCAGGCCAGCAGGGCAGGCGTGGCAGGTCACGCCAGCGCTCCACAGCTGCTACCAGGCGGGCCAATGGTGATGGACTGGCGCGGCTCAGCATCGAGAGACGGATGCTGCGCATACACCAGCGCCAGGCTCGGCAGCAGGGAGCAATTCAGCTCCAACTACACAACATTGGCCGCAACGTGGCATCTGTTGCTACCCACATTGAAGGCATGAGGGCCGACCTGGCCGGTGTGGGAGATGGAATGGCCCGCATTGCTGCAGCCGTGGAGGCCAACACCCGTGCCATGTATAGAATGTGCGGTGGGCAACGCCGGCACCACCGCCAACTGTTGACCCAGCTTGGCACCTACAGCAGGGCAAGCTATGTGTCGGCAAATGCCACATCACTATTGGCGCGGCGCTGTCTGACACAGCAGCACACTGTCATCCAGTGCAGTGTGGACATGACGAGGGTGCTGGAGACCCTCACCACGGCTGTCGTGGCTCTTCACCCTCCACCTATTCCATCTGTTGTGGGGGGGTGATGATGCGAGTGAGGGGGCGTCCAGCCTGAGCTCACAATCAGCCTCACAGGCCCCACTACCCACCCGCAGCACCAGGACCCCCCCATTGCCTGAAGCCCCGGAGGAGGAAGCCCCTCAGAGGCGTTATGGAGGAACACGCTCTAGGCACACCTAGAGAACTGTAATCACCACTGGCACAGGCTGAGGTCAAGCCTGCCATGCACAGCAGTATGGCGTAATACTGTTTGTTGGACTAATTTGGCACAGACCCTTATATTTCATTTTGTGAATTGAACACGTACTTTTATTTTGAACTTTGGCACAGACCCTTATATTTCATTTTGTGAATTGAACACGTACTTTTATTTTGAACTTTGGCACAGACCCTTATATTTCATTTTGTGAATTGAACACATACTTTTATTTTGAACTTTGGCACAGACCCTTATATTTCATTTTGTGCATTTAACAAATACATTTATTTTCCTACACACATTAGCGTTGTGTCATCATTACATTTTGCATGCATTGTTGATTTGTGGGGTGATGGCAGTGGTTGTACTAGAAACTGTTCACTGTGATGTGGTTGCGACGTCTGTGCCCTTCTGCTGGGTTCTCCCCTTGTGCATGGCGCGCATGTGCAGGTGGCCGGTTGTCCCCCTCAGATTCACTGCCAGAGATGTCAACAGGTATCCGGCGCTTGGTTGCAATGTTATGTAGTATTGCGCAGACAGCCACTATGCGGCAGCACTTTTCAGGACTGTAATACATGGCCCCACCTGTCTTGTGCAGTATGCGGAACCTGCTCTTGAGCAGGCCAAATGTCCTTTCTATGCAATTCCTTGTCCATATGTGAGCAATATTGTAGCGCCGTTGCTGGGGTGTATCAGGGTTGAGGTATGGGGTCAGGAGGTATTCACGGAGGGCGTAGCCACTGTCACCTGAATGAGAGGAGCAGATGGTGATTGCCTGTGCTGCGCTGTTACATCTTTGCAATGTGACATTTCAATCAAAGTGTACTTACCAAGTAGGTGTCCTTCCCCAAACTCTCCCCTGACCAGTCGTGTGTGGAGTCCGCTGTGCCGGAAAATGAAGGAGTCATGGGTACTCCCTGGGTACCGTGCGACAATGTCAGTGATGTATGTCTTGGCATTGCAGACCATCTGGATGTTGAGGGAGTGGTAGCACTTTCTATTGCGGAACATATACTCCATGCCAGCTGGTGGGCAGATGGAGACGTGGGTACAGTCTATACATCCGAGCACATGTGGAAAATGGGCTACATTGTAGAATTGTAGCTTTGTCATGTCCAATTCCTGTTGGCTGGCGGGGAATTTGATGTGACGGTGTAGCTGGGTGAGCATGGCGTCAACAAAAGTGTTGAGGCAGCGTGACATGGTGGGCTGGGTTATTCCCCCAGCAGCCGCTACTACCCCCTGGAAACTTCCGGAGGCCAGGAGGTGCAGGCTACACAATACCTGCACATGTGTAGGCACCGCATTGGTATGGTTTGTTCGGTGCTGCATCAGGGGGTCAAGGTCCTGTATTAGCTGCATTATCATTTCCCCATTCAGCCTGTATTTAGCATATATCTGCTCTCTGGTTTGGCCCAGCAAGGTGACCCGCTGGCGGAATATCCTGCCCTGGATCCTGCGTCTCCTCCGTGCTAATCGCTGTAGCCTGCGACGCCTCACCACCATGTACATTCCTGGCATTGTGGGACTCCTAATGCTGCTGCTGCTGATGGTCCTTATGTGTGATTGGTCAGGCCAGTACCTGTTGGTGATAGGACAACGGTTTTTTGACATTTTTTTTCAATGGCTTTCATGGTTACCACCTGCTTTGAGTTGTCCTTATTTTGCGCCGTGCAAATAGCGATTTTTGGGTTTTTCGCTAATTGCGATTTTTCTTGAATGCCGATAGCGATTTTTTTTGCGAATTCGCTATATTTTTCGCAGATTCCGTGGTGTGTCGCTATTTCCGATTCGCTAATGCTCAGCGGCAGGGATTCTGCGATTATATTAGCGAATTCGCAAATATGTGTTTGCGAATTCGCTATTTTGTTGTTGAATGCCGATTACGGAAATTGCGCCCGCCTTTGTGTTTTCGCAGCGATTGCGGGCGCAATTTCACTTCATGAATCAGGCTGTATATCTCCTAACTGTTTAAATAGCATTTATTTCTCTCATTCTACATTTCTTATATAGACATCTCCAAAACACATCAAATAACCTGCTCTTATTTCTTTACCAGTAATTACTGATTGTAAGTATATGTACATGTTTTCTAATACACCAACTCCTGTTATTAAAAACTATTTTGTAATAGCCATTCATTATTTACTCTTTCTTAACAGAAAATCAGATAACATCCTAATTCTACTCAAGTAAATTTAAAGACTACACAAGTTAAACAAGTAAGTGTATGTGTTAATTTCTAAAAGGCCCTAAAATACTAAAGCAATTTTCTAAACACCATTTCTTGTTTATTCTATCTTCCTTACAGATATTCTAAAGACATCCTACATCTACTATACCAAAGACAAAGACTACACAATTTAAAAAAGTAAGTATATTTATAGATTTCCTAAAAAACCCTAAAATGCTAAAGCTATCTTCTAAACACCATTTAATATTTATTCCATCTTCTCTACAGATATTCTGAATACATCCTACATCTACTCTACCTAAAGCAGACACTGCACAATTTAAACAAGTAAGTATATGTATGTTTTCCTCAAAGTCCCTAAAATTAAAAATCTATTTACTAATAAGCATTTCTTTTTTATTCTATCTTCTCTACAAACATTCACATTACATCCTTCATCTACTCCACCAAAGACAAACACTCTACAATTTAAACAAGTATATCTAATTATTTCCCAAATACCATAAAAAGCTAAATATAATTCAGCTTTCTCCTACAAAAAATTCAAAACATTTTTTTTTAAATCGCTTATAATTTTTTTCTTTTCCTACCAACAGGAAAACAAGAAGAACATATAAGAAATATATTGTAAACACAGTTTCTGCATTTCTCAAAACAAGATTTACCAACTGTATGTATAAATAGTGAAATATAAATGTGTAAAACAAAAACAAAAATATTTAACATTTCAACATGTATCTTTCTAATCGTTCCTAGAACAAGTTATACAAAATGACTGAAGGTGCAGAATTTGTAATGTCACAGAAAAATAAATTGTTGTTATGTTATATGGGGTATGTTTATAATCAAGAAAGACAAACAGGAAGAAAAGTATTCTGGAAATGTACCAACTACTATTCAAACAAATGCTATGGTAGGGCTACTACTGAAGAGACAAATGTATTTTTTACCAGGGAACACAATCACCCCCCCAATGTCACTGAGATAGAGATAAGGATTCCTTAGTTCACTTTCTTTCATACCTGCACCGGGATTTGAAGGCCAGAGTGCGCATTAATAATGAGGGTGTGACTTTGAATGACATTTTAATCGGCAGGGGGGTCAGACAGGGCTGCGTGCTCGCCCCCCTGCTTTTTATTCTGTACATTAATGGGCTGAGTAGCAATTTGTGCACTTTAACGGATGATGTTCCAATCATAAAGGGTAACCCCATCCCCGCGTTGCTGTACGCGGATGACGCGGTGTTATTAGGCCGAACACCCAACGCCTTACGTACCCTAATCTCTGGTTTTGTTAATTTTATGGCAGATTTGGGCCTAATCACAAACTATAAAAAATCTTTTATTATGAATTGTGGGCCCAAAAAATACAATATAACTGCAATTAAAACAGGGGATAACAGCCTTAAATGCACAAGCACTTTTCCATACTTAGGACTGTTATTAATAATTATTTCCCCCAGAAAATAATTATTGATTTCGAGCTAGCTATGATCAATAGCATTTTGAAAACATTTCCCCACACAGCAATCCAAGGTTGCTACTATCACTTCAATCAAATTATATGGAGACATCTCCAGAAATCCACCTTAAGCATTCAATACTACTGAACTGATAGCCTTTTTTTTGTTTTGTTTTTTTGGTATTTGTAGAGCGCAACACTCATCCCAGGGGATATCAAGGCGCTTATACCAGTACTGAGACTACTGCATGCTGTACTAAGGTGAACATTAGAGTTTGGGGAAGAGGTGGGTCTTTAATTTCTTTCGAAACTGGAGATAGTTAGTGGTAAGCCTTAAGTCAGGGGGGAGCTCATTGCATTTCTTTGCAGCCAGATGGGAGAATGAGCGTCCACCAGTCCTGGCTTTATATATGCGCTTAGTTCTTGCTAGGGCGGACTGGAGAGAGCGTAGGTTCCTAGTGGGGACGTAGAATTCAATCTTTCCCTGGAGGAAGATGGGGCCGATTTTGTGGAGGGCCCTGTGGGCATGGCAGAGCAACTTAAAAACCGACCTTTGGCGCATAGGTAACCAGTGAAGTTCTCTCAGGCAGTCCGAGGCGGAATCGAGCTTGCCTTTATTGCATATGAGTTTAGCTGCAGAGTTTTGCAGAACTTGCAGATGTGTAAATAGGTGCTCATTCATCCCCATGAAGAGCGCATTACCATAGTCCAGATGACTGACCAGCAAAGCCTGTGTGACAGCACGCCTGCAGTCCAGGGGGATCCAAGGAAACAGTCTGGCTAGAAGTTTCAAGATTGCGAAACCTTTCCCGCAGAGAACTCGCACATGCTCTTTCATGGATAGGGTGTCATCCATAATTACGCCTAAGTTCCTGGCGTGTTGTTTCGGGGTGGGAGCCCTTCCTAATGAGGGCGGCCACCACGTGATATCCCACACACGTTTGGCGCCGCCGAACAGTAGAGTCTCGGATTTCCCGGCATTCAGTTTTAGGCACTGTGAATGCATCCACTGGGCCATTTCTGAGAGACAGTTGTGCAATTTAGATTTAATAGTCTCCGGTTTTTCATCCAGAGCCACCATCAGTTGTGTGTCGTCTGCGTAAGAGCAGATGCCAATGCCCCACTTCCTCCCAATGTCGGCAAGAGATGACATATAAACATTGAAGAGAGTGGGGCTTAATGAGGCGCCTTGGGGGACTCCGCAACTGATGGGGCTCGATTTGGAGTGGAATTGTCCCAGGTGTACTGCCTGGGTACTGTTGCTCAGAAAAGAATGTAGCCAGTTTAATGCAATGGATTTGACTCCCTTGCTGCGAAGAATGTTCAGCAGGCAGGTATGGGAGACCGTGTCAAACGCCGCTGCCAGGTCAAGCAGCATCAGTGCCACCGCCCCACCTTGGTCGGTGGAAGATCTGATACTGTCCGACACCGCCAGCAGTGTTTCCTCCGTACTATTATTGGCCCTGAAACCTGTCTGTGAAGGGTCTAGGAGAAGGTTTGTTTCTAGGTATCTGGTTAGTTGTACATTGACCAGCTTCTCTAGAACTTTAGAAAGGTAGGGGAGTTGGGAGATGGATCGATAATTTTCGGGGTTTGAGATGTCCGATCCAGCCTTCTTTAGTAGGGGTTCCGGAAAGGTTGCAGTTTTTAGGGATTTAATAAATAGTTGTGTAATCAGGGGGCAAAGTGTGGGGGCAATTTTTGAGAACACAAAATAGGGGCATGGATCCAGTGGAGAGCCGGATTTAACTGTGCGCATAGTTTTTAGGACCTCATCCGTTGTAAATGACTCAAAACTGTCTAAGGTTGGTGTAGGTTCTTTGTCTGGGGGGTCTGGTGCAATTTTAGATATTGTCTTTACATACCAAATAAAAAAAATAATAGCACTAGCTCTGTTCCAGTTACTGATGTAGCGGAACACTATAACTTACTAATTGACAGCGCATACTACAAAAAGTATGAAGAAAAACTTGCCCCACTACTAGACTATTTTGAGAATACTTGGGTGGCAAGGTTACATAGATCTGGGCACCAACGCCAACCAAAATTCCACATACCTTGGTGGAATGTATATCTAAGTACATTAACCCAAGAGTCAAAAACGAATAACAGTGTAGAAGGATGGCACAATGCATTCCAAGCTACCACTAACAGAGCCAAACCCACCTTCCAAAATCTATTAGAAGCTTTACAAAACGAACTAAGCTACCAAGAGCTAAGAATAGAACAATCTGTTACACAAATTGGACCTAAACTAACAAAACAAACCAAACAAATGTTCAGACTCATGCAAAGCCAAGTGACACTATATCCTTTAACCAGAGGTCTAGAGTACCTATCACTAATAGCTAAAAGCCTACTATAAAGTATCAGACCAAAATTAACAATAGCTTCTGATAATTACTTAAAAGGTAAAAAAATCCCCATCTTGAATTAATAATAGATAATACATATTTGTTTAACATATTTACACAATTTTTAATAACATTTTGTTGACAAATATGCAATATTTATAATAACATCAAACATGCCAATGACCTTCAAATCGACATTTCCCACCCAAATAAAATAAATTATAAACACTTACAATTTATGTAGCAGAAGAAGACGTCATCCAGCCACGTAAAATCCATACAATCCCTTACAATCCAGTACAAATTCAATTTTCGAAACCCTCAAAAACCCCAAAATAAATTAAATTGGTAGAAAACGCTCCAGGAAGTCCTGATAAAACAAGTGTGGACACTTTTTAATTTAAAGTGATATACACACACCTTGTAAAAAATATCTAACGCATATTCTTCTCCCAATCCAATGCAACACCCTACAAAAACCCGAAAAATTGTAAAATATAATAAAATTCGCTCCAGGAAACGAACTAAACTAAGTGTGTTGAATTCATTTAAAATTAAACATACACACACCTATTTTTACAAAAAAATGCACTATGTTCTCCTAATCCATTCCAAAAGAACAACCATAAAAACCCGAAATATAGTGAAAAAGAATAAAAATCGCTCCAGGAAAACATGAAAAAAGGAGAGAGATGTTAAAAATACATTTATGAGTAATACACTTTTCTCCCAAAAAAAAACGCATCCTTCCATGGACTTATACTGCGAAAGATTTCAAAATACACATTAAAATTAATGTAAAACATTTAAAAACCCATATCCTAAGCATAAAATAACACTAGGTCTCAAACATACACGACGCCTCAGTAACAACTATGTTTCACCTAAAACATACCAAAACAACGACTACATACACACAATAACACTACAAACTTCTAATATACCCTCAAGCACTACTACTATGTAAGAAATATTAGTTAAAATTCACCTTACCTTTCTCAACGCGAAGCACCTCCCAACCGCAAGCTTCTCCAGTCCTGAATTAAGCAAAATAACCTTACGTGGTAAAAAAATAGTCCCCTTAAACCATATTAGAACCGTAAACATACTAAATACAATGTTCTAATAAGAAATAAAATACATACCCACACTTATAATTTCTAAGTAAATTTTGTAACACAAATTACAATTTAATTAGCTTAAATATCCTTTCTTAATTAATATTAAATAATAATTTTAGATTATTTAATACTAATATTACAAAAAATATATAAACATTGTAATAAATATATATTAAATATTTAAAGTTAATATATATTTAATATAAATAATTATTCCTTTATTTAAGTGAATGTAGATTGTTATTGCATTTGTAAATTAATAATATAAATAAATACATATTAATTTCTATTATTAATTTCATTTAAATATATCAGAAAATAAATGCAATTACAACTATAACATTAAGTTACTATTAGCATAATGTATTTTTTTAATTTGTAAAAAATGTTATAATTAGTAAACAATTGTAAATTAATTTTAATAATATAACATTAATTATTATTAATTATTCTAACCATGTATGTAAATAATAAAAAATGAATCATAAACATATCCAACTAAATCATTGTTTTACTATTTGATATAGTATTAGGAATAATGTTTTTTGCCAAATAGTATTTTACAGTGTTTTTTGTATTAAATCTTAAAAACATATATTTACTTTCTTATTAGTTTATAATAATTTATATATCAAACATGTATATTTAATAATATTGATATATAATATATTAACATTAAATACATATTTAGCATGCTGTTAGAAAATGTTATTATAATTGTTTTATAAATATTACTTATTGTTACCCAAATATAATTATGAAAACTTCATTTTTTTGTATAAATACAGTGAAAAATATGTTTTGAAAATGTACAACATTTATGATTCAAAATAAATGTAATTCATCACATCCTACTTATATTAAATGTAAATTGTTTCAAATTTTGTACTGTACATGTTATAAATACAAGTTGACAAACATTTTTAAAAACATCCTTGTGTACTTATTTTCCTAAGATTATGACACAGTTATGTAAAAATTTCTTGGAGGGTGCTGGACACTGGCCAATTATAATTTACCATTCCAACTCCAGTCAGGCAAATATCAGGGAAAGTGCTGGACACCGACCAATTATAATTTACTATTCCAAGTCCAGTCAGGCAAATATCAGGGAAGGTGCTGGACACTGACCAATTATAATTTAGTATTCCAACTCCAGTCAGGCAAATATCAGGGAAGGTGCTAGACACTGACCAATTATAATTTACTATTCCAACACCAGTCAGGCAAATATCAGGGAAGGTGCTGGACTCCGACCAATTATTATTTACTATTCCAACTCCAGTCAGGCAAATATCAGGGAAGGTGCTGGACACTGACCAATTATAATTTACTATGCCAACTAGAGTCAAGCAAATATCAGGGAATGTGCTGGACACTGACCAATTACAATTTACTATTCCTAATCCAGTCAGGCACCTATGTACGCCAATACATTCATGGCGAAATTTGAACATGACCACATACTGACTGATTCTAGTTGGAAAGAAGGCCTTGTATTTTTTAGAAGGTACATAGATGACATCTTTGTAATTTGGCGACACTCTGAAGATTCCCCGTTAAACAACATCATACGCCTTAATCAAGTGGATCCAAGGGTACAGTTCACATTCACGATCAGTCACAATGAGATCTCTTTTTTGGATGTCATGGTTCAATTGAAAAATCACATCATTGAAACCAAGGTTTTTAAAAAACCCACAGATAGAAATAATGCACTATTGTATAGCAGTTTCCATCCTAAAAATCTCATTGATAATTTGCCAACATCTCAATTTATGAGAATTAAACGGATTTCTTCGAATGTAAATGATTGTAAAGAAACATTGCTTGAACAAAAGTCCAGATACATTCAAAGAGGATATCCTGAACCTATCCTGGATAAACAAATTGCCAAGGTGAATAACATGACAAGAAGCCAACTACTTACTAAACAAGAGAAAACCAGCACTACCAGAATGATATTTGTCTCCAAATATTCTTCAGCATCGAGAGATATCAAAAGGATTATTTCACGCAGATGGGAACTATTGGAAGTTGAACCGGATTTTCAAAATCTTTTCAAAGAGAAACCACTCTTTGTGTATGCTAGAGCACAAAATTTGAAAGAACTTCTAACAAAGCCAACAAGGGGAAAGACAAAAGGAGGACTCTTCCGTGGCACTATGAAATGCTGGAATTGCAATAACTGTAATAACATGATACTAGGAAACACATTACTGCATCCCAGAACTGGTGAGAAAATATCATTACTTCATACATCAGATTGTAACACTGAGTTCATTGTGTATTCAATCAAATGTCCATGTGGACTTTTGTATGTAGGGAAGACTACAAGGAAATTCAAAATTTGTTTGTCTGAACATAAGAGCCGGATACGAAATCAAAATTGCACATCACCCTTGGCTGCACATTGGATTGAGAAAAGACACACGATTGCGCAAATTAAATGTCAGATAATTGAAGTAGTATCCCGATACGAAGGCAGAGACAATGAACAGACCCTACTCCGGAGAGAGGCTTTCTGGATCAAAAAATTACAGACTTTGTCCCCATTGGGGCTCAATGACAAATTCGAAATGAGCTGTTTCTTATAATCAGTTCACTCTGGCTTGATGACAGTGTCAATAAGCCATTAGGGATCCCCTTCAAAAAACACTTAGTAAACATACATGAGTACACATTAATAGTCTACCATCATATACATAGTAATATCTATTATGTTTTTGTTACTCACATAGGGTATATGTATAAGGTGTAAATAGAAGGCAGGTAATTTATGATGTTTGTTGTGTCATGAAATTGAATGTTCAGGTGTAAAATTAGGCAGGTTATGTTTTACACTAGTTTTTACATCTGGTTCTGTTTAGATCACATATATGACTATGCACTTAGGATTGGAGACAATACCACTTGAGGTGAAGTAATCATCGTGTTTCTTTAGACTTGTCAGCTACACAAGTTTAAGTATTGCGCTTATGTTTGTTTAATTATTTGTTCAATGATTGTACTGAGTTTTTCTACATAGTGAGATTCTTTTGAAATATATCTAATACATTTAGAATATTCACGTGGTGCCATCCCTTTGGTCTTTAACACGCAGTAGGGAAGTTTAGTATGTCACCTGGTTTTGTTTACATCCGGCAGCATTTTTTATTTGCCGAGCCGAGGACACGGAGGTAATTCGCCGATTCCACCAAGCGGTGAAGTTTGGTAAGGTTACGTAGTAAGTCAGTGTAGTCCGTCATTTAGGTTTATGACACATCCGGAAGTTGTGTTTATCAGCCGAGTACGATGACACGGAAGTGCATCGTCAATCTGGCGAGTCCGGTTACAGCGTTCGCGTCTGTCTAAGAGGTAAGATTCGGTGCTAAACGCTGCGTATTTTGCCGTCTAGTATTATTGGCAAAGGTACTGATGTTACCTTTACTTTTGCAGGGACTGACGTTTTTCAACATATTTATAGACGGGTCGCACAACTTCGTCAAGCTCGAGGTGAGCATTTGTTTGTTGCTTCGGCTATATTCTAGGTTTTAGTGACACTCTTGGTTTACACTGATAGTTTACGCCTGTTTTTTTAACAGAGTCGGCCAGTTCATATATTTCATGGGTTTTCAATCACGACGTTCGTTTTTCTTCGCTAAGGTGAGAATAAGTCCGTGCAATGTACATATATCTGTTTGGTTTAATTATATTGACTGGTCTTTTGGTAGACACAGGTTGGCATATTTCAACTCAGTGGAACTATGATTTAGTTTCGCACATTGTTTTGGTTAACTCACACGTAGATGCGCAATACATGTAATATTCAGAATTCACAGTGATTCTAAGTTGCGTTATGATTGAGATGTCTCTGTAATACATTGGGATATATCTTTGAGTCCTGTATGTGCAAAGCAGAAATGTTAACAAGAGACTGTCTTATGTTTTAGGCAACATGGTTTTTTGGCATCGTCTTTATATTGTTTCCTTGTCTTTTCAGTTTATTACAGGAACCCCTGACGAAGGGACAGGAACGCCCCGAAATGCATTGGGTGGTTGTGCATGAAATAGGAGTAGAAATGTATATTGCAACTCTAATATGAAATGATGATGTGAACATTGAATTCTTTCATTCAACATCTGAAAATGTATTAAATATGCAGCTGTTTATTCAGAAAAGTTTTTTGAGTGTGTATATTTTATGCTTAGTAGTGCGCACTGCAGTCCTAGCAGCCATGAGGTGTTAGGCCCCTATTCACAGTTTATTAACAATGCTTTGCAGGCATTAATGCAGAGCAGCACACATACCGAAAATAGCTTGAGTAACGTGTAGAAAGTGTGCGACATTCATCAACATTTATTTATACTGTTTCTGCTAAAACATTGAGTGTCAGCACCAAGAAAAATGTCATTTGAAAGCATATCTACAATCACAGAAAATAGGGCACCAACAAAATCATATACCTCTGAAGAGGCAGATCAAATTTACAATTTGATCAGGGAAACAAAAAAATTCGATGCTCAAAGTGGAACAGTGACGCAAAAATTACGTCAACTTGAATACCTCACCCGCCGGGAGTTAAACCAAAGACTTCATGCATCTACCCTCATCCAATATCATCGGGTAAAAAGGATTCCGCGTGGCTTAAGACTTGCCTTCAGGCCAATGCTGTTCAGACTCCATAGCAATGTAAACTTTATGGAAAAGTGGTATAGTATCTTAAATAAGTGTTCTTTGGATCTTATTTTATTACTTATTGAAGAACTATCTACTACCATCAAAGATCTGGAGGAAGAAATTCACTATATTAAGGAAGATTTGTCAACAAGAATGGAGGTACAACCATGGGAAACATTTTTGGCAGAAATGGAGATAAGGTTGGACAAATATGAGAAAGAACTTCAGGAAACCAAACTCAGGAAGTTCAAAAGAGACACTATTGATTACAAGCTGAATGAAGCCTACACATGGGCAGAGGTCTACGCTCAAAGGAGATATACACAGAGGAAACCTCAAACGCAAACGCAATCCTCTGAAGAAAGTGGTGTTTCAGATCAGGATACCGACACATCAAGACCATCTGCCAGCTCCTTGCTGAAACAAAAATTAAACAGACCTAAACCAGGTGTCTCCACAAACACTGAGAATTCATTTAATGAAAGTATACCAACAGTGGCTTTTTTAGAAGAGGGCTTGGATTTGACCAAACCACCGGACCCCACCGTGTCAAAAGTTTCAGACAAAAGACAAGACGTGGCAAAGGAGAAAGAAATAGAAAAAAAGACCGGACGGACTGAGGAGCCAAGGGAAACTCTCTTAATTAACATCTCACGGGAAAAGTTAACTACGTTTGAGGAGCAAGTCTTAAACAAAGGTACCTCGTTTGTGAGCACATACCATACAACTGAACTTGAGACTGAGGTTTCTTTTTTCAAATTTATGAGAACTTTGAGATAGAGGCATTTTTTCACAAATGTTTGTCAGAGTGTTCCAACAGATGAACCCACGACACCTTTCAAACCTAAAAGTAAATTTCAAGCACCTGTGTCCCACAAGACTCTTGACAATTTTGAGATATTGGTGAAAACAGATCTGAGTAAACTAAAATACAAAAGACAGCTTAAAATTTGACACGAGCTGAATACAGCATTCTAAAAAAAATTTCAGAGGACAAATCTCTTACTTTCCTGAAGGCTGACAAAGGAGGGGGCCTTGTAATGATGGATGTGGATTTTTATCTTAGAAAAGGAACAGAACATGTCACGGATGAAAACACCTACCTAAAACTGAACCAAGATCCAACAATGGAAATTGCTAAAAATCTGGATAAGATTCTTGACCAAGCAGAAAAACTTCACTGGATTGACGACAAGACAGGGAAATATTTACATCAAACTTTCCCTAGGCGACCCAGGATTTATTTCCTGCCTAAAATACATAAACATTTGAACAATCCACCGTTTCGACCGATTGTTTCCGGTTGTGGATCTATATTTGAAACTTCAGGCAGATTCATTGATCACTTTTTGAAATCTTTCGTGTGCAAGTGGCCAACATATATTGAGGACACGTCTGACTTTTTAAGGAGCTTGGCAGCAATCACAACAGACAACACAGATGACTGGATTCTCTGCACAATAGATGTTGTGGCGTTATATACGTCGATTCCACACCAATCTGGACTTGAAGCAGTCGAATGGGCACTATTGCAAGAAGATGGTTTGGAAAGCCAAAAATGCATGGTTCTACAATTGTTGGAATTCTGTCTAATGAACAGTTATTTTGAGTGGCAGGACGTGTTCTACAATCAAATGAATGGTACATCCATGGGCTTTCCTGGATCACCTATGTACGCAAATACATTCATGGCGAAATTTGAACATGACCACATACTGACTGATTCTAGTTGGAAAGAAGGCCTTGTATTTTTTAGAAGGTACATAGATGACATCTTTGTAATTTGGCGACACTCTGAAGATTCCCTGTTAAACAACATCATACGCCTTAATCAAGTGGATCCAAGGGTACAGTTCACATTCACGATCAGTCACAATGAGATCTCTTTTTTGGATGTCATGGTTCAATTGAAAAATCACATCATTGAAACCAAGGTTTTTAAAAAACCCACAGATAGAAATAATGCACTATTGTATAGCAGTTTCCATCCTAAAAATCTCATTGATAATTTGCCAACATCTCAATTTATGAGAATTAAACGGATTTCTTCTAATGTAAATGATTGTAAAGAAACATTGCTTGAACAAAAGTCCAGATACATTCAAAGAGGATATCCTGAACTTATCCTGGATAAACAAATTGCCAAGATGAATAACATGACAAGAAGCCAACTACTTACTAAACAAGAGAAAACCAGCACTACCAGAATGATATTTGTCTCCAAATATTCTTCAGCATCGAGAGATATCAAAAGGATTATTTCACGCAGATGGGAACTATTGGAAGTTGAACCGGATTTTCAAAATCTTTTCAAAGAGAAACCACTCTTTGCATATGCTAGAGCACAAAATTTGAAAGAACTTCTAACAAAGCCAACAAGGGGAAAGACAAAAGGAGGACTCTTCCGTGACACTTTGAAATGCTTGAATTGCAATAACTGTAATAACATGATACTAGGAAACACATTACTGCATCCCAGAACTGGTGAGAAAATATCATTACTTCATACATCAGATTGTAACACTGAGTTCATTGTGTATTCAATCAAATGTCCATGTGGACTTTTGTATGTAGGGAAGACTACAAGGAAATTCAAAATTCGTTTGTCTGAACATAAGAGCCGGATACGAAATCAAAATTGCACATCACCCTTGGCTGCACATTGGATTGAGAAAAGACACACGATTGCGCAAATTAAATGTCAGATAATTGAAGTAGTATCCCGATACGAAGGCAGAGACAAGGAACAGACCCTACTCCGGAGAGAGGCTTTCTGGATCGAAAAATTACAGACTTTGTCCCCATTGGGGCTCAATGACAAATTCGAAATGAGCTGTTTCTTATAATCAGTTCACTCTGGCTTGATGACAGTGTCAATAAGCCATTAGGGATCCCCTTCAAAAAACACTTAGTAAACATACATGAGTACACATTAATAGTCTACCATCATATACATAGTAATATCTATTATGTTTTTGTTACTCACATAGGGTATATGTATAAGGTGTAAATAGAAGGCAGGTAATTTATGATGTTTGTTGTGTCATGAAATTGAATGTTCAGGTGTAACATTAGGCAGGTTCTGTTTTACACTAGTTTTTACATCTGGTTCTGTTTAGATCACATATATGACTATGCACTTAGGATTGGAGACAATACCACTTGAGGTGAAGTAATCATCGTGTTTCTTTAGACTTGTCAGCTACACAAGTTTAAGTATTGCGCTTATGTTTGTTTAATTATTTGTTCAATGATTGTACTGAGTTTTTCTACATAGTGGAAAGCGCCGGGACACTCTTTTAGAGTAGCCGTGCGCTATATAAGTTTATTTTAACATAACATAACATAACATAGTGAGATGCTTTTGAAATATATCTAATACATTTAGAATATTCGCGTGGTGCCATCCCTTTGGTCTTTAACACGCAGTAGGGAAGTTTAGTATGTCACCTGGTTTTGTTTACATCCGGCAGCATTTTTTATTTGCCGAGCCGAGGACACGGAGGTAATTCGCCGATTCCACCAAGCGGTGAAGTTTGGTAAGGTTACGTAGTAAGTCAGTGTAGTCCGTCATTTAGGTTTATGACACATCCGGAAGTTGTGTTTATCAGCCGAGTACGATGACACGGAAGTGCATCGTCAATCTGGCGAGTCCGGTTACAGCGTTCGCGTCTGTCTAAGAGGTAAGATTCGGTGCTAACCGCTGCGTATTTTGCCGTCTAGTATTATTGGCAAAGGTACTGATGTTACCTTTACTTTTGCAGGGACTGACATTTTTCAACATATTTATAGACGGGTCGCACAACTTCGTCAAGCTCGAGGTGAGCATTTGTTTGTTGCTTCGGCTATATTCTAGGTTTTAGTGACACTCTTGGTTTACACTGATAGTTTACGCCTGTTTTTTTAACAGAGTCGGCCAGTTCATATATTTCATGGGTTTTTAATCACGACGTTCGTTTTTCTTCGCTAAGGTGAGAATAAGTCTGTGCAATGTACATACATCTGTTTGGTTTAATTATTTTGACTGGTCTTTTGGTAGACACAGGTTGGCATATTTCAACTCAGTGGAACTATGATTTAGTTTCGCACATTGTTTTGGTTAACTCACACGTTGATGCGCAATACATGTAATATTCAGAAATCACAGTGATTTTAAGTTGCGTTATGATTGAGATGTCTCTGTAATACATTGTGATATATCTTTGAGTCCTGTATGTGCAAAGCAGAAATGTTAACAAGAGACTGTCTTATGTTTTAGGCAACATGGTTTTTTGGCATCGTCTTTATATTGTTTCCTTGTCTTTTCAGTTTATTACAGGAACCCCTGATGAAGGGACAGGAACGCCCCGAAATGCATTGGGTGGTTGTGCATGAAATATGAGTAGAAATGTATATTGCAACTCTAATATGAAATGATGATGTGAACATTGAATTATTTCATTCAACATCTGAAAATGTATTAAATATACAGCTGTTTATTCAGAAAAGTTTTTGGAGTGTGTATATTTTATGCTTAGTAGTGCGCACTGCAGTCCTAGCAGCCATGAGGTGTTAGGCCCCTATTCACAGTTTATTAACAATGCTTGGCAGGCTTTAATGCAGAGCAGCACACATACCGAAAATAGCTTGAGTAACGTGTAGAAAGTGTGCGACATTCATCAACATTTATTTATACTGTTTCTGCTAAAACATTGAGTGTCAGCACCAAGAAAAATGTCATTTGAAAGCATATCTACAATCACAGAAAATAGGGCACCAACAAAATCATATACCTCTGAAGAGGCAGATAAAATTTACAATTTGATCAGGGAAACAAAAAAATTCGATGCTCAAAGTGGAACAGTGACGCAAAAATTACATCAACTTGAATACCTCACCCGCCGGGAGTTAAACCAAAGACTTCATGCATCTACCCTCATCCAATATCATCGGGTAAAAAGGATTCCGCGTGGCTTAAGACTTGCCATCAGGCCAATGCTGTTCAGACTCCATCGCAATGTAAACTTTATGGAAAAGTGGTATAGTATCTTAAATAAGTGTTCTTTGGATCTTATTTTATTACTTATTGAAGAACTATCTACTACCATCAAAGATCTGGAGGAAGAAATTCACTATATTAAGGAAGATTTGTCAACAAGAATGGAGGTACAACCATGGGAAACATTTTTGGCAGAAATGGAGATAAGGTTGGACAAATATGGGAAAGAACTTCAGGAAACCAAACTCAGGAAGTTCAAAAGAGACACTATTGATTACAAGCTGAATGAAGCCTACACATGGGCAGAGGTCTACGCTCAAAGGAGATATACACAGAGGAAACCCCAAACGCAAACACAATCCTCTGAAGAAAGTGGTGTTTCAGATCAGGATACCGACACATCAAGACCATCTGCCAGCTCCTTACTGAAACAAAAATTAAACAGACCTAAACCAGGTGTCTCCACAAACACTGAGAATTCATCTAATGAAAGTATACCAACAGTGGCTTTTTTAGAAGAGGGCTTGGATTTGACCAAACCACCGGACCCCACCGTGTCAAAAGTTTCAGACAAAAGACAAGACGTGGCAAAGGAGAAAGAAAGAGAAAAAAAGACCGGACTGAGGAGCCAAGGGAAACTCTCTTAATTAACATCTCACGGAAAACGTTAACTACGTTTGAGGAGCAAGTCTTAAACAAAGGTACCTCGTTTGTGAGCACATAACATACAACTGAACTTGAGACTGAGGTTTCTTTTTTCAAATTTATGAGAACTTTGAGATTGAGGCATTTTTTCACAAATGTTTGTCAGAGTGTTCCAACAGATGAACCCACGACACCTTTCAAACCTAAAAGTAAATTTCAAGCACCTGTGTCCCACAAGACTCTTGACAATTTTGAGATATTGGTGAAAACAGATCTGAGTAAACTAAAATACAAAAGACAGCTTAAAAATTTGACACGAGCTGAATACAGCATTCTAAAAAAAAATTCAGAGGACAAATCTCTTACTTTCCAGAAGGCTGACAAAGGAGGGGGATTTGTAATGATGGATGTGGATTTTTATCTTAGAAAAGGAACAGAACATGTCACGGATGAAAACACCTACCTAAAACTGAACCAAGATCCAACAATGGAAATTGCTAAAAATCTGGATAAGATTCTTGACCAAGCAGAAAAACTTCACTGGATTGACGACAAGACAAGGAAATATTTACATCAAACTTTCCCTAGGCGACCCAGGATTTATTTCCTGCCTAAAATACATAAACATTTGAACAATCCACAGTTTCGACCGATTGTTTCCGGTTGTGGATCTATATTTGAAACTCAAGGCAGATTCATTGATCACTTTTTGAAATCTTTCGTGTGCAAGTGGCCAACATATATTGAGGACACGTCTGACTTTTTAAGGAGCTTGGCAGCAATCACAACAGACAACACAGATGACTGGATTCTCTGCACAATAGATGTTGTGGCGTTATATACGTCGATTCCACACCAATCTGGACTTGAAGCAGTCGAATGGGCACTATTGCAAGAAGATGGTTTGGAAAGCCAAAAATGCATGGTTCTACAATTGTTGGAATTCTGTCTAATGAACAGTTATTTTGAGTGGCAGGACGTGTTCTACATTCAAATGAATGGTACATCCATGGGCTTTCCTGGAGCACCTATGTACGCCAATACATTCATGGCGAAATTTGAACATGACCACATACTGACTGATTCTAGTTGGAAAGAAGGCCTTGTATTTTTTAGAAGGTACATAGATGACATCTTTGTAATTTGGCGACACTCTGAAGATTCCCTGTTAAACAACATCATACGCCTTAATCAAGTGGATCCAAGGGTACAGTTCACATTCATGATCAGTCACAATGAGATCTCTTTTTTGGATGCCATAGTTCAATTGAAAAATCACATAATTGAAACCAAGGTTTTTAAAAATCCCACAGATAGAAATAATGCACTATTGTATAGCAGTTTCCATCCTAAAAATCTCATTGATAATTTGCCAACATCTCAATTTATGAGAATTAAACGGATTTCTTCGAATGTAAATGATTGTAAAGAAACATTGCTTGAACAAAAGTCCAGATACATTCAAAGAGGATATCCTGAACCTATCCTGGATAAACAAATTGCCAAGGTGAATAACATGACAAGAAGCCAACTACTTACTAAACAAGAGAAAACCAGCACTGCCAGAATGATATTTGTCTCCAAATATTCTTCAGCATCGAGAGATATCAAAAGGATTATTTCACGCAGATGGGAACTATTGGAAGTTGAACCGGATTTTCAAAATCTTTTCAAAGAGAAACCACTCTTTGCGTATGCTAGAGCACAAAATTTGAAAGAACTTCTAACAAAGCCAACAAGGGGAAAGACAAAGGGAGGACTCTTCCGTGGCACTATGAAATGCTGGAATTACAATAACTGTAATAACATGATACTAGGAAACACATTACTGCATCCCAGAACTGGTGAGAAAATATCATTACTTCATACATCAGATTGTAACACTGAGTTCATTGTGTATTCAATCAAATGTCCATGTGGACTTTTGTATGTAGGGAAGACTACAAGGAAATTCAAAATTCGTTTGTCTGAACATAAGAGCCGGATACGAAATCAAAATTGCACATCACCCTTGGCTGCACATTGGATTGAGAAAAGACACACGATTGCGCAAATTAAATGTCAGATAATTGAAGTAGTATCCCAATACGAAGGCAGAGACAATGAACAGACCCTACTCCGGAGAGAGGCTTTCTGGATCAAAAAATTACAGACTTTGTCCCCATTGGGGCTCAATGACAAATTCAAAATGAGCTGTTTCTTATAATCAGTTCACTCTGGCTTGATGACAGTGTCAATAAGCCATTAGGGATCCCCTTCAAAAAACACTTAGTAAACATACATGAGTACACATTAATAGTCTACCATCATATACATAGTAATATCTATTATGTTTTTGTTACTCACATAGGGTATATGTATAAGGTGTAAATAGAAGGCAGGTAATTTATGATGTTTGTTGTGTCATGAAATTGAATGTTCAGGTGTAACATTAGGCAGGTTCTGTTTTACACTAGTTTTTACATCTGGTTCTGTTTAGATCACATATATGACTATGCACTTAGGATTGGAGACAATACCACTTGAGGTCAAGTAATCATCGTGTTTCTTTAGACTTGTCAGCTACACAAGTTTAAGTATTGCGCTTATGTTTGTTTAATTATTTGTTCAATGATTGTACTGAGTTTTTCTACATAGTGAGATGCTTTTGAAATATATCTAAAACATTTAGAATATTCGCTTGGTGCCATCCCTTTGGTCTTTAACACGCAGTAAGGAAGTTTAGTATGTCACCTGGTTTTGTTTACATCCGGCAGCATTTTTTATTTGCCGAGCCGAGGACACGGAGGTAATTCGCCGATTCCACCAAGCGGTGAAGTTTGGTAAGGTTACGTAGTAAGTCAGTGTAGTCCGTCATTTAGGTTTATGACACATCCGGAAGTTGTGTTTATCAGCCGAGTAGGATGACACGGAAGTGCATCGTCAATCTGGCGAGTCGGGTTACAGCGTTCGCGTCTGTCTAAGAGGTAAGATTCGGTGCTAACCGCTGCGTATTTTGCCGTCTAGTATTATTGGCAAAGGTACTGATGTTACCTTTACTTTTGCAGGGACTGACATTTTTCAACATATTTATAGACGGGTCGCACAACTTCGTCAAGCTCGAGGTGAGCATTTGTTTGTTGCTTCGGCTATATTCTAGGTTATAGTGACACTCTTGGTTTACACTGATAGTTTACGCCTGTTTTTTTTTTAACTGAGTCGGCCAGTTCATATATTTCATGGGTTTTCAATCACGACGTTCGTTTTTCTTCGCTAAGGTGAGAATAAGTCTGTGCAATTTACATATATCTGTTTGGTTTAATTATATTGACTGGTCTTTTCGTAGACACAGGTTGGCATATTTCAACTCAGTGGAACTATGATTTAGTTTCGCACATTGTTTTGGTTAACTCACACGTTGATGCGCAATACATGTAATATTCAGAAATCACAGTGATTCTAAGTTGCGTTATGATTGAGATGTCTCTGTAATACATTGTGATATATCTTTGAGTCCTGTATGTGCAAAGCAGAAATGTTAACAAGAGACTGTCTTATGTTTTAGGCAACATGGTTTTTTGGCATCGTCTTTATATTGTTTCCTTGTCTTTTCAGTTTATTACAGGAACCCCTGACGAAGGGACAGGAACGTCCCGAAATGCATTGGGTGGTTGTGCATGAAATATGAGTAGAAATGTATATTGCAACTCTAATATGAAATGATGATGTGAACATTGAATTCTTTCATTCAACATCTGAAAATGTATTAAATATTCAGCTGTTTATTCAGAAAAGTTATTTGAGTGTGTATATTTTACGCTTAGTAGTGCGCACTGCAGTCCTAGCAGCCATGAGGTGTTAGGCCCCTATTCACAGTTTATTAACAATGCTTGGCAGACATTAATGCAGAGCAGCACACATACCGAAAATAGCTTGAGTAACGTATAGAAAGTGTGCGACATTCATCAACATTTATTTAGATCTAAGCCAGAAGCATATCATCCTTTTTGTCGCTTATCAGAAGTTCAAGATGGTGAGTTTTAAAGTTGTTTAGGCTGTTCGGAAATGGTTAAAACAAATTATGCTCGGAAGTACCCTACCAGCTGAAAATCAGCAGACCCGTTTTGAACAGATTACTGATTTTTCACATGTATTGCACCACTTGGCCACCTGAGGAAGCCAAAGCAGTACAAAACATAACAGTACTGAAAACGGCAACTTAGAAGGAAACGAGTCACCATTATATTAGCATAGACATTGGTTGGCAAGGTTAGTGAGCGGGTCAGGTCCTATTTAAATTGCTGAAGGAACAATGTCTGGCCCAACACACCTCACTACACTGCAGACAATAACCAACAGTGCTCGAAGACCAAGCAGGTAAGTTCTGCAAGGGAGCTGTTTTACTACACTGCAACCTCCGAAATTGCAGAGCCTGGACCCCGCCACAGGACCCATTTAGTGGTTGTGTGGTGGTGGTGGTGATTAAGTAAATTATCCTTAGCCCCACTTGTGCATTACTTGGTTTGGGCCTGATGCTTTTGATGGTACTAAGTGCACCATACAGCAGGAATCTGGATTCTGGGAACTCAATATTAAAAACTGTGCTGGAAAATTCAACAGGGAAAATTATGCTGTACGATTAGAGGCCACACCCTGGGCAGTATTAGCGTCCCAATGCCAATGGCTCTTCCTCTCAGCCAGGAGGTATGGGAACGTGTTACATGAGCACCAGTTACATTATACAATGTACCCCCTACTCTAACGGTCTCCTCCTGTGCCATATCAGCGCTGGGACCCCTCTTTGCTGAGTAAGCTGTGCTCTATACAAAACATGCTTATTGCTAACCTAATATAATATAATGCAAACCTCTTTATTGGTGCCAGTTTCCCTTGAGTCTCTACCAAAGGCAGTCTGCCTAGACCAGGTGTGTGGATACTGCCTGGCCAGGATCGCATGCTGGGCCCCAAGTGTATTGGCTTGCAAACATCGTCTCCATACGGTGGGCACCTGGATTCCCCAGTGTCATGCCAGCTAGGCTGCATTTGTGCTTGCTGCATTTAATGCATGTGGCACTTTCAGGAGTACATGCTAACTAACCTGCGCCATCCCTAACTGGGTCGAAAGGCCAAAGGCAGGGTGCAAAAATGCAACCAATGATGGCCCCGAAAACAGGTAGCCTGCTCCCCCCATACCTCCCATAACTGTAAGATGTTTTTTGTCATTTTATGTAGCACAAACTCCACTTGAAGGCATGGGAATGCTTTACATGAGCACCAGTTACATTACACAATTTGCCCCCAATTCCAACTCTCCCCTTTTTCAATGGCGCTTTCACGCTCCTGTTCTCTTCCACATGCAGGCATTTTCTACAGGCTATCAAGCCCGCGGCCCTAATATGCGGCCCTGATATTTCAACAGTCACAAGCTTTGGTTATGACGATTAGCGTACTCAACTCCAACACAGTTGCCATACCCCTTATTTTAAGAGGCCTGTGATCACATAGAATTTCCTATTCAACGTTTATTTTAAATAGGTATGTCATATCATGAATGATTACTCCTCGCCTCACCCTTACTTGATCATCATGGGAGTTTCGGGTTACTCACTCTCTCTATTTGTGTGTTGTTCTTGCTTTCTTTATTTTGTCCCTTGACTTTGGTTATTCCATCTATCTATTTGTCACATTTAGACAGTACGTGGGGTTATATGTAACAGATCTGTTGTGGCCCCCATTTGTTTCGCCCGCTTTATGTTTTTGATTATTCTAAAGCAGCACTTTTCTCTAAATATTTGGCTGTTCATCTGATGCATTCAAGTTCTCTCTCACTGACAGATTAAAGTTTTTGAGGGGTTTTGTCATAGTCAGACGGGCCAATGCTTCAACACTCCCCCCCCCCCCCCACCCTTCAATTATTTTCTGAATCCCCTTCCTTTTTCGTCCTTTTGTTTTCTCATTGCTCTCCTTCCCTCTGTCGTGTACCTTTTGAAGGCATGGGTTTTATTGGTACACCGGTCTTGTGCCGGTCACGTTTGTCAATGTGTGTTTTTTTAAACCTGTAATTGATATTTGTCTTATTTGCAATGTTCAGGGCTGAACAAATGTACTCGCCCGCTCGCAAATGCGAGTGAATTTTGTGCGTGTCGAGTCAGTTTCAAGGTCTACTTGACCGGCCTGGCGAGTGCCTCTGGTAGGTGCAGTAGCATATGGAAGGCTCTAGGTGGCAGCATTGTGGATCATGCACGCGGGTGCGGTGCGCCGTGGAAGGCTTTAGGGGGCATCATGCACATCACGCGGGTGCGGTGCGCCGTGGAAGGCTTTAGGGGGCATCATGCACATGTTTGTTTGGGTGCCAGGGCCGTCAATCATGTAGCGCGTGAAAGCGCTACCAATGATGGCCCTGGCCTGCCCCCGTGCTGTGCTGCTTAAAGTGCAGCAGTGACGTAGCACGCCACCACGCGCTCTCCTCGGTGGAGTCAGGACTCGGGACAGAGTGCAGGGCGATTTGGCAGAGGTGAGTCAGTTTTTACATTAAATTTCATTTAGGCCGACCGCAAAACTTATCACAGTGAGCAGTAGTGTCTTTTTTATTTCGCTGAGCTATTGTTCTTTGCGCCGCTGCCTGTGTTGTGTGCGAGTTCAGTCCGTGAGTGTGATTTATTAATGTAAGCAGCATAGCTTATGGATATCGTATCAAACCTGGTCTACTTTTATTTTCTTTTGTCTAGCGAACAAAAAAAACCTTCTTTTCTATTTTGGAGAATTGGAAACCCTTCCTTTGCTACTTCAGACTGGGATGTTATTCCTGTATCATTATTCTACAATTCCTCTTTGACAATTGGAAAGGGAGCTCATTATTACTTGTCCCATTGTCAATCGCACCGTTAGCCCCTCTCCTGTCCTACAGCCCTCAATCAATGTACTACTGTGGTGAACAGTACCCGTAAATTCGTTTTTCATAATTTTCTTTGCTAGTTTGAATCCGCTAGTTTCTACTACCCCTGTGTCACTCTTATTTGGACTTCAATCGCTTATATCGGGTGCGAGATTAAATAGAAGCATCCTCCTTACCCTTGCTATTACTGTCGGAGGCAGTACAGTTCAAGGAATAATGCTGACACTATATACGGTTACTGCTGTCAATAAGTACATATGCACTATGGAATGAACCTCTGCCTGAACTACTTGTTTATTGTGGATTGGAGAAAAGGTGGAAGCCTTCTCTAGTGCACCAGCATCATCGACACAATCCTCCCTGACCCCTACTGGAGGCACTTACAGTACATATTGTTTCTGCAGTTCATGGTCTATGGCAGGTCTCACTGGGCTCTAAATATTTGTATGGGCCCCTTGCAGTGGAGATTTCTTGCATGTTTCATGGAGCAGCATGGATATTCCGTCCTGGCTCATTACTGGGTTCTTTTTCAGATTAGCCCTTTTGTTGTTTTAATATCCTAGATGCAAATATGATATCTGAATTATGTTTGAGCACATTTTCTTCCAAGTTGGCAACCTATCCGTTGACACAAGAATGAGCAAAAGGGGACGTGGCGGTCCACCCCAGTGACAGGCTATCTGTGACGCAGTAATCACACAGGCTGCCTCACGGAGCCTGACACAGCACAGTCCGTTGAGCATGTAACAGTTGACTAAATTATCATTGTGTGACTCATGTTCTCCAGATGCTCATTATTCCGATCATAATACCCTGTACAAGGTTTACCTACAAGTTGATTATGTCTAGCTTTGTCAGGGAAGGTAGCACTACCTCTTGTGAGAAAATTGATTGCAGGATAATCCATTTGTGCCGGTTATTGCTTGAAAGCACTCCATCTGCAACTTTGCATTAGCTTTCCTTTGGTTTTACTCGTAATTGGGTAATTGAGTAGCAGCCTTTTTAACAAATCTGACGTTTTTCGTTGTCCACCCGCAGGAGAAATAGTGTTTTTCTGGAGTAGAAATAGTGTTTTTCTGGAGTAGAAATAGTGTTTTTCTGGAGTAGAAAGTTGTTCGATATAGAATTGTGTTTTTCTGGCTGTCAGGTTCATAGGTTTTCGAAGCAGTGGACTTCTTGATGACTAGTTTCGCACAGGCACCAAACGCTGCCATAGAGGCCACTTCTGATTCACCTGGATTTAAGTCTGACTTTATAAAGAGTTTGGAAGTCTCTCCTTTGCCATTCCTTAATTTTGACGCTGAAAATAAAAGTGTATCTATAAAATGGGACCCACCAGTCCTTTTTAAACTAAGTCTATCAGAAATATGTTACTTAATTGACTGGATTAACACTGGCCACAATGGTGTAAACTGGTGCTTTCATACGACATGCAGCTGTAATCCCCGAATATACATTTATGCTGTGGTCATTGAAAAGCATGCAAGGGTGTTGGTTACCACATTTTCAACAAAATGAAGCCATTCGTCATCTGATAGCCCACCAGCAGGCAGAGCTTTATTGATTACATAATAGCAGACTGCTACCATATGGTAAACACTTAAACTAGTTAAAACTAGAAGCTTACTGCTCTGTGCCTACGTTTTCCTTTTTCATCTTCAACAGCGTTTCGGCTTAGCCGTGGAGCACATGGTTTCTTTAAACTGCAAACATCATCATCTTCGTGGGGATCACTGTGAGTTACTGGATGCTTGGTGGTTAGACTAGTGCCCTTCCATTTCTAGTGCTGTGCAGCAGTTTCATCTTATATCCGAGTTTGTCATATTGGGGTAAATTTACGATATGTTTCCCTCATCTTCATTGCTTGATGTGGTAATTAGCTTAGTACGCTGCACTGATTGAATTTTTTCTTTAAATAAGATTCGATATATTTGTGCAACATGTCACTGTGAGTTGAAAATGAATGTTGTAAATGAATCTGTAAAGCGTTATGTGCAAATCAGTTGCATTAGAACAATGTTTACTATGCTTGTGTACTTTATTTGTATGTTTCTTCACCTTCATTGCTTGATTTTGCTCGCAAGACAGTGTCACCATCACCTAAGGTGGGGATTGTGCAGATTGTCTGACCACTAATTACCACCCAGTTTCCCCCCAAAAATGTAAGTTTAGGCCCAGAGTTAGGCTTTGGGAGGGGGGAAGCGTCTGGCAGACCTTTAGTTTTACTGAACAGGTATAACCCGGCTCCCCCATTAGAACCCGCAATACTCAAGAGCAGACTAGTGAGTCTCCATAGTGAGTTATTTCAGAAGCTGCACTGATGTTGCACATCGTTCAGTTCCATTGATTACAGCGCATTCCAAATTGGGGTGCTTTTGTGCGAACCTGAGAGAGCCACACAATGAGTTACAGATCTGATCAGATGCAGTTAAAAATGTATATTTGGAACCATCATTAATTAATTATTGAAAGCAAATGTATATTAACCCAGTATTGTAGTTTGTACAAACTTCAAGTTATAATATTTTTAAATTAGTTACAGTGAGTTATTGTTTTTGATTCTAGCTCAAAGCGGACAGAAGCAGTGAGTCAGTGCTGGCTAAATAACTAGTGAGGACAAGGCAGACAACAGGCAGAGAGTGCAATGGCAGACATCAGGTTGTGGTTGGCCGGAAAAAACACTGGAGCTAATACTCCAATGAATAATGCAGGAGAGAGTTCAGCAGTTGGGAAAAGGAAGTCATTAGAAGAAATCCACCAAAAGCAAAGGGAGTATGATAAAAAAAAAAAGACAGAGAGTTGTACAACAGAAATGGCTTGAAGATTTCAAGTGGGCAGTGATTGAAGAACAGGAAAGTAACGGAGCTGCTGCTGACCTAGTTGAGCCCAGTTTTAAAAAATCTCAAGTTTTGTATTGTGGAGTTTGCAGGAAATTTCCTCATCTCGCAGATACTAAGTCTTCCCTATATGTTGGTGTGACAGAAATTCAAAAGGGAGACGTTGGAATGGCACCACAAGAGCAAATTGCATGAAAAATGCATATTACATGAAGCTGCAATTCAAAAGCCACAGGAGACCTGCATAGCCAAATCAATCACAAAAAAGCATGAAAAAAATATCCGGCACTTAAACATTTTATTTAATACAGCCTATTATATTGCAAAACAAGGTGAGGCTTTTATTAAGTTTCCAAAACTCTGCTCACTGCAGAAAAAGAACAATCCTGAGTGGAATTTCGAAAATTATATGACTGATCATGCATGCCGTAACTTTGTAATAGCAATTTCCGAGACCCTAAAAATGACAATTCGATCCCAAATAGAAAATGCTAGGTTCATCAGTGTTCTGTCAGATGGGTCAACTGACAAAGGAATTCAGGAACAGGAACTTATTTATGTACGATTCGTTTGTGAAGGCACCCTTGTTACCCATCTGTGTGACATTGTCAGCATGAAAAACTCCAATGCGTCCGGAGTGAAAAATGCTATTATGGTTGGCCTGGAAAGCATGGGCATATCTCTGGATATTCTGAGCCAGAAATGCATTGGTCTGAATACAGATGGAGCTGCTGTAAACCTCGGCACTAAATCTGATGCTGTGAAGCAGCTACTGGATGAAGTCTCCAAGCATCAAAGATGTGACAATTGCAATCACATTGCAGTTGTGCACTGTGTAGCTCACAATCTAGAGCTTGCTGTGTGTGATGTTAAAAAAAAAGAGTTCATACATATCCAAATTTGAAGAGGTGCTCAAAGGATGTTTCAAACCATATTATTATTCACCTAAGCGGAGAAGGGAACTTAGAGATAGCTGATTATCTGGAAGAGCAGTTACAACATTTCGGTGGCTTGCAGCAAATCCGATGGGTAGCAAGTCAGCACAGGGCAGTAACAGCGCTTAAGACAAACTGGGAAGCTACAGTACTTCATCTTGAGCACCTTGCTACTGGTACTGATGAATATTCAAACAAAGCCAAAGGATTGCTTCATGACATGAAATCCGAGAAGTTTCTTTATTTCTTGCACTTCATGATAGACTTCACAGAGCTGCTTCAGCAAGTGTCTAAGGCATTTCAACAAGAAGATACGCTTATTTCTGAAGTTGCAAGAAGAATCGAGGTGCTTCAACAGAAGCTAATACTGCTGAAAACAAAGCCAGGAAAAGCACTAACACAATTTCAATTGCTTTTTAAAGATGGGAATTTCGCAGGGGTTCCGTTACTAACACAGGCAAAGCCTGCTAGAAAAGGCAGCTCTAATGAAACTAGTTGTCAAGGAAGACACTATTGAGTTACTAGACAATGCTCTTTCTTTTATGAGTGACCGCTTTTTGAAGCACATCTCAGGCAAGCCGCATTCTTTGTTTAACATTTTTGATTTTACTTTATGGCCAGACTCTGTTGAAAAGATTAGAGTTTTTGGGGATCAAGAATTTGAGGACCTTGTACAGTACTACAAAAAGGTACTTACTGATGAAGAAATTCAGTCTGCCCCTGGAGAGTGGCTAGATTTTAAACTGTACGTCTTTCATCAGAGGATGTTGCATAAGCCTGTATCCCTCTTCACTCAGCTATTGAAAAAACGCCCAGAAATAGTTAAAAATGTCCTTCCAATTTTAGAAATCATGCTTTCCATCAGTCCAACAACAGCAATATGTGAACGGGGGTTTAGCAGCATGAACCGAATAAAAAATGAGCTCCGTACGTCCCTTAAAAGTGACACCATGTCTGCTTTAATGCGAATCCAAGTAGATGGGCCAGAGTTAGACACTTTTGATCCAAACCCAGCCGTTTTGCATTGGCTTTCAGCAAATCCAGGAACAAGACATATTATGGGCCACAAACATCCTTGTCAAAACAACACTGTTGTTACTGACTCAGAAGATAGCGACTCAGTTTAATGCTACTCTGTTCAAATCAGCACCATTTTCCTTAACAACTGTGCATTTTTGTGTTTTACCATTCACTGTGGTGTCTGTCAATACTTCTGACAATTTGCCATGGTGGCAGCTGTTTGTCTCCTTTCGAGACACTGACTCCCAGTCACAGACCTGTGTTGAATCCATCATCATACTTTAGTTCACTGTTCTCCACCCCAGTTCAGGACTGGCTATGCAAATCAGTCTTGACCAATTTATTAAATAAAACTTCTGACAATTTGCCATGGAGCTGTTTGTCTCCTTTCGAGACACTGACTCCCAGTCACAGACCTGGGTTGAATCCATCATTGTTCTTTAGCTCACTGTTCCCCACCCCAGTTCAGGACTGGCTATATGGAAATTAGTCTTGATGACCCCTGTGCCTCATTGGAACAGTCCAGCCCGAACTGCCAAGCCATGGACTCCTGACCCTGCCCTTGGCACTTTTTTTCATACAAATTAAACACTGCCACAGCTACAGCAATGTAAATGAAACTTTGAGGACTTGGCAGCATAAACGGATTACAAAATGAGCTACATTCATCTGCCTCAAAGCTGACGGAGCGCTAATGCTGTATTTTGAAAGAACAAGCACTGACTCTGGCCATAAAGTTATTTCAAAGGGAAGGACAGAAGGCTGCGATCTGAAGAACGTAAACCTTAGCTCAGTCTGAGAATCAGCTTCCTCACTACAAGTAAGTGCCAGCCTGATATGTTGTATACATGTTAAAGTTTATAAGGTATTTTTTTGCCATGTATGTTCGCAGAAACCTTCCCCACAGCACTTTGATACACACATAGGGAGGTAAATGGATGAAATTTGCCGTTTATTTGGGTGGCCAACGTTTTCCTGGGTTGTTGGCGCTGCAAATGTTTTGAAAAAAGTCCATTATGCGATCAATTGTGGGTATAGTGCATTGCTGTTAGGTCGAGTAGAAAAGTCTACTCACTCGACCTGCAGGTCAAGGGAGATTTTTTAGATTTGTCGAGCCCTGATGTTGTTTTGTGATTGGACATGTAAATTCCCTCTGAATTGTTTTTTATGTGTATATATGTCTACCATTTGTATAGGTTTATGTATTTATATGTGTGTTATTCACAGCCCTGACGAAGTTCTAGTTACCACTGAACGAAATGCGTTGATTGGATAATGCAATGAACTTTAGTTGACTTAACAAAACTGATGACAACCCAAAATAGAGGCAAGATGGCGTCTGGCTAAAATCTCTGCTATGATGCTCCGCTGAGCATCCCCCGAAAAGACTGCTGAAGTCATTGTTAATACCTTCTGAACCAAGCATGAAGGTCTAAGAGTTAATACACCAAATCGAAAGGAATGCAGCAGGAAAACCCTTTCCGGAAGTTTATGTAATTCTCACCTGTATGCTGAGACTCCAGCACTCTCATCTCCCCCGCCGCGAGGACACCAGCCCGGTTTGGGCATCTCAGATTCACGCTGACCTGCATGAGTCGCCAGCAGCACGGCAGAGTCACAGGAGCACTGCTAGGAGCAGTCACACGCTCCTTCTCCAAAGGAGGATTTGCCAGATCATACACCGCTGTGGTCATTACGGGGACCTCTTGAAGACCGGCATAACTACAGTGCACTTTGCGTCAGCAGCGGCAAGAAACAAGTAAGAATGACAGGCAAAGAGGCGAGAGACGGGAAAGTGAAGAATGCGCTTGTACCCTCACAGTCTAGCACAACGCTAGCAATTACCCGGCAGAAAAAGCTGGACACTATGGGCACGAAAGGCAAAGGCGGGGGAGAGAAAGGGGAGAGCTTTGATAAGAACTCCTGAGGAAAAAGACATAGCGATCACTGCATCTGCAAAAAAAGGTCCAGCTCGATCACACAAAGAAACCGTCCACTCTCAGCCTCTAATCACTAGCAATTTCAGCGCTTCGAGAGGGGTGAAAAACGATCCCATTTCTCTAGTAGAGACACCCGGAGGGGTAACAGACGACGGGTCAGATTGAAGGAGGATTGACTGCTCATACCTCACCAGTGGGCTTGAGCGAATTTCAACCTCCAGACTTCCCCTTCCCCGCAGGCCAAGAGAATGAGGCAAATATCTTAACACCTTCGATCCAGTTGATAGTAGGTGGCCTTTTGGATAACACTGACAGTCTCAGCAATAACATCAGTATTCCAAGTGGCAGCATAAATACCACAGAAGAAGTTGCAAATTCTGTATAAACATTGCAAGCTGCTAGCAATATGCAGCAAGGTCACATACTGAAAACGCCTGATAATAAGGACAAGTTCTACTCCCTCACAGAGGATTCAGATTTATAAGACATTAGCATTTCTTTATCAAGCAGGGAGGAAGGGAGGAAGTGGTATAGCAGCTCTAATACTGACCCTCAGAAGAATAAATATGGCCTAAAAAAACTACAAAAGAAGAAAAGTAGGGGTAGCCATAAAAAGAAAAGAATTGTGACATATCCGAAAAAGAGGACACCACAGACCTTGAAGTGGGACTATAATGATACCCCGCTCATGATATTTTCTAACTCCACGGCGGCCTCCGGTGGTAATCAGCCAAAAATTGGTTGTGACAAAAGGGGGAACCACAGCGATCTATGAAGTGAACCAGCTCCGACTGATATTCTGCAATCTATCAAGAGCTACCAGGAGGAAGTCAAAGCAGATAGTCGCAGATCTTGTCTGGCTGCAAAGAAACTGCAAGGGGCAGACAGGAAGGTTGGTAAAACCTGCACCGAAATCGCTGATCGAATGGCTTCGGTGGAAGAAAGGACGGAGAATGTAGAAAAAGATGTTACCACGCTGAAAACACAGAATGATGAACATGAGGGAGTGGTTAAAGATCTTATGTGGAAGATGGAGAACAGGAAAACCGGCATAACAATCTCCATTTCCGAGGGATCCCAGAAGGTGCCGAAAAAGATGACCCCAGAAAATTCATGATTACGTTTCTCAAAGGGGCATTTCCAGAGCTACACTCCTGAGGTTGGGATATAGAAATTCAGAGAGCTCACTGGTGCCCTCTGTCTCCCACTAAACACACCTCGGCACCACAACAACATACTCGTGCTATGCTTTTGTTCTTTGGTAACTTCCTACTCTGGCAAACTCTTTATGACTTGGCTAGACACACAAACAAGCGGGCTTTTGGCTGAATAACTTTTCACCAGACCTGATTTTGTGCATGCCAAAGTTGAGTGCAGGTGATGACTCAAGCAGCTCTTTGAACCATTTCAGAAACTTGGTGCAGAGGTGTACCTTCAAAATCCGGCCAGACTAAAAGTTGTATATCAAGGGGCTACACATAGTTTCGTTTCGGAAATCCAGGCTAAAAAGTATTTGGAGGAAGTCTCAGGACATAAGTAACGGTGGCAATGTCTATAGTATTGGAAACTCCTTTGCCCTGGCCCGATAAAGAGAGCTAGACAGCGGTACTGATCCTGGGAATTAGATGTTAATAACCTTAGGAGTTTTTCTTCTTCCCAGTCTTTTTATCTCTATTGGTGATTATTATGGCATGGGTTTTTTTTATGGTGTACAGTTTCTACAAAAGGTCACATTTCAGGGGGGGGAGCCTCAGCGGGCACGCGGGGCTCTGCTTGACAGATGCCAAACCCCTGGCCTTGTTGTGGCCAGGTAACCTCTAAATGTGGTGGAGGGTGGTGAGGTGGGGGAGGGAGGGGGTGTGGAGGGTCAGACAGGTCGTTATAAAGAGTAAGAGAAAATTCAATAGGTTAAAATGGTAGGATGTTAATATCAGGACACAGAGTAACAAGTGGGCCATGCAAAAATTTGAGCAAACATCCAGATCATACACCTGAATGGGATGGAAGTGCTAAAAGTTTTATCCATGAATATCTGTGGTTTAAACAACATTAACACCTTGGCTGCTAGGTGTTTTCCCCTCCTGTGCTGCAGGCACTCATTTTCCCATTGTTCATGACGAGCTCAGCTCGTCATCAGCACAGCTCAACCGTGCATCATGACGAGCTGAGCTCGTCATCAGCATCGAAAGGGTTAAAAAAGGCAAATAGTAGCGACAGGATTACAAGCATTGGGCAGGAATATTGTCTGTTTACAGTAAAACACACATTGAGGGTTCACAAATGCACATTTTAAAAATAGTAGGGTATAGGCTGATTTGTTTAATGACACAGGGTGCTCGGGTGCGGGGGGTTGCTATTCTAGCTAAGGGCAGCAAGTATGTTTTTAGCCACTCTAAAGCAGATACATTTGGACTCTGGGCAGTCACAGAATGCCAATATGGAAATGGGCAAAAGATAACTTTACAAAATAAATGGTAGCAACAGTGATGATCCATCTGTTTTCGATGAGAACTCAAGTGAACTCACGCACTGGCCACTACCTTTCATGATTTGTGGGGACTTTACCCCTTCCCTACTGGCTCAATTCCCCTGCTGTGCTCAGCTCGTCATGGCATACACCTCTCGCATGCTCATGACTAGCTGAGCTCGTCACAGGTGCATTGGCTCCCGTGGAACGCTCAGCACAGCAAGGGAATTCTCCCTGCACCTGAGCGTTCCACGGGCCATGACGAGCTGAGCTCGTCATGAGCATGCGAGAGGTGTATGCCATGACAAGCTGAGCTCGTCATGCGCATGCAAGGGGTTAATATCAACCTTCCCAATGATGGGTCTATGAAGGATGGCTGGCAATATGTAGGTTGAAAACCTAATGTTTTCAAGGCATTGAAACATGTGTCATACGCATGGGTTAGTGGATCGCTGGCAGACTTTAAAACCTAATGACACGGGGTATACCTTCTTTTCTAACCGGCATCTTACCCATGTAAGAATAGATTATATATTGATGTCTAATTCACTGAAATCTAAGTGCCAAATGGAAAAGTTGCCTCGAATTCCATCAGACCATAACCCTCTAATTTGCACCATCGAAATAGGACCAGGAAATAGAACACCTAGATCCTGGACTTTTGAGAAGTCCCTGCTTTTAGATGATAAATATTGTGCTCACATGAGAGTGGATCCCTACATTTCTAATAGATAATATTGGGAGTGCTTCAATTGAAGTAGTGTGGGATTCCCTAAAGGCAGGGGTGCGAGGGGAGACGTTGCAATATTCATGGGAATCATAGTTGGGACCCAGAGAATTGTCCTCTCTGAACACTGTAAATTCAGACCGCTTCCCTTGAGGCATGTTACATTCTCTGGTCCTGGGGTGTCGGCACACACTCTTTTGAGCATTAATTGTCACTCATTGCCTAAACACCAGGCTGAGGTGTTCGATCTCCTACAGGAACACTCACCTGAGATGATTTTCCTAATGGAAACGTGGCTTTGTGAATCCTCTGTGGCCATTCCAGCACTTGCTCTTCCTACGGGCTATGCTATACGTAGCATAAATAGATCTGGAAGAAGAGGGGCGGTATTGCGATTATTTACAAATCAGTCCATTCTTGCAGTCTGCCCCCCTTACATCTTCCTGACTGCGAGAGCTCACTATTTAAAATTTCACTGAATGCTAACTTCACTTTCTCCGGTCTGCTCATCTATCGACCTCCTGGCACATCTAAAACCTTTCGAGAAGACCTAATAAATACTATCATAGCGCTGGCTCTCCAGACTGCCAACTTTAACATTATAGGCTATCTGAACCTCCAGCTAGAGCTACAAGAATCCTCAGAGATTGTCAGCTTTCTGGGGGATTTGGCAGCCTATCAGCTGATTCAACTGATGCTCAGCGCGACACACAGAGCGGGCATCTCCTTGACCCTACTTTTTCTAATCTAGAGCCACTGGAAGTTTTGTCACCGCTCCCTATGATCTGGACAGATAATTCTCTCATCCTGATGTGGCTAATGATAGTTGGTCAAAAGTCTCAGCTTAATCAACATCCCTCCTTAAAACGGCCCTAGCATAAATTGAACCAAGTAGACTTCCTCAGCCCTGAGTGCAAAGCCTCTGGTAAAAACCACAAACAAGGAAGAGGCAAATGCATTCTTCCAAAGGTGGATAATTCAAGCCTTAGATATCCGTATTCCACTCAAACTTACGCACTCTAAAAGCACTAGGGCCAACGCCTGGTTCTTAGATCTAAATCTCACTAAGAAAAACTGGACAGATCTTGGAGGAGGTCATATGACCCCCAGGCCAAAGAACTATATAGAGCGGCCATCACTACTCCAGCTGGATTAGTACTAGCACCAACTGCAATAAATCTATTTTTTCTCTACTGAAAGACCTGATTTCCACACCAGGGGAATTGGGCTATACTATCTCTTCCAACAAACACTGTGAAGATAGAGTAACCTTTTGAAGAAGGTTGAACATATCTACCAAAATTTGGATCATGGTATATCCCCAGGGTTTGCTGGAAGAATGTTCCTACTGGCTCCGAGACTGTCCTTCTTGCACCTCTATTTCCCTGAAGGAATTAGAGAGACTAGTTGTAAAAATGATATCTGGATCTCCAGATGATCCTCTTAAACCAGACGCTTTCAGGAAAATTCAACAAGGTCTCTTGCCTGAGTGTCTGGAGCTACTTAATCTCTCCCTCTCGACTGCGATGGTGCCTAAGTCATGAAAACACGCAAAAGTGGTCCCTCTACTCAAGAAACCTATACTTGACACTAATAAATCAGAGAATTACCGCCCACAATGTCATTATTCCCTTTCATCTAAAAAATTTGGGAAGCACATGTGAACTCTATTCTAATACAGTTTCTAGAATCAAACCCTATACTTGACAGTTCACAGAATGGGTTCCAGCCAAGATACAGCACAGAGTCCGCTTTACTGGCTGTGGCAGAACAACTCAAATCCGTGCTAGATGCCAGCAGCACATCAGCGCTGGTGCTGCTGGACCTAAGCACCGCGTATGACAAGGTGTCCCATGAAATCCTGCTTCTACGCTTGGAGTAGATAGGAATTAGAAGTGAAGCTCTAGAGTGGTTCATATACTTTTGCACTGCTGAGAGACGGGGGTGTTGGTAATTTAACTCCCGGGGACTATTTAGAAAATTTGATTCATAAGTGCGAGAGAATGTCGGACGAGGCGCTGCTCAAACGTGAGAAGGCAGCTGAAGAGTTATTCGATAATTTGCTGACTATTCCGGAGTCTATTAATCAACACACGCCGGAGGCAGAGCAAAGTGTGGATGTAAAATCATTACTCAAGGCGCTGGAGAAAAATACCCGCAAAATTAACAAAGTGGTGGGAAATTAAATCACTACAAAAATACCATGAAGTGAATAGAACTCCTCGAGGGCTGAGAATAATGTTAGCCCCGAGTTTTGAAAATCCTAACCCACTACTCCTAAAAGACTGGGCAGAGAGCAATTTAGAAGTTTCTATGCGACTTGTGTGCCTGTTAATTAAGTACACAGTGATTGACAGGGAAGAGAATGTCAACGAAATAAGTTGCATTAAACAAGAATTGCTCCTTTTAACAACTCCAGCCAACAAAGACTATATAGACAAACGTTTACGAGATATGGCAGTACGTATTAAGAAACAGGAAGATACGATCAAGGCCAGAAAAGCATACAAATTCACTCGTGATAAGAACGATTACGAGCGAGGCCAAGTCTTTACCTTTGCCCGCAAGTATGACTTAATTAAAAAACAAGGAAGTGCAGGGGCGCAATCTAAACCAAACAAAGAACCAAAAGCTGGTACCAGCAAAGTCACCGCTTCGTCGTCTGATGCTAGCATTACAATTTCCGACACAGAAACAGAAGGCAGTGGTTCGGAAACGAGTAGTAATGCAGCTTTGGGGCCCCTGACATACGCTGAAGAAATGAATTACATTCATCAGCAGAGAAATCAACCCTGCGATCAAGGAATGCCAACCTTCCTACAACCAACGCAGGAACTACAAAAGGCGGCAATGACGAAAATGTGCAAAGCAGAGGACGAGGACGATTCTACAGAAAGAAACAACAGAACAAGTAGACGTAAGTGCTCAGAACACGATCATTAATCTTACCAATGTTGAATTAAATACTGCGGAACTGCAATTATTGAGTCTGGGGCCGAGTTATTGCCCAGAGAGCAATTTTAATTTTGTGGACACGAGAGTTGATGACTATAAGTTTATACGTAAGCTTAAATTAGCTAAATTCTTTAAGATCAAAAACCAAACAACAACTGTCAACTCTATTGATGCCCCTGCTCCTAACAGACTGATTGCTAAGCAAATTTCCCTTTTAAAAACTTTGTTCTCCCTGGGTAGAGATGTAATGGACAATTCACAACCGACCAGTACTCAACAAATAGCTAATGAGGAAGGAATAATAATTTCTGCAGCTGGAGGGAGCCCGTTCAAGGCATCATCCACGTTTGTCCCGATAATGCCGCGTGACGCTCTAGACATTTTCCATGATCGGGTCACGGAAGAACTAAAGAAATTACACATCAGGACAATAAGGGCAGAACAAAGATGCAAAGTTTCGAAATCCACACAATATTTTCAATTAATGGAGAAGTTAAAAACCAACAATTCAGTGGTTGTGAAGAACTCCGACTAGGGGGGATATCTGGTACTCTGGGACAAAACTGAATACAAAACAGAGGCTTATCGACATCTGAACAATGCAGAGTGTTATGAGCAATCCAATGGCATGGGAGTTAGCAGGGTTAATAAAGAATATAAAACACAATTGATGGCTTGGAAGAGAGAAGGATTAATAACTAAGGATGAACTTTGTTTCTTAAGCAAGGAGTTTCCCACCCTACCAACCTTCTATCTTATTCCAAAAGTCCACAAATTAACTACGCCAGTTCCAGGACGTCCCATTATTTCTGCCAGAGACAGTGTTTTTGAAAACACATCCAAGTATGTGGATCACTATCTTCAGGAACACGTTATCTCTCTGCCTACCTACCTTAGAGATACCAAAGATTTTCTTTGCAAATTGGACTCTATCACTTGGTCAGAAAATTATCTCCTTATGACTCTTGATGTGTCTTCCCTATACACGAGTATCAGACATGAAGATGGTTTAAATGCAGTTGAACATTTTTTTGCAGAATAGAAACATAGCATTCTACAATCATAACAAAATGTTACTAAGCATGATCCGTCTATGTCTAAATAACTTATTTTTGTTTGATGGGAAAGTGTTCAAGCAGCTACAAGGTGTTGCCATGGGTGCATGCTTCTCCCCCAGCTACGCGTGTTTACACGTGGGCTGGTGGGAGGAGCATGTACTCAGGGGTCAACACAAGTATTTATCTGACAAGCATCTGATGTACATTTGGAGATATATTGACGACATATTTATTGTTTGGAAGGGGAGTGCATCTGAAGCAAAAGCCTTTGTAAATACCATCAATGAAAATGATTTGAATTTGCAGTTTACCGCACATATTGATCAATATTGAGTGAATTTTTTGGACATTGCAGTAATTATTGAGAACAATCAGATTACCACGCAGTTGTATCGCAAACCCAAAGCAGGAAATTCCTTGCTGCATGCATCTAGCTTTCACCCAAAACATACCATCACTGGCTTACCATATGGAGAAATTTTAAGAATATGTAGAACATGTAGCACCACCATAGCCATGACAACAGCGCAACAATCAGCCAAAAGCAGATTGCTACAACGTGGCTACTCTGCCAAACTGTTGGACTCTGCATTAGCTAAAGCCAATGCTAAGGATAGAAATGAATTGCTTTTCACACAAAAAGATAAGAGCCTCCCCCTAACATCGCAATCGGTGGGCAATACCCCTGTTGCGGAGCCAACAACAAGCAACAAGTCACCATGTAGGTTTATATCTACATTTAGTAGACAGGCAAACACGATAAAAAGCATTATCAATGCACAATGGCCAATTATATTGCCCGACACAGTCCTGGCTCAAACATTACCTATTAGACCAAACTACACTTATCGCAAAGCTAGATCTATGCGCAGTGACTTGGTTAGAACAAGCCCAGAATGGAGATTAACAAAAATTGGCTCACTGCTAGCTTTAGCTTTTTTAAATGCAACACAGGCCGAGCATGTAAGTTTGGTGTCAACACCAAGACATACACTGATGGCTTCTCCAATACACCAGTGAAACTAAAGGGACACTATACATGCCGCACCGACTATGCGTTTTATGTGTTGCAATGTGGCTGTGGTCTCCGCTATGTGGGGAGCACTAAGGTCCCAGTCCACCAACGAATACTGCAACATCTGCGAGCGACTGTAAATTCGGATAGCACATATCCAGTGGCACGCCACATTAATGATGAACACGGTAGCAACCTCAGTATGCTACAATATTTTGTTATTGACAATGTGCCTCCTAGTAAACAAGGCGGTGATCGCGAGAAAAGGTTGGGACAACTGGAGACTAAATACATCCTTGAACTCAACTGTAAGACACCGAATGGGTTAAATATTTGCGAGGATATTCACCATTTTTTGTAGGACCATTGTCCTTGACTCCATCAAATATGGACCGTTGGTGTTTCTCAACATACTGCAGTAGGTCCTTGCTCACCTTATGTATATATTTTTTTCATATATAGTAAGATTGACCGTAGTTTTTCTGATGCCCGATCTATTTTCTGATGCCTGACCTTTTCTTAAATGTTATTAGTTAGAAACACATTGATAAGTGTATTTCTTATGACACTAACAATATAATCAATTTGTCTGCCTATATTGCTAGCTTTTGTCTGAATTTGAAATCCTCCACTCTAAGAAGATTTAAAAAGTTTTTTAATGGATTGATAGATATTCGCCCAAGAAAAAATAACCATATATAAGTTAATGGGTGACAGCTACAGTCCCAAAAAAGACTTAATTCATGCTGATCCTTCTTAACCAGTTTAATTCAGTGTCTGTTAAGCACTAACTGGTTTAGTATGATGACCACAACAATTTTTTAACTACACAAAACTTTATTTGCACTTTAGAATCACTTTGCACTTAGTGTTTTTTATTGCGATCATAGTTTGGAGTCGTAGGCATTTTCAACCGATAATTACTTTGTAAGGTCTGTTTAGATAAATGCGGCATTAAGCTGCAACAGGTTCTTCATTACATGATAAAATGCTTTGGTTGGGTATCAATATTTATGCATTGAATTTGTTATTAATGTTATATACCCAGATTTCATCTCAAAGCGTCAAGGAATTAAATTGGTTGACTATAAGATCCCAATCTAATGATATTAGTACCAATAATTTTTCTACATATGATTAAATGTTTTGGTTGGGTATCAATATTTGTGCATTTATGCATTGAAGCTGTTGAAGAATGTTATAAACCCAGAACTGACTTCATAGCATTAAGTAATCGAATCGGTTGATCTTATAATTATAGTTTAATGGTATTGGTACGAAAAATCACGCTTGACTCCATTGATTTGACAAAAGCCGTTTTCCAAATTTTAACAAATGTATTGGGACAGGTAATATTTCAAATTAACTGAAAGAAATAATCAGTCAACATGATGTAATGTTGAATGTATATGCATTTGTGCTGGAATTATATTTTGGAAAACAGATGTGTAGTTTATATCGCAGTATGTCTTCACTGTCTACCATTTGTGTAGCTCAAACAATCACGTGACCACAGTCACCAATGTATTTAAATTTAGTTGTTTGAGGAGCAGGGTTATGTGAGCAAGGCTACACATTAGCCGAAACGCGTCATCCTGCCCGACATCTCGCACTATTTATAAATAAAGTCACTGCAGCCAGCAGTGTAAGCTGATTTTGGAGTCCGTGTCTTTCTCCGTTTGGTGGTTTTAATCGCCGGAGCGGTAATTGGAGATAAATATAATATAATATATATATATATATATATATATATATATATAACTTCCAATATGCACAAACAAGAGTGGACATTTTTCAATTTGTGCGTAAAATCAAGTTAAAAAAGTTCTTTTCTACCAAAGCTACAAAATCAAAACCCACAGGGATCAGTGCAGCAGTAGGGGGAAATACTGAGACACTTACAGCAGGTGACATGGATCTCAGAATGGACCTTATTGGTCTTCAAGGCGAAAGTACCCAACTGCCAGCAAGTGCCATGAACCAGCCAACGATAGGGGCTGGCCTAACAGACTTTAAACCTAAATCCACCTTCTGTCCTGTCATGGCCAAGGACAATATAGACTAATACCATGAGTTGGTGGTTTTAGACATTAAAAAATTGTAACACAAAGTGGCACGTACAAAAATCAAATACTCGAGAAGGGACCAAGAATATCATGGCCTGATAAAAAAAACTACAAATGTGTAAATCTATATTCATCAGACAGGCGGATAAAGGTGGCAATGTCATCATTTGGCCCAGAGAAAAATGCATGGAGGAGGCCTGGAGGCACGTAAATGACAAAAACTGTTATAAAAGAGTTGACATTGCTACAATCAAGACCTTTTGGAGCAAATTTTACATGAAGCTTGTGGCATGGAAAGGCTTGGGACTCATCAGTTCAGATGAGTACAAATATTTACGAAATGATCACCCAGTCATACCATGTATATACTTTATCCCTAAAATCCACAAGGACTCCAAAAATCCACCTGGCAGGCCTATCATCTCTGCCTGTGGAAGCCTCCTAGAGAATACCTCTAAATACATTGATTTTTTTTCTACAGGAGCACATGAATGCCTTGCCCACTTTCATTCAGGACACTGGGGATTTCCTAAGGAAACTAAAAAACATTCTGTGGCAAGAGGATTATTTACTAGTCACATTAAACATAACTTTGTTGTACACAAGCATTAACCAAGTGGATGGCCTTAAAGCTGTCAAACATTTTTTGCAAAATAGACACAACACAATGATTACTGATATGATCGAACTGTTTCTTTGCAATAATTATTTTATGTTTGACAAAAATGTGCTTCCAACAAACAAGAGGGGTGGCGATGGGTTCCTGCTTCTCCCCCAGCTATGCCTGTTTGCATATGGGGCTGTGGGAGAGGCAGGTACTCGGGGGCCAATACTCAGAGGTTATGCTCAATCATGTGATTTGTATTTACAGATACATAGATGATCTGTTTATGATATGGAGAGGGGAAGAAAGTGAAGCGAAGGCATTTGTTGAGAATCTCAATATTAACTCCCTCAACCTCCATTTCACATTCAACATCAGTGATACCACAGTCAACTTTCTAGATGTGGAAGTGTTTATTAGTCACCAAACGATTCAGACTAGGCTGCATCGAAAAGCCACTGCAGGAAATACACTTTTGCATGCATCAAGTCACCATCCCCGCCATCTAATAAACAGCATCCCCTACGGGGAGATGCTACGCATTAAAAGAATATGCAGTAGGCAGGAGGATGTGACAAAGGAACAAGCAGCATGCCGTTTCCGTTTTCTGGCAAGAGGCTATGATGACAAGGTCATTAGAGCAGCCATGAAACGTACGGAAACACTCCCCAGGGACGAAGCCTTAATAACTAAAGCTATGAGGCTAAACACCCAACCAGTGCCTAGTGAAAACCCAATCCGCCTAATAGCTACATATAACAAGCAACATTGTGCTATTAGGAGTATTATGACAAAACACTGGCCATTAATCCAAAATGACCCAACGTTAAAAATGGGGTCTACAACTGCACCCACCAATCCTTACCGAAAGGCGGGTTCAATGGAAAATAGCTTGGTGACTAGCGGTCCAGAGGTCATAGTAAAATCTGACTGGTTAAATAGTAGAAAAGGTTTCTATAAGTGCCTCACCTGCAAAGCCTGTAAACATGGGACTAATAAAAAGTCATATGTTTCTCCATTTTCTGATAAACCCATTCTCATCAAGAAATATTTAACATGCAAGACTGAATTTGCAATCTATGTTTTGAAGTGTCCCTGTGGTTTAAGGTACATTGGCAGCACTAAACTTCCAGCCCATCAGAGAGTACTACAGCATATGAGGGCAATCACTAATTGTGATGAAGCGTACCCGGTCGCTAGACACTTCAATGATTGCCATAAAAGAGAACTTAATCTTTTACAATATTATGTAATAGATGCAGTAATGCCCTTGCGTAGGGGTGGTGACAGGGAAGGGATCCTCAGAAAACTAGAAACACACTACATCTTAAACCTCGATAGTAAACATCCTGGAGGTTTAAACGCTTGGGAGGATCTGCACACTTGTCTGTGAATAGTGAGGTTGTCACGTACTCCCTTGTCACCTTGCATATTGCTTCATGCGCATTATGAATTGGTCTTTCAATATACAATTACAGTTAAATCTTGATGATACAGTTTCAGTTTAGTTTTTCAAGTTTACAGAATGGTTTTTTAATGTAAAAATCATTTTATTCATAGCACTTAAGTATTTTTTTATATATAACATATTTTTAATATGCATTTTATACTATTGAAAGGCTTTTTAATAGTAGAATAGCATATTTTTGCACATTTATTATTTTGCACAGGTTTTATGCACTTACATTTAGGTTTTACAAGTGAGTCATCTTCCATTGTGGTTTTAATTGTAACAGTGCTGCTAGCAGATCAAATGTTTTAGACGCAAATTAACATAAAAATTTAGTTTTTCTTTTTGCCTTCTAAAATTTTAATTGTATTTTCCAAATATTATGAAAATTAATCAAAGTCAGACATGTCATTATCAATTGAGAATTTATTAACAAAGTCGTGACATGCTATTTGAGCTGTAATGATTTTCTGGTTTTAATTCTCCTGATTTTATGAATGATTTTAAACATATCGTTTGTAAACTGATTACCAAGTGTTTTGTTAGGTCATACAGTATTTTACTGTATATCTTCTTTTAAACCTTGAACTTGCACTGTTTAAACATAGTATTTTATCTATGTTCATGATGACGCTATTGATGGTAATAGGCATTTGCACTTTAAATTTGTAAAAAGCACATCAAAGCGCGTCATGTGATCAAGGGCCAGGGAGGCCCGAAACGCGTCATGGCTAGGTGCGGGGGTTTGAGCACTCAAACAAAATTGCACCTTGATTTTGGGTCCGCAGTCGTCTTTTAACAACGTTGTGGAGTTTGATTTTTCTGCTAATATATATATAATTTGATGTATACCCCTTTAATTTAAACAGGATATACTACCGATCATGTGATCAACCATGCTATTTATGTTACTTCCTTCCTTCTTTTCATGACATGTGATCAAGCCTCGGCTGAGGTGAAACGCGTCATGGCGACTGGTGGGCTGTTATTCATCACGAATAAAAAGCACTGAGAACGAGAGCACGGAGTCTGTGGCTTTACTCAAATTTCCGTTTTGTTGCGTGGCGTGGGCTGTGCTGTGCTGTGCTGCTTCGGACTGAACGTAATACTGTGTACCCAGCAGCTTCCAGGGTACGAGTAAAGCCCCTCCTCTACAAGTGGCCAGAAGCGGCAGGAAGTAATTGGCTTCGTGACCCGGAGCCGGATTCTGTACTCCGTTGTGGAGGAAGCCGCGAGAAGCCCCTGCGTAAGAAGCACACACCGAACCCTGAATGGAGGAGCCGAGTGTCTAAACGCTACTGGGATACTTCGACAACCGGGTCAAGGTATGGTGGCTTAAGAAAACGCAGTGAGGAGTGTGCACGCATTCGGTCTCAGGGAATATCTCTATTTGACTGAATTCGTTTCGTTATCAGGATTGTCATTAACAAGCCGTATTCACCATGTCGGCCGCCGTGTTAAGAAGCAGGGAGCAGGCTGCCGAACTTGTGTTTGTCACCCCGGCTGGGGGGGCAACAGCATCAACATCGGTGGGAAATGCTGCTAGCGCTGTTAATCCAACGGCGCGCGATTTGTATTGCAAATTGGAGAAGCTGATGAAAAAAGAGACTTCCAAATGGTGGGAGAACAAGTCCCCGTCAATGTACTTGGAAGTTGGTCGCATACCACGTGGCCTTCGAATTACCCTGGCCCACAGCTACGAAACTCCCGATCCCCGCATGCTCGAGGAATGGGCAGCGGCTAATCTAGAATCCTCAGCGAAACTTATGAAGATCCTAATAAAATATGCTGAGAGTGATCGTATGAAAATCCAAAATGAGATTGAGTCCGTGGAAGCGGAATTGGAAAAACTGGGGGGAGATGAGGCCATTTTGAAAAAGATGAGGGAGGAAATGGAATTTCGGCTCCAGAAGGAGGAGGAAATAATCAAAAAGTGCAAGGCGTTTAAGTTTGAAAGAGACAGATTGGACTACTTAAATGGGCACATATTCACCTTCGCACGAAGATTTGAAAAAAATAAGAGCCAGCTGGGAGGTAACAGTCGTGCAAACGCTACAAAGGGAAACACAAGCTCTGCCTCGTCGATCAGTTTGAGCTCTACAGAAGGCAGTGAAATGGAAGGTAAACTGCACAATACACCGTTGGGGTTTACCGCACTCACACCTGCACAGGAGGTGAGCCGCCTGTGCGAGGCCAGGCGCGAAACTTTAAGGCCAAGGGTGAACTTTGCCCAAGCAGAAAAAGTGCAAACCGCAAACGGTCAGAGCGACGCAAACGCCACAAAGAAAAGTGGAACAACCAAAAAGAAAAACCAACGGAAATGGTCGAACAAAAAACGGGGCAATCAACAGGGAGCCCCTCAATAATTAACCTGACCAATATAATCCTAAGTCCTAAGGAAACAAAAATTCATGGTTTAGGACTTTACTGTCCACCACAAAGCTTTGACTATGCTGGCACACGCATGGATGCATATAGGTTTGTGAGAAAATTCAAACTTACTAAATTTCATCGTCTTCGACCCAAAAATAATAAAGACACTGAGAAAGCACCTTTGAGCCCCAATCTTTTAACAGTTGAAGACGCCTCCTCCTTTGAAGAGATCTGGGAATTACAAACTGAACAATACACAGCGGGTTTAGGCACACTGCCTGATGCCACTAATGCCACCACTGGAAAAGACATGGCAAGCACACCATTCAAGCCTAAGTCCACCTTTAACCCTATTTCGGCCCATGACAATCTGGATATTTACCAGGATTTGATGGTAGAGGATCTTAAAAAATTGTATATCAATACCAACAAGAGAAGCCAAGCTATTGCACGACAAAATCAAAGCTATTATCTCCTGATTAAGAAATTAAAATCAGATGACAACTTAGTAGTGAAGCAGGCAGATAAGAAGGGCAACATTGTCCTATGGGCACGTGATAAATATATGGCTGAAGCCGAGAAACAACTCAGTGACACTGCCTGTTATCGAAAAACAAACATCACTACTATCAAAATGGCTTGGAATGACCTCAATGCCAAACTCATGGGCTGGCGTAGCTGTGGATTGATCACTTTGGATGAATTTAAATTCCTCAAAAAGGAATTCCCTGTGATTCCCACATTTTATCTTTTGCCGAAGATCCACAAGGATCCACTAGTTCCACCTGGGAGACCGATAATATCGGCAATTGACAGCGCGACCGAAAACTTGTCCAGGTACATTGATTTCTTTTTACAGGAATGGGTTAAAGGATTGAACTCTTACATAAGAGATACAACTGACTTCTTGTGTAAATTATCTCAGCAGAGTTGGAATGAAGATTACTTACTTATGACATTGGACATTTGTTCTCTGTACACGTCTATCAGGCACACAGACGGCTTGAAGGCAACACAATTCTTTCTGGACAATCGCCCCATACATAACACACAGCACAACAAGATGCTTATGGGGATGCTGAATATATGTCTACAACAGAACTTTTTTACGTTTGGGGGCCAGGCCTATCAGCAATTAAGAGGGGTGGCCATGGGGTTTTGCTTCTCCCCCAGCTTCGCGTGTCTACACATGGGGCTGTGGGAGGAGCAGACTAATGGGACAGCACATAACAATGGAACAACATGCAATATTGTACCTCAGGTATATTGATGATTTGTTTTTTATCTGGAGGGGTTCAATGAGAAGTGCTGCCGATTTTGTTGATAGGTTGAATGTAAATGATTTAAACCTTCAATTCACCTCAACGATTAGCAATGTTTCAGTTAATTTTCTGGATGTAGAAGTATATGTTAAGAACAGCAAAATAGAAACCAAATTACACAGAAAGGTTAACGCTGGTAACACATTGTTACATGCCTCTAGCAGCCACCCTCGCCACCTTATTCACAGCATCCCCTACGGGGAGATGTTACGAATAAAGGGTATTTGTAGCACTGAGGAAGAATGTAAAACAGCTCAACTTCAGTGTAAAATGCGTTTTCTGGAAAGAGGTTACAGCCACAAAATGATAGATGAAGCCATCAAGAAAACAGCAAAACTGAGAAGAGAACCGTTACTAGGAGCTTGTCCTGTCCCTACTACTACAACTGAAACCACAACTACACCAAAAGAGAAAATACAGTGTAGGGCCATTGTCACATATAGTCAACAACATGCTGAGATTCGCAGGATTTTTTCTAAAAACTGGAATCTTGTACAAGGAGATCCAGTTATTGGTGATCTAGTGAAAAAGCAGACCAGAGATCACATTTAGGAAGTCTTCCTCGTTAGGCAGTGCTATTGTGAGTAACACCTTAGACGTTCCCAAGAAGTGGTGGGAACGTATTACAGGTTTCAAAAAATGTCAAGTCTGTAAAGCCTGTAAACACGCCATCAGCAAAACTCATTATGCAAGTCCTTTCCATGATAAACCTATTGCCATTAGACAGAAGCTGGGGTGTAAGACGGAATTTGTGGTATATATATTAGTGTGCCCATGTGGCCTACAATATGTAGGGAGTACACGTCTTCCCGCCCACAAGCGCATCCTACAGCGCCTAAGAGCGATTTCTGGGAAGGACCAAGCCTATCCGGTAGCGAGGCATTTCGAGAAATGCCATCAAAGCAACCCAGACTTGCTACAATATTATCTGGTGGACTCCGTTCTACCTTTGAGGGGGGGGGGGGGGAAGACAGAGCACGGAGGATCTTTATACATGTTTGTGATCATGTGATAAGATCTATGGTGTTTCTTGCTGGCACTCACACAGTTGATGAAATGTTTTAAGATCCATATGAATGTGTTCGGCAGCCTGCACTTTAAACAATAATTTTAGAACATTAGTTTTAATTTTAGTTGCACAGTCACTTTAATTTTAGTTTGCACTAACGACCCTCAGGGAAGTAACTAGCAAGATATATATATTATATATTTCGGATAGTTGACAATAGGTATCATCTTCACCCACTTGGGTACTATTCGTTTACACACCGTCTTAAGTCACTCATCTCCCGTAATATCATATGACAAATGATGTAACACTTGGAGTCCTACCGCATGCAAACAGCATAAACAAAATAATAGATTTTGTTTAGGACTCATGAGGCTTAAATAATGGATTTTTTATCATGATAACCACTGTAAATAACTATATATTTATTGTACATTATGTAAATATATGAATTTAGAAATTATTCTCTAAACTGCTATTTATGAGTCTTTGCCTCCTTTTGCACATTAATTCCACAATTATGGTATTGATTGCTTACACATAATGTGAATGTAGAATGATTTCAGTGACTTCCCTTGGGATGCGACTGTGGTGTAAGTAGGGCACTGCGCCCTTGATGGCAATTTGATGTATACCCCTTTAATTTAAACAGGATATACTACCGATCATGTGATCAACCATGCTATTTATGTTACTTCCTTCCTTCTTTTCATGGCATGTGATCAAGCCTCGGCTGAGGTGAAACGCGTCATGGCGACTGGTGGGCTGTTATTCATTATTATAAAGAACAGTGGTCCCTATAACAAGTATTTTGTAAGCAATGATCATACACTTAATAGATTGTATGTCTTCTGTCCATCCGGACAGGAATTTATTTTTGATCAGAAGAGTAGTTTTGGTTGTTAAAAATGTCAAGCGGGCACAGCCGTGACCTTCAACATATACAGGACAACAACAAAAAGAACAAAATGGAAAAAGCACAAAATATGTCTGTACACTTGTGTTTCAGTGGGACAGACGTTAAATGTTAGACGGCACCATTGCAATTATCCATGTTACATACACATTTTGCATATGGGGTTTATGTGTCGACGTTTCGATGCCTTTCCTAGAATGTGGGCATCATCATCAGGACATTGGATGACATTATTGTTGTCTTAATTATTGAAAACGTAATAATTGGCCTTTCCATCACATTTATATTATAAACATTTTTACATTGGGAGGAAAAGGGAAAAAACAAAGAAAAAATGACGTAAATAGCAGGCATATAGCATAGGTCCTCTATGGTTATATTTCGAGTCTAATCAAGTGCATTTTTTTCAGGACTGGGTGGCTTGGCTGTGAAGAGTGGGAAATGGCATGCACAACAATAAAATTACAGTGGCCAATTGTTTGTGCGTGAATTGGCGGTGACGTGAGTTTGATCAGTGTTTTATTTGCTAACAGTGTGTAAGACTGTGAGCCGGTCCGGAATTGTTTAAAAGTGATCTAGGTGCAACAAGGGCGCCGAGCGCGGGAGAAATTGTTACAAGAGCGCCGAGCGTGGTGGAGATTATTTAAAAGTGATCTAGGTGCAACTAGAGCGCCGAGCGTGGAAGGAATGACTGTGGCTAAGCGTTTATCATGCTTTTTACATGCTTCTAATAAGATGCAAAGCGATTTAAACCTACATGGTTTAGACGGCGGGTGAAACCTGGGTTCTTGCAATTTACCCGGTTGTGTTCGCAGAAAATTCTGTGAAGAAAACAACTGTCTATTAGATTAAAGAAAGTCACGCAGTGAGTGCGAGCAGTGACCCATGCAGCGGTTTACCTGCATCCTCGCGGTTCGTTTGAGATTCCGGCGCGAGTTTATCACAGCGTTTACTTGGACAGGGATACGCCGAAATGCACAGTGGCTATCTGCATTTGGAGGGAAGAAGGGTGCCCGGGAAATTAGAATCTACATGCTTAAATAAGGCTATTTTCGGGGTCCGTCCGAACTAGTGGGCTGTTATTCATCACGAATAAAAAGCACTGAGAGCGAGAGCACGGAGTCTGTGGCTTTACTCAAATTTCCGGTTTGCTGCGTGGCGTGGGCTGTGCTGCTTCGGACTGAACGTAATATATATAGTGAACAAGGCGGGAGCAAGCCGCCAAAACGCGTCTATGCAGCAAATGAGCCATTAAATATCGTTTGGATTATGATTCACGGAGTCAGCGCCTTATTTTGATGGGAAGTTTGGTTTGGTGACTATATATATATATATATATTTGCGCTGCACCCCACCTTCAATCTCGGGAGGAGCAGGGCGGCGGGCTACGTGGAATCCATTCCCGATGCCCCCGCCTTCATTATGCCCGGAGGATTGGAGGGTTATGCGGACATGGGGACCCGAGGAGGTATGAACTTTGGGAGGCACACAGACATTGAAGGTGTTGAACTTCGTGATGCCTTTTCCTCCCCCAACATCCCCAACTTACCTGAACTTGGCATTCTGGGACATGTAGGCGTTATTTGAACTTGCCACAATTTGACTCACCATGGGGGCGGAGCTATCAACCACGTAACAGGATGCAGCTGGGTATTCAAAGCCGCGAAATGTGTCGCGCATCCTGTGAACACCTCAAGGCACTGAAGAAGGCTGTTGTGTATGCCGAAATGCATTTGCCGTTTGTGTGCTCCGAATAAATGCCTCCAAACGTCCCCGCCTGTGGTCTCTTCTTCTTCTGGTGGAGGAGAATATCTTGGATATATATATATATATATATATATTGAATACTATTGATGAGCTTCACCATTTTCTTTAATGTTTAACATTTTGAATTACATTTTTTAACACTTTGGTCTGTGTTTCTTAAAATGCGACTGTGGTAAACTGCTATTATATTATGAATCCTCTATGCTGTGTTTGAAATGTGAAAATTTCAATAGGACTTCGGCCGCTTTAGTTAAGTTTAGTTTCACAAATTTTTTTTTTCACAAATACGAAACGAGGGAATCATTTTATCTCACTATAATCATTAACTGGTCTTTGGTTTTGTAGTTGGCGATAATATAGGATAGTTAGCTGAGCATTGATTGTCGTGGTCATACAGGCACTTGTACTTTATTGTATCTAAATCCTCAAATGTATTTATTTGCATTGAGTTGAATGTTGCACTGATACTTTATTTTGCTGATTGACAGCCGACAATTGATAAGATACTTTTTATCAATATTGATATTTGACATGTGCTCACCTGTGTGCACTTTATCGCATTGTATTTATGAGCACTATGCTCAAATCTTCCTAAAAAAACAAGGACAGTATCTGTTGATTTGCGTGGTAAACTGTGTAATGTATTTACAAGCAGTACGCTATAAATTTGCTATTTTATAACCTTTTGTACTCGTTTTGTACTCATGTGATCGACTTCTTTAGTCACATGAGCTTTTACTACTTTTAATTGCCGTGCCTACTCCTGACGCGTCATGTGATCAAGCTCTGCGTGCAGAGCGAAACGTGTCAGGGAGAGCACTTGCTTGTTAAATGGCAGAATATTAAAATTGCACTGCTCACCATATTACGTGTGATGGCGTTCTAATTCCTGGATTAAGGAGTTACAGGGAGAAAGAGGTCCGCACCCAACATTTTTTAACACTTTGGTCTGTGTTTCTTAAAATGCGACTGTGGTAAACTGCTATTATATTATGAATCCTCTATGCTGTGTTTGAAATGTGAAAATTTCAATAGGACTTCGGCCGCTTTAGTTAAGTTTAGTTTCACAAATTTTTTTTTTCACAAATACGAAACGAGGGAATCATTTTATCTCACTATAATCATTAACTGGTCTTTGGTTTTGTAGTTGGCGATAATATAGGATAGTTAGCTGAGCATTGATTGTCGTGGTCATACAGGCACTTGTACTTTATTGTATCTAAATCCTCAAATGTATTTATTTGCATTGAGTTGAATGTTGCACTGATACTTTATTTTGCTGATTGACAGCCGACAATTGATAAGATACTTTTTATCAATATTGATATTTGACATGTGCTCACCTGTGTGCACTTTATCGCATTGTATTTATGAGCACTATGCTCAAATCTTCCTAAAAAAACAAGGACAGTATCTGTTGATTTGCGTGGTAAACTGTGTAATGTATTTACAAGCAGTACGCTATAAATTTGCTATTTTATAACCTTTTGTACTCGTTTTGTACTCATGTGATCGACTTCTTTAGTCACATGAGCTTTTACTACTTTAAATTGCCGTGCCTACTCCTGACGCGTCATGTGATCAAGCTCTGCGTGCAGAGCGAAACGTGTCAGGGAGAGCACTTGCTTGTTAAATGGCAGAATATTAAAATTGCACTGCTCACCATATTACGTGTGATGGCGTTCTAATTCCTGGATTAAGGAGTTAGGGAGAAAGAGGTCCGCACCCAACAGAAGCCGTGTCGAGAGCGGCTGGGATTTGTTATATATATATATATATATATATATATATATATATATATATATATATATCCATATCCAACAATATGGCTCCCTCTGTTCCCCAAACCCCAATGCCGGCGCTGCTGCGTAGGTGCGTCGCTCCTGCGGTTGAGCCCACAGCTCTATATTCCAACAACGTTTTTCTTCCAAAAAGAAAAACTTGAAGGTTTGCTCTTTCAATCAAATTTTTTTTTAAATGTAACTAAACACACGAGAACACAGTAGCAACTTGACCGTGATAAGGTAGCGGATGCTACCGAAACGCGTTCATTACATCTGTGCTGAACCTGTAATGGATTGAAGAATACATTATTTAAAAAAGGATTGAGTTGGTTGGTGTTTGTGGCTTCAAGTTTCTCTTTTTGGAAGAAAAACGTTGTTGGAATATAGAGCAGTGGGCTCAACTGCAGGAGCGACGCACCTACGCAGCAGCGCCAGCATTGGGGAACAGAGGGAGCCATATCGTTGGATTTAACATGCCCATCGGTGCTCACCGGACAGAAAAGGAAAAATGAGTGAAATCGGAAGTGGTGGTGATACGAAGCAAGGGAGAAGCAGTCCCACGCCTGCCCCGGAGACCAAGACCGAGGTAAGAGCGTGAGGCCTCTCACGTTGCTAAGATCACTATCACCCGTGTAAAACAACGGCATTTAAGCATACAGCGAAAAGACGGCCATCCGGTTAGGTAGCAGGGTATTTGAGAGTCAATGCCGTAGTGTATACAAACTTTTTTGCAATTAAAAAATCCCAATGTGGATAGAGCAAAACATAAGGGACACCGAAAAACCGATAACTGACCCGAGTTACACCTAACAACCACCTGAAATTACTGAACTAACAAAAGAAAGAATCCAAATCAGACCGAGCACAGATTTCGTTATGGATAAACGAGAGGCTAAAAAGGAAGGAACAGGTGTCAACTATGTTCGACAAAGGGAACATGGAAAAAGTTTGGGATCAAACAAATGAACCCGGAAAAAATGACACTAAAAACAAATTAAGATCATGGGAAAAACTAAACAAAAAAGAAATTAATATATCATGGGAACTGATCACATTAGAAAAATATTTGGAGGTACAAAGGGTCTACAGGGGACTACATATGTTGATGCCCAGTCAACAAGATGTCACAAATGATTTACTGCAGGAATGGGGCAAATACATTCTAACCTCTTCCTTAGAACTAATAAAAATATTGTTCAAACAAATCGAAATTGCATTGAAAAAAATTAAAGATGAACTAAGACAAATGGAAAAGGAAATTGAAACATTAAAACTGAACCCCGAGATGGTTAAATTCAAAGAAGATCTAAACAAACAAATTGAGAAACACGAGGAAGTGGTGTGACAAAGGAAACATAATAAATTCAACAGAGATGCCAAGGATTACTCAGAGGGACGGATATTCACATTCGGCCGCAAATTTGATCCCTTTAAACAACAAGGCGGAATAATAACCACCTCATCCTCCAGTATGTCATCCATAACATCAAATGAATTAAGTGAAGATGACTCTACGATGGATAAAACCAAGAGGATTTTTTTAGGTGATATGCACCTCGTTCTCCAGCAACGCCAGTGGGAACAAAACCAAGGGGCGCAAAGACAACAATGAGGAAGGGGAAGAGGAAAACTCTGGCAATCAAAACACCACCACCAAAAAAATACACAACAAGACGAGGATGGAGGAGGAAGCAGTACAAACGAAAAGATTGGTACAGAGACACGCGGTATGAAACAGAGGAGGGGCAAATAAATGAGGAGCTCCAAGTGGTAAATCTCTCACAAAGAGAAATGTCATCAGAAATTTCCTGGTTAAAAAGAGGGTTCAGCTATTGCCCCATGCAGAGAATGGACATGGCTCAAACCAGAATAGACATCTACTTGTACATACAAAAAATAAAACTGAGTTAGGTGCATGTTTTATAAAGTTAGAACGGGTAAAGAAGCAGGAGCTTGCCCGCTGGTGGGACGGTGTCACCCTGCAGCAATACATGGATAACAAAAAGATCCCAAGGGGGTTAAGGATCTTCATTTTTCCAAACTTTGAAGATCTGAGTGAGCAAATGCTTGGGAACATAATCTAGAGGGGGCATCGTTCACCATGATGAAAATTTTAATTAAGCATGTTAATAAAAAGGGGTTAAAACTCCAGACAGAAATGGAGTTTGGGGTAACAAATTGAGGCTATGGATTGTAAGGAATTAATAGACAAAAATTACGCTATTCTAAACAAGGTAATTGAAGACCATCAACAATACCTTACGGACAAAAAGATTTGTAAAATCAGACGAGATTATCGCGACTATAGGGATGGCAGTATATATACCTTCGCCAAAAAATATGACAACTCCATTAACTCAGAAGATAGAAAAAGGCAGGGAAGAGAGCCTGGAGATTAGCTCAGCAAGCAGTAGCTCACTTGGGTCTTGCAAGAGTACCGTGTCAAATACGGCTCAGTCAGACACCCCTTTGGGGGAAGGGGCCTCCAACTTTAGAGGAACTAGAGGGACTACAAATAGATGACAGACAGCGCAAAAAGGGACCAAGAAAACCAGGCAAGGTGGGATAAGGAGGAAGAGAGAAACCAGACAGACATTTCATTCTAACCCATTCGAAGAAAAACTAGATGTAGCAGGCCAAGTTAGCAACTTTGTAGACCCGACAGGACTCGATTCTCCGATCCATACAACTCCTGCAAAAATGGATCTTCAGATCATCAATCTTTCTGCCAGACATTAGATAAACATGAACTGAGCATCCTAAAAAGGGGTCTTGGTTTTTGGCCCACTCAACGTAGGGATATGGTTGATGTTGACATTGATTTGTTTACATTTTTATGCTTACTCAAATTAAAAGAACATTTCTCTGAGCAAATACCCACAATTGTCTCCATTGTGCATGAACCACCTATACTACAAACTATTGGGGACATACAGGATGTGCAAAATTTGTTATCAATTGAAAATGATGATGCAATTGGAATGAGAGAAATGTTTGATGATCTTATCAGGGAGAATGTGAGCTAGTCAGATCCAACCCGATACCGCAACTTACCGCCTTCATCAATGCTAGATTATGTGAATGGCGGGATGAATGTCTGTTTACGGACAATGAGTGGAGATACCTGCATGTGGAAAATGCCAGATTCTCATGTACATATATTCTGCCAAAGGTGCACAAAGGTAGGGCTTTCCGCCAGGGAGACCCATAATCTCCTACATATGCTCACCCACGAAGTTATCTGAGTTTGTGGATATCACTTTGCAGAAACAAATTATGAACATCCCGTCCTACCTCAAATGAGTCAGGACATCTTGGTCAAATTTAATGAGTTCCGTTGGTCTGAATAATTGCAGTTTGTCACTCTTGACATAGTGAGTTTTTATAGGTGTATCCAGAAGGACTTTGGCCTAATGTCGATACGTCACTAATTTGACAAGGATGGTGCTGACCATTATGAATATAATGCCATGATTTTAGGATTGAGCTCATTCTCACCAAAAACGTTTTCAAGCACGATGAGAAGTGGTACAATCAGTTGCAGGGAATTGCCATGGGTTCCCGCTTTGCTCCCTCTTATGCCAGACTTTTTCATGGACTATGAGAGGGAGCATGCCTGGGACAAATGTGCCTCCCCCTGGAATAAGTAAATCATTTTTGGGGGGAGGTACACATATGACATCATTTCCTTCTGGGTGGGCCCCAATGACACCCTGCTTGCTTATTTGGAAGAGGAACTGACAGCAACAGCGGAAGACCATCAACAAGTACTAGCAAGAGACCATATCAGCAAGGACAACGTTATCACAACCCCCAAGACACTATTCCTTTTTTAGGGGAACAGAAATGGATGAAGAGAGACACAAACTGGGACAGACCCACGGGATGGAACAGTGGCAACAACAAGCCAAGAGGCAACACGTAAGTGAGGTTCCAGAGAAATGACAACCATGGAGAGATCAAAACAAGGCGGCAGACCTACAAGTGGTGAAATCAACAGTGAGATTTGATCAGGTGACTGTGGGCACAAGATTGGATTCACTTGTTGAGGTGACTTCGGATGAAAACACCAAGTGATCCAATTATAAACATCTGAGATTAGGTACTTACAAAAAGTGAACATGATATCCTGTTAATAGGTCTATAGTTTGTTCCACCAAATGACTTCAATGTGAAACTAGAACTTCAACAAATCTTCCAAGAAATATGCTTAAAATACTATTTCAAGAAGAATGAACATTGGAAAAACGTTCAGCTGCTACAGAATTCAATCTAGCTACTTACTTGATGACTGAGAAAATTCTTGCATACGAGATCGTGATGGAAGAGGTGATGGGGCTGCTCAGTAATAAGAAATTCAAATACATCACTAGGGATAATAAATAAGCTCTGTACTCGCTTAGCAATAATCCTTTGATTATGGTGAAAGCAGCCAATAAAGGCAGTGCAGTGGTCATCCAAAACATAGAAGACTACATCAATGAGATTAACAAGCAACCTAGATGCACAGAAAGTTAACAAATAAGGAAAAATCACACTGAAGAAATATCTGAGCTTACTAGATCACTCACACAGATGGGTTTAACAGAAGGCTTTTTTACTGAGCATGAATACAACTTCTTGAACAAAACTGATCCAAGAATACCTACCATCTACAAATTACCAAAAATCCACAAGGATTTACGAAAACCACCTGGCCGCTCGATTGTGTTCGGATGTGGATCAATCTTGGAGCCGCTCATCCCATTCTTTGATAGTTTTCTGCAACCATTTGTGGTGGAATCACGCTCATTCTTAAGAGATCCCATGCACACAATTGAAATAATGGAAAAATCAACCTTTATCTATCCAGACACAGTTCCTTGCGATGCTGGACGTCTCCTCGCTGTACACAAGTATACCCCAGGACCAGGCAATGGATGTGATATGTAGGACACTGGAGAAACGACCGGCACCAACTTGGATTCCAACTGACTTTATAGTGGGATTACTAGAAATAGCTAAGACGAAGAATTATTTTGTCTTCCAGTTCACCTATGCTTTTCAATGCAAAAGTATTGCAATGGGGGCCGGGTTTTCGCCCAGTCTAGCAAACCTCTACATGGACTACTATGAGGACAAATACCTGTACGACCTCACCAATCCATACCTGGGTAATATTTCAGTCTGGAAGCGGTACATCGACGATGTGCTCATGGTATGGACAGGAACGGAACAGAGTCGAACTGACTTCAAAACCTGGTTGAATGGACGATCAACCGACATACAATTCACAATGTCCTACAGCAACAATGCCATAAGATTTCTGGAGTTCACTTTAAAAAGTAAAGAAGGAAGAATCTTTACAACACTTTACTGGAAACTACAGAGCAAAACACCGCACTAAAGTATGATTCACATCATCCAAGAAGCCTCCAGAATAATCTGCCATATGGCCAATTTTTAAGATTGAGCTGAAGCTGTTCTAAAAGATGTGATTTCTACAAAGAGAGACAGATGTCCTAATTGGAAAATTGAAAGACCGAGGATACCCAAGGGCCTATTAAATCGTGCTAGGAAAAGGGCCTGGTACCGCCCAAGGGAGACGCTCTTGGAAGTTCAACCTTCTGCGGAAAATACAGGAAAGCTGGTCTGCGTAACTACTTTTAACACACGCAGTCATGAAATCAAAAAGGTTTTGCTAAAGTACTGGAACTTGATCAGCACTGAAACTGAAAACCGAGAAAAAACACTTTTTGCTTTCAAGAGGGCCAGGAACGTAAAGGACTACATTGTAAGTTCCTTTTTGGAAACAGAAAAAACTCCAGACCGACAACTAAATTTACCCCCACTAATAGCTCATTTTAAATGCAGCAACTGCAAGGCATGTGATTTTGCAATTACTGGCTCAACATTTGTACATATGGGCAAAATGTACCATCTGACCCACCATACCAATTGCAACAGTTACAACGTGATATATGCCATACCATGTCCCTGTGGGAAAATATATGTGGGCCAGACCATCCAAAGGTCAAACAAGGATTCTCCAACATCACAGTAGAATCTGGTGCAATGTCAAGGGGTCTCCACTGGTAGAGCAAACAACCACACAGCAGAAGACCTACAATTGTGGGTTCTTGAGAAAATCACTTTATACACAAGAGGGGACAGTTTACAATCTTCACTGAACCTAAAAGAATGCAGATGGATTCATACTCTTGACTTGGTCAATACAGGGTTAAATGAACAGGAAACGACATATAAACAAATGGCTAGACTATTGAATTGCCAAGCTCCTGACATTTATGAGATCCATAGGTCAGAGTGCACTATGTATCCCTTCAGAAACATGTTGATTTGCTTTAGGAACCTTTATGCATCCTCCCTGACAGCATGGAGCGTATTGACTGAATATGAGAACTGATTTTACATGTGTAACTTAAATGTCCTCCATGTCCATATGTTAACTTATAACTGTTTAAACAACTGTAAATCCCCCTTTTGTCAAAAATTCCTTCTTTTAAAATCTGTGACTAGTGTCTAGTGACATTTACTTCTGTGATTGTTTGGATACATACATTTTATTGGGATTGTGGGGGATACATAAAGGTTATGGTGAATTTCGACCAAATTGGCCAAATGCCACATCAAAGCTGCACTTGTAAAATTGCTGATGGGTGTTTGACATTGTTCATTGTGAAATATTGCATAATGATCTACCAGAGTTACTAATGTAAGAATGCCTATAGGTTCGGTTAAAACTGTATTTTATAATGAATGGCACTTTTCTATAAAATTGTTAAAATGTGTAAGTCTAACTCAGATATTGCCATGGTTAAACTTACAATCATAACCAATGTAATGTACATATTGCACCAGCTGACCGAGACGTGTCAGTTGCTGACAGCCCGGTTGAGCAGCTAAACTGTAACATGCACGCAGCACTCAAACGCTACAAATGCACTAGCGTGTTGTATACATTTTCGCATTGCTAATTTTCAACTCAAGCCTCTTTACTTATCAGGAAGGTTTTTGTTAGTGAGTCAATGAAGACAGAGTCACTTCTTCCATCTGAAAGTGACGCGTCAGTCCTCGACAGCTCAACTGAGCTGCTGTACCACAGCGTGCATGTCGCACTCACGCTCTATGCGTGAATGTAGGCGGCCCCATTTTTGTTCAACTTCAGAGATGATCGGAACCGCCGCCATATGGACGATACTTCAAATCGCTATGGTGAGCAATATAGGAATCAGATTTAGCCAGTTTTTGTGATTTAAAGCACCACCAAGTGACTGAATACTTTGCCTTTTTTGTTACGATTACAGAAAGCCTGAACTGGTAGGCTTCCTCACGAGACTCCAACCGGCTGGTGGAGTTCCTTAAAAGATTGAATTAAGGTAGGACTTGCTTCCCTTAATTTCTGTCATGTGGTATGTCGCAGGCAGGAATTACAGTGCTTGAAACATTACCCATTATATTTCTTAGGCTCTTGGTTATTACAATACATGTGATAATCACAGAGGAAATATTTCTAGGTTACTCACAAGTAGTGATTTTAGGAAAGACGTGCAAAGAGATGGTGCTTGTTTGGTGAGGCGAAAGAGGGGTAGTAGAAATTAACTCTATACAGGTATTTTCAAATTATTTAGAATGCCAAGGTTAATAATCCTAAGCCATGAATGAGGCCTGCGCCGGATATTATTTCAACAAAACTATACTTACTACTTCATCACAACACAGTGATTACATCCACAGTAGGGTTTTTCAAAAATCGCAAGGGGGCAGGGGGGATTTTCGTTGCCGCTTCGACCTCGACGCTACAAGGGTAGTTTTTCTCCTCAGCTACGGGTCTGCCTCAGGACGGGGAAAGGGGTGAGGACCTAAAGAGTAACCAAAAACAAAGTTCCACAACTATGTGGTATATCCAGGTGCATGTCTATATGGGTACTACTGACCTAGTTAAAATTCTGATGGGCTCCCATCAGCTCGGTGGGCAACCTGAAAGGAATTAAGCAATGCATAAGGCTTACAGTCCACCACAGTTGGACAATATGGGAACCAACAGCTCCATGTATAACAAAAGAAACACAGGGGGTCTATTAGCTTGCTATCAAAGCTACACCTATCAGTCCTGAGTCGACTAGATCTCAACGTGTGTAAATCACGAAGATAGTGAAAGACTGAACAAATGAATCAAAAGGAGTGAACTCCAACTGCACAGAAGATCGGTACATTATGGAACCAACAGCTCCAAACATTACCACTCACCAATGAGTGGTTTGCCATTGACATAAATTAGTATCAGAGAAAATCCAAACAGCCTAAAATCACTACTTGTGAGTAACCTATAAATATTTCCTCTGTGATTATCACATGTATTGTAATAACCAAGAATAAACTGCCATTAGTTGCTTGGCTTGAAATTCAACCTGTGGGTACTGCTTTATGTTTCTCTTTTCTTTTGTTTTCTCTTCCTATTTTTCAGGTCATAACCACACAGGTATGATTAAATAGAAAGGTCACATTTATTGATGTTTGAAAATATTTGTCTAGGACCACTTGTTTTCTGTACCATGTGCAAAAAGAGACAGGACAAAACCTTAACCAAACTTCCCTTCCTCCCACTCATTTATTCCACATGCATTTATTGTATATAGTGTACTTACATCACTATGGGCCATATGTAGGTGGCCAAATACCAGTCTGTAACACCGAAAATGTCCCTTTTTCGGCGTTACCGACCGGTATTTAGCCATGTGAGATGTACGTAATACCGAATTCAATCGATAATAACGAATCAGTAAAAAAGTATCGATTCCTTATTTACCGATTTGGAAATACCGAAACAATGATTACCGAATCGGAATGAACGAATCGGTAAAACCCCAAAACCCCCAAAAAAGCGATGTAGCAAACCTCGTTATTACCGAATATGACCAGATTCGGTAATAACGAATCGGTATTTACCACGTTTCAAGAGCATGTGGTAATCCGGTGCAGTGCATAAAAACAGGCCCTAAAATGCATCTGTGTGAACACAATTGTAGCCCTCTACGTCATTGCAAGGTGGCTATGCTTTAGAGCAGCAGGAGTGAGGATCTGGAGACGGGAAGAGCGGGTGTACAGAGTACGCATCACATTGTTCCAATTGACAGAACCAGAAATCCATGAAAGATACAGACTGCACCCAGACACCATCCTGGACCTAATACGTGACCTAAGACCCTATCTGGAGCGTCAGACACCAAGGGCCCACGCTATCCCCACCCATGACCAGGTATTATGCTGCCTGCACCTCCTTGCCACAGGAAGTTTCCAGGGTGTGATAGCTGCAGTGGTTGGAGTGTCACAGAGCTGTCTATCCCGTTTCTTTCAGACCTTCCTGGATGCCATGATGGACAGAATGGAACATTACATTTCCTTCCCCAGTACACAGGCGGAGCTGCTGAGAACCAAGCTTGAGTTCTACCAACTTGCACAGTTCCCACACATAATTGGCTGCATCGATGGGACACATATACCCATCTGCCCACCTGCAGCAAGTGAATACATATGCAGAAACCGCAAATCCACCCACTCCATCAATGTGCAGGTGATTTGCAATGCCAAATACATCATAACTGACATCGTGGCCAAATTCCCCGGGAGTATCCACGACGCCTACATCTTCCGTAACAGTGGCATCCATACACATCTGCTTGCTGGTGAATTTGGAGACGGATACATACTAGGTAAGTAAATGTGACACACCCTGATGTACACCCTGGCTCAAGCTGTTGGTCACAGTAATCAATGCCACTTACTTCTGTACATTGGTGACAGCGCATATGCCTTCCGGCCTCATCTACTCACACCATATCTCAACCCAACCCAACCACCCCAAGGGAGAGGAGGTACAATGTGGCACATAGGAGCACACGCAAAGTGGTGGAGGGCACATTTGGATTGCTCAAAAGCAGATTCCATTGCCTCCAAAAAACTGGAGGTGCACGTCTGTACAGCCCCATCAAATGTTGCAAGATAATTGCTACATGTGCAATGCTACACAATCTGGCCACAAAAAAAGGAACAGCAGTGGAACTAACTGACTCAGAGGACGAGGACGAGGACAACCCTCAGCCAGAGCCCTGCACAGCTGGTGTTGCAATTGAACATGATGGGAGACAGAGACGGGCAGAGATTACGTCAAACTATTTCTGAGTGAGTAACGACACTGAGCCATTAAGAGTTACATGTGAAGGTGTTTATTGGGCACACCTCCAGTATTGTGAGCAATGTCCAATTGGACATGGGTTACATCACCCATCTCATGCATGGAAACAGCCATAGGTCTTTACTTCCTGCGTCCACGCGCTGCACGTGCACGTTCCCTATCGACACTGTCTGGTGTGTTGGAATGTTCATGTGCAGCCACGTTGCGTTCACTACGCCTCCTGCACTCAGTGGGTGAGGGCGTAATGCTACCACGGCTGGTAGCCTCCTCACCGTCCCCCCCCTTCCATTGTGGCCGCCTTAGCATTCTGCATGAGCTCTAGCACGGAGGTCCTGGACACCATTCCCCTGGCCACATCCCTGCTGCAATGCGCCATCTCCTCCTGCATGGCGATGGACCTGCGACACATCAGTGATGTTGTAGTGGCCAGCCGGTTCACTGACTTGGTATAGACCTGGAACCTCTGTCTCTCCCCGCGCCTGCCAAGACGGTCCTGCTCAAGCTGGCTGCAGAGGTTGTCCACCGAGGTAGCTACTCTCTCCATTCCCGCACACAAGTTCTCACCCATAGCACTGATGCCCTTCTCCATCCTGAGCATATGCTTGTTCATGTGTGCCACCTCCCTGTGCATTGACTTCATCTCCCTCCATTGCAGGCACTGGACCTTCAGCATGTTGCCTTCCAGTCCAGCAAACACACTGTCACCCTGCTCGGATGCTTCTGGACTGTCCAGCCTTACCCTGCGGCATCTTGATGTGATGTGGGCACCCTCGGATGCTTAACCAGCCCTCTCCCTGTTGTATCTATCACCTATGGGACTTTGTTCATTCAATCTGCTCTCCTCCTCAGACTCCTCCATCTGCTGGAGGGTGGGCATGGCATGCCTCCTGCCTGACTGTGGTGGTGGTGGTGTTGGTGATTGTCGCAGTGGGGACTGAGTGAGAGGGGATTGCGGCCCTACCTGGCGCTGTGGTGATGGCTGTGGTGGAGGATTGGGTGGCTGTGATGGCACCGTGCTTGTGGTCCCTGAAGGCATGCTGTCATCCTCATGTTGCCTCCCCTCTGGCCTGGCTGACTTGCCTCTGCTGCACTGCGAGATTACTTGCCTGTAATGACACAAATGTAGATATACTCAATGCTCTGTCACCAATGAAATTACATTAAAGAACATGGCTACAGAGCACAGTGGTTGTCCTGACGTAGCCAATTACTTTACCATGCTATTGTGAATGCTAGCCTGACTGTCCTAATCATGAGTTCCCTTTGACTACATCACCCATAATGCATAGCAGGTAACCAGTAAGACATGAGTGGGAGTCCCTTTGCCACTATGGGGATTGGGGTTGGGGAAGGGATAGCACAGCATGCTGGGCATGCTTCTTACCTTGTTTTCTTGCTGCTCTTGCGGCGCTGTCTGCGTCTCTCACGCCACTCACACTCTCCGGCTGGATGGTGGACTCCACCATCAGTTCCAGTGGTGTTGGTGCTGGGGCTCAGCTTTTACCTCCACCTGTTTTGGCAGCCTGCCTCTGTCTCTCTGCCATCCTCAGTTTTGCTGTCTTCCTGAGGTCGTACCACCTCTTCCTGATGTCCTCTATGGTGCGCTGGGTCACACCTATGGCATTGGTTTTGTCCCGAATGCCACTTCAGATTTGCCTCTTCTGTGACTCTGGCACTTGGTGGGACTGGGCTCCAAAAAGCTTGTGGTGCTCTTGGCTGACATCCTGGATCAGGACCTCCAGCTCCTTGTCACTGAACTTCAGTTTTCTTTTTCTGTCACCTCCCTCCTTCTCCCTGTCCTGGCTTGCCATTTCAATGCTTGTTGGTTTTTCAGTATTGCTTGTGGCTGTGTGGCTGTGTTGCTGCTGCCTCCTCAGCTCGTCTGCCTGGCTGCCTGCCTCACAGTGAGCTCCAGGTCCTGTGCACCTGGCTGGGTGTGGCCACTTCCTGTTTGGGAGGTAATTGGATGTTTCAGGATTGGCTGATTCACCAAAGTACGATTTTTTAAATTACCGATTCGGTAATGGATTCTGTAACACCGATTCGGTATTTGGATTTTTAAATTTTTTTACCAATTCGTTCAGATTCGGTATTTAATACCGAATTTTAACGAATTGGTAAACTAACGATTTTTTATCTACATCGCGTTTACCGAATTCTTAATACCGATTCGGTAAAATTCAGTATTAAGGATTCAGTATTCTCCATTTACCTACATATGGCCCCGTGTCACTTTGTTCACTACAGTCACTTATTGTTGTATGACAAAATTGAATGTGTAACTGACAGCCTCTAGTATGTAATACTCATTCAGAATATATTATTGACTATTATATCCTGGTGAGTGTGTGTACCTTCTGAAGGCATGGGTACATATTGGTACACTGTTCTTGTGCCCGTCACGTTTGTCAATGTGTGTTTTTTAAACCTGTACTTGATATTGGTCTTATGTGCAATGTTGTTTTCTGATTGGACATTTAAATTCCTTATGAATTGTTTTGTGTGTGCACATATATCTACCATTCGTATATATTTATGTATTTCTATAGGTGTTTTTGTTGTGGAGGGAGGCAAGCGGCACCACTTCCTGGTTGCTCCTTCTGAGGCGGCCATTTTCGGTGGGTTGACGCGCTAGTCTCCCACTCCGCCTAACCTATTTAGCCCTGCACTTGTCCGCGCAGCGGTAGCGCCGTAGACGCGCCGAAGAGGCGCCAAAGAGAAGCCAGTCTGCGCCAGTCCGCGTCCAGACGCTTCCTGCTGACTGGTGTCTATGTTCGTTCGCCATGGTAGGACCTCTGCTTTCTTATGATTTTCCATCGCTTCTTGCCCTTCGTCCTTCCACTAGTTTGACATGTGATCACACGTTCCTTCCATCCCACACCGATTATTTCTGTAAAATCTGTAACTGGAGTCCATCTCTCCTCCATACCTGCCCTTTACCTCCTACTCAGGAATGGAGAATGTTTCTTCTCAATTGTAGGTCCGTCTGCAAACATCACACCGAATTACACTTATTGATCGAAGAGCTTAATCCTCATGCTCTCTTCCTAACGGAAACGTGGCTCCATACAGATAATGATCCAGCTATTGGCTGGGCCATCCCACAAGGATTTACGTTAAAGAGACTGGATCGCCAGACTGGGAGAGGTGGGGGAGTGGCCATTGTTTACCGTGACAGCTACAAATGCCGAATCACCCCCACCACTTCACCAACCTGCGAAAGTATACACTTTTCGCTAGAATTCTCCCCCACTACCACCTTCTCTGGCATCCTAGCCTACCGTCCACCTGGCGCTCTTAACAACTTCATTATTAAAATTACGGACCTTGCTGCAAGTATCGTGTTATCCTCACCCAACTTCACCTTGTTGGGGGATCTCAATTTACATCTAGATGATCCTCACGATACGGCAGCCAATACTCTTTGTTCCAACCTTCAAGCGCTGGATTTACATCAAAAGGGGTTCCATGTAACTCACAATAGAGGTCACCTGCTTGACCACATTTACAGCAATATTGATGATTTCATGGTCGAGCCCCCTATTGCACTACCTTGGACGGACCACTTCTTGATACCCTTCACCTGGCGCACAAACCCCCCTCCCTCCACTCACGGCCTCGTTAAACACAGAGGTAGGAAATGGTCCTCACTCCCCCTCCCTGCTTGGGAAGCTGCCCTGGTTAAAGATACACCTAGGAAGGCAGTGAATGCCAATACAGCAGCCAACAACTTTGATGATTGGATCTCCTCCACACTTGATATGGTCCTCCCCGTACAGGCTAGTAACCTCACGAAAAGACTGAAAGCCACCCCATGGTTTACTCCCACTCTTAAGACCATGAAATTAGCCTGTCGTAAATACGAAAGAGCCTGGAGACAGGACTACTCCAAGCCTAGGAAGGATGAATATAGAGCCGCCATTAGGCTCTATAAACAGGAGATAAAGGCGGCACAAGCTTCTTTCTATGGTAGCAAAATTAATGCAGCCGCCAACGCCCCAAGGGAAAGTTTTAAAATTGTTAAATTACTTATCTCACCCCCTACGGAATGCCCTTCTGCTGATGGTGCCCAAAACCGCTGTAATGATTTGGCTGTTTTCTTCTCTGAAAAAATCCAGACTATACACTCCTCTTTTGGGGACGCTAACAACGACCTGGAACCCCCCGTCTCCACAACCTCTGATGCCTCTGTCTCTTGTAGACTTGACATAATTCCACTCATAGACATTCCGGTCCTAGACAGACTTATTTCCAAAATTACTTCTGGCTCTCCCAACGATCCAGCACCCCCTCAGACCCTCATTAAGGCCATGGACGTGATTCGCCCGGTCATATTGGACGTTCTCAACACTTCCATCTCCTCTAAATCCGTACCTCCTTAATGGAAGTGTGCGATGGTGAGGGCCCTGTTGAAGAAGCCCAATCTTGACCAGTCCAACTTGGCGAATTACCGTCCTATTTCCTTACTCCCCTGGCTGAGCAAACTGCTTGAGAGGCACGTAAATAACATCTTGATTAACTATTTGGAGTCAAATAGCCTTCTGCGTGCCTCTCAGACAGGGTTTCGCCCTTTACATGGGACTGAAACCGCCCTCCTAGCGGTAACAGAAGAAGCAAAAGCAGTGTTAGACCGGGGTGGAAAAGTCGCCATCATCCTATTAGACCTCAGCGCCGCGTTCGACACGGTAAACCATGTCACGCTGTTACAACGATTGGCGGACATGGGCGTGTCGGGCCCGGCCCTGGAATGGCTGACATCCTTCCTGGCTGACCGTTTCTTCCAGGTCTTTGAGGGTGAGGCGGTGTCACCTAAACATCCACTCAGGTGTGGGGTTCCTCAGGGCTCTTCCCTGAGCCCCACCCGGTTTAATGCCTACATGGAACCCCTAGACAGGATAGTCCATCCCTTCGGTGTGCGTATTGTCACCTACGCGGACGATACCCAACTGGTGGTCTCCTTAGACCACTCGGAGGGATCGTCCAACACCTTAGGCCCCTGTCTGGAGGCTGTCGCCAGATGGATGCAATCCTCCTGTTTAAAACTTAACGGGGAGAAGACAGATGTCATCTTATTGGGTAACCCTTCTCCCTCTGCCTTTGCATCCATCTGGCCACCATGTCTGGGCCTGCCCCCCGTTCCCAAGCCCCAAATAAAAAGCTTGGGGATCTGGTTCGATACAGCCTTGAACTTCTCGGCCCAAGCCACAAAGACCGCAGCTACCTGTTTTGGATTGATGAGGATGTTGCGTAAGGTGCTCCCTCTGCTTCCATTTCAGGCAAGGAGGATCCTGGTCCAGGCCCTTATACTATCTCGCCTGGACTACGGGAACGTCCTCTATATGGGAGCTCCCTCCTTTGTCACCCAAAAGCTCCAAGTCACCCAAAACAGTGCGGCCAGCCTACTCCACAATCTTCCTCGCTGGCAGTCAGCAAGGAATACCCTAAGGGAGCTTCACTGGCTCCCCATAGCGGCTAGAGTACAATTCAAGGCCATGTGTATTTTACACAAAGCCTTCCATCGCTGTGGCCCTGCAATTTTACAGCCCTTGGTCACTCCCTATGTCCCGTCCCGTTCCCTCCGATCCTGTACCCTCCAGCTGGCTACCTCCATCAGAGTCAGGAAAGCCCGCTGGGGAGGCCGCTCCTTCTCACACACTGCGGCTAAGCTCTGGAACGCCCTTCCTCTATCCCTTCGAGGAACTACCAATCATCTTTCCTTCAGGAAAGCCCTGAAAACTCACTTGTATGCTAAATCCTGCTGATCTGCCCTGAGCCCGCGCTAAGTAAGTTTTCAGTCATAAGCGCTACGAGGCCTCCGGGTAGATAGTGCTATACAAGTGCAGTTTCAATTCAATTCAATTTTTCACAGCCCTGACAAAGTTCAAGTTACCACTGAACGAAATACATTGGCTGGATGATGAACTGGAGTAGACTTAATAAAACGGATGACAAAAAAAGAATATATTGTCGGACTCATTATCTTAACGCTGGACACGAAACGTTAATGGTGCACCATTCCAAATATTCTTCATTTCTGTTCTCTGTTTGCAGTTGCACCTCACAATGGCAGGTGCAGGAATTGTTGTGCACACCTTTTGGGGTAAAGTAGAAACAGTACGGCGAAGTGCGGCTCTCAAAGTCCGCCGTTGTAGTGCTTTATTACCATTTCTCATGCTTGGAAGGGCCTCTCCAGCTAGTGAAGATGCCCGCCCTCCTGACCAAGCCCCACTTTAATCTGCAAGGTCAGCTGGAAAAGTAGTAGTCAGGTGAAGTGTGTCCCCTCCCAGCCAGGACCATCCATAAGGTGTGCTGAGCTAAAGTGACCCCCTCCTTTGAAAATCCTCCTTGTTGGAGGGAAGGATTTCAGCCACTAGGATTAGGTGATACCCTTCCCCAAAGAATGCAGACATACAAAGAGTGTAGTTACACTACAGGTAAGGAGCCCACTGGCTACTATCTGCTAGAGCCAGTAACACCCCAAAAAATCAGTATTTAGTGGCAACTTTGATCCTAAGATTCCTGTAACCAAAGAAGAAAAAGATGAAGACTTTCTTCAGCCGAGCCAGAGGACCACTACTGGTTTGGTCCCAGCTTCACCAGCCTGTCTCCTGGTCAAAGACCTTGGAAATATCCAGATCTGCAGCCAGCAAGTTCCAGAAACCTGGGGTAGACGACCTGCTCTTCAACAAAGACCGATCTCCTGAGGGTTACGACTCTGTCCCAAGAAACCTAATCCAGGACTCTGGACCCTGTTGAAACTGGGACGCCTACCCACTTTGCACCAAACATATGGCACGAGTGAGTGGCTCACCTGTCCACTGAAGACTTCCAAGCGATCCTGACCCTGAAACCATCGATGGCTGACCTTTCATGGACTCTGCACCTGCAGCCTCCTCTCGAAGGGTCCCTCTGACCAAGGACAGCTCCGGTATAGAAAAGCAGATGCCCAAAGGCACCCCAGCGTACTTAGCCCCCTGACTTTGGGGAGCCATCTGACTGTGCCCAGACGTTACTGACATCCCAACTTACCTGCCCAGCCGTTGGTCACCTTCGTCCAGCCCCCTGGTCCGAACCTGCAGCCTCTTTATGCAACTGTGATCCCCCATTGAAAAGAATTGGGCTCCTGACGCGGATTGGTGTATGGTTGATGCTGCCTTGTGGCTTCCCAAGCTTGCTTTAACCCACAGGCCGGTGCCCTGAAACCGGGGGTACTAACCTGCACTCTCTACCAGGCAGTACGCCTCACTCACGAGAAAGAGCCCTGTACTATTGGACTATGATGGCTCATGACCTCACCTCTAGGACTTCTTGGCGCACATAAGTAAAGCAAAATAGCACACCAACCTCCTCAATTTTCTGATAAACTTTCTTACTATGATCAGACAACAAACGTGATTGCATAAACTGCCACAATATGTTATAATTACTCTTTAAAGAGTCATCTGAAGCGTATCTTCACTTGACAACTAGAACTGCCAAGAAACGCCCCATCTACTTACTTAACATTTACCTTTCAACATGCTTTATTTGCAAATGATTTATTGACTAACATTCATCTGGGGTGGACGTTCATTGCCATCCAAAATTGCAACGCCTCATTTACTTTTTCAATATTATTTACTTTGTCAACATGCCTTATTGGAAAAGGATTGTCTGACACAAAGTTTGACCTCACGCAGGCCGTGCATTTCCGACATGCTATGCTGTATGCAAAAAGAACAATTGATGGACATAATGCAGAACAATATCATACATTCACCCCAGTACGGAGATCTGGGCCTAAATCCATTGTTTTTCTGCTCACCATGCCATTCCAGTTCAGACTCCGCCATATGCAAAGCAGTCTTGACCCTGCACCAATGGGAACAGTCCAGCCCGAACTGCAAGTCCAGGTCTTCCCAGGACTAGAAACAAGCATCCTAGGACCGGTTTCGGACTTTTAGCCCTCATCAGCCAGGCTAGCTTGACTCCAGTGGCATGGAGAGCACTGGACTCACGTCTGGGCATACCATCCCACTCAGAGAGACAAACGCAAAAAGAACGATTGATGGACAGAATGCAGAACAATGTCATACATTCACCTAAGTACAGAGATATGGGCCTAAATCCGTTTTTTTGCTCACCATGCCATTCAAGTTTGAACCTGGCCATATGCAAATCAGCCTTTACCCTGCGCCCAATGGGAGCAGTGCAGCCCAAACCGAATGATGGATTTAACCCAGATCTTTTGACTGGGGGAAAATGTTTGCATGGACAGCATTCCGTCCATCGTTTGTTTGCTGTAACACTTTTCGCCCTAAGTGGAAAGGGGATGCCCAGACGTGGGTCCCTTGCTCACTGTGCCACTGGATTCAAGCTTGCCTGGCTGAAGAAGGGTGACCTACCCCAAAACCGGTCCCAGGAGGCTTGTTTCTGGTCCAGGGAGGACCTGGCCTGGAAGTTCGGTCTGAACTGTTCCCATGGGGCACAAAGACTGCTTTGCATATGGCTGGGTCCAAACTGGGGTGGCGTAGTGGGCAAAAGAACAATGGATTTAACCCAGATCTTTTGACTGGGAGAGAATGTTTGCATTGTCAGCCTCCCATCCATCATTTGTTTGCTGAAATGCTATGCTCTAGGCACCTTTTGCTGCCCGTACACCCAGGACCGCAACATTACCGGTCCCATCAGCCCCTAACCAGGAAGCAGTCAGGAAACGGGTCTACCTGCTTTACTTATGGTCAGCAGGCTCCCTTGTCTGACAGCATTCCAAGTACCCTGGCAAAAGGAACTAACCCAAACAGGATAGGTGGGTTAACTCTGGGACGGTCTAAAAACTGTCCCTTCTTACCCTCGCTGGGTATTTTACTTAGCAACATGCTACGGCATATCTCAGTGCACCACTTCTGCCCATTTGTTCTGCATGACGTTTTCCAAGTCTGTACATTTGTCCGTCTATAGTCAATCAGTACTCCTCATGATCTCCGTTGTGGGATGTGTTACGGTAGCTTTCCGTGTATGATTTTACTAATTAGTCTACATTCTCAATTGCCCCTAGTTTGCAATTTACGGTCCATAATGCAAGTCTTGAAACAGCTCAACGTGCCACTTCTGTCACTCCAACAATGTGTCAATCAATCCAGTAGAGTGGCTGGGCCATGTTCCAGGCAATATAGCAATCTGCTCTACATTCCCACTTTTTTCCGACTGAGACGGGTCATGTTACTTTTCTCCTGCACTACTATAATCAGTGGGGCTATTACTTTTGCCCCATCAGTCTGCACTTCCAAACTGCACGTCTTTTGAATCTCCATGTTCCAGTATTTTCCCTCCCGCAACATCTTTGGAGTGGAATGGTATGGCGTCTGTTTTACTATGTGGCGTGCTATGGCCATGTTTCGGGCACCTCAACTTCTGGATCACCAGAGCACGGTCAATGCATTGGTTATCTCTATACTAGCTGCATTTACAGCACGCTGTTTTTCCACCCTTTTTTTTTTTAAATAGTTGAATGTCTCAGCAATGTTCACCATAGAACCTGAGAACATTTATTTTACTCAATAAATGATCCCTTTAAAATGGTAGCCATCATTTTGTCAGCTACCATAGTTGAGGATCGTGCTACAACATCTCTCAAAAATAACCAGCCTTAGGTGCAGGCTACCGCCACTGATACTCTCCAACTTATTTTTATTTATTTATTTATTTACGGATTTTGTAGAGCGCGCGGCTACCCCCAACGGGGGTGTCCCGGCGCTAAAACTGTCAGCAGGAGGAGAAGAAGCAATCTAGATAGATGAAAATAGCCACGTTTTCAGGCGTCTGCGGAACAGAGCTTCCGACTGAGACGGGTCATGTTACTTTTCTCCTGCACTACTATAATCAGTGGGGCTATTACTTTTGCCCCATCAGTCTGCACTTCCAAACTGCACGTCTTTTGAATCTCCATGTTCCAGTATTTTCCCTCCCGCAACATCTTTGGAGTGGAATGGTATGGCGTCTGTTTTACTATGTGGCGTGCTATTGCCATGTTTCGGGCACCTCAACTTCTGGATCACCAGAGCACGGTCAATGCATTGGTTATCTCTATACTAGCTGCATTTACAGCACGCTGTTTTTCCACCCTTTTTTTTTTTTAAATAGTTGAATGTCTCAGCAATGTTCACCATAGAACCTGAGAACATTTATTTTACTCAATAAATGATCCCTTTAAAATGGTAGCCATCATTTTGTCAGCTACCATAGTTGAGGATCGTGCTACAACATCTCTCAAAAATAACCAGCCTTCGGTGCAGGCTACCGCCACTGATACTCTCCAACTTATTTTTATTTATTTATTTATTTACGGATTTTGTAGAGCGCGCGGCTACCCCCAACGGGGGTGTCCCGGCGCTAAAACTGTCAGCAGGAGGAGAAGAAGCAATCTAGATAGATGAAAATAGCCACGTTTTCAGGCGTCTGCGGAACAGAGCTTCGGATGGAGCAAATCTGAGGTCGATCGGTAAGCTGTTCCAATGTTTGGCAGCAAGAACAGCAAAGGCTCTGCCACCCATTCTTGTGCGACGGAATCTTGGCACAAGCATGAGACGCAGATTGTTAGAGCGAAGGTCTCTGACTGAGTGGGACAGTCTCAATCTCTTTCTTAAATAATCTGGGCCAGTTCCGTTCAGAGCTCGAAAAGCAAGAATAAGCGTTTTAAACCTAATACGGTTGGCTATAGTGAGCCAGTGGAGCTCTTTGCGAAACGCTGAGATAGGGTGTCTGTATGGGATATTGCCAATCAGTCTTGCTGCAGCATTTTGAACTACCTGGAGGCGTTCAATTTGGTATAGAGGGGCCCCCGCATATAGACTGTTGGCATAATCCAAGTGGGAGGTAATTAAGGCCTGGGTGACTGTTCTGCGTGCCTCCATTGGCAAAAATGGAAAGATCTTTCTCATCATTTTTAGTTTACCAAAGCAGGCCGCAGTAACCTTGTTGATTTGAGGGCTGCAGGAGAGTGTATCATCAAATATAAACCCCAAATTGTGGGCAGAGTGAACGGGGGTAGGGGGGGGGGGGTTGAGTACCGTTGGCCACCATAATGAGGGTGGAATGGTCAATTTTTTGATTAAAGAACAAAACCTCCGTCTTGTCGGTGTTAAGTCGCAGGTGGTTCGAGGACATCCAAAAACAGATTTCGCCAAGACAATGGAGGAAACTAGAGAGGCTGGAGTCAGAGTGATCTCTAAAAGAAAATATCAGCTGAGTATCATCAGCATAAGAGATCACTCTGACTCCGCATGCCTCCACTACCTTGGCCAGCGGGGCCAGGTAGACATTGAAAAACAGAGGACTCAACGCTGAGCCTTGTGGGACTCCACGTACAAGAGGTTTGCATCCTGATTTAAAAGGTTTGAGAAGAACCCTCTGTAATCGTCCTTGGAGAAAGGAACTGATCCACGCCAGGGCAGTGCCACTCAGTCCAATCTGCTCCAGTCGGTCTAGGAGGATTTTGTGGGACACCGTATCGAATGCAGCGGATAGGTCGAGGAGGACCAACATGGCCTCCTCGCCCTTATCCACACACTCTCTCACAGTCTCCGATACCTCTAGCAGTGCGGTCTCCGTACTGAATCCAGTACGGAAGCCGGACTGGGAGTCATGTAGAAGGGAGTTGGTCTCTAGGTATTCTGCGAGTTGTAATTGGACTGCCTTCTCCAAGACCTTCGCGGGTTTCGGAAGGAGGGAAATGGGCCGATAATTACTGAATTGCGTGGGGTCAGCATCAGATTTCTTTAGGATAGGCACAAGCAGGGCTTCCTTCCAGGCAGAGGGGAATTGGCCTAGTTGTAAAGAGGCGTTCCAAATGGAAGTGAGTGGCTCTAACAATAAGGTAGTCAGTTCACTCATGATTTTAGGGGGAACCGGGTCCAAAGGGGAGCCAGATTTGCACTGTAAGAGTAATTTAAGTGCAAGATTAGGAGTGAGATCCTTAAATGCCACTAGTGTAGGAGCAATATCCTGGTTGATTGAAACCGGGGAAAGGGAGAGGTCAGGTGCTCCAACTGGTGGGAAGGAGGATGCAATTTTTTCAATTTTTTCTTGAAAGAAATCTGATAGTCCATTACAAAGAGACTGGTTGGCTAGATTGTTACGTGTCATAGCAGGGGGTTTTACAAAGTCTTTAACAATTTTAAACAGTGTCTTTGCCGAATTGTCTGCATCTTTAATTTGTGAGGCAAAAAACTCTCATGGCCAATTTTTTTAGTTTAGTAAATTTCTTAAGGGCCGTTCTGTAGATAATTTTTGCCTCAGTATCATATGTTAGTCTCCAGCTGCGTTCTAATTTTTTGCAGTGACTTTTTTCTTTACGCAGAGCAGCTGAAAACCAAGGAGCAGAGGGGCGGGATCTTGCAGATGACACAGATAGAAGTGGGGCAATTTCATCAACCGCAGCCGATAAGGTCGTATTAAACTTGGTAACACAGGCATCGATATTTTCTAGTTGATACTCCAGAGGGCAACTGAATATCGGCTCTAGGGCAGTACAAGTGACCTTGTGCCATTTTCTTCTATAGTCTGATCCCAGTTCCACCGGGGTAGATGCCTGAGGAAGTGGAATGTCGACCGCGAGCAGGAAATGATCGGACCATGTGAGGGGAAGGGAGGGATGAGTGATGGTCCCTGGAAGGTTGGAAAAAATAAGGTCCAATGTATGGCCCGCCACGTGCGTCGGACCGTGGATTAGTTGCGTCAGGCTCAGGCTCTGAAGAGAGTCGAGGAAACGAGTGGCTTGGGTGCAGGTGGGATCATCAACATGAAGGTTAAAATCTCCTAATACAATAAAGTGCGGGTGCTTAAGGGACAGGTCAGTGATGATGTGCACCAACTGTGATAAGGCGGAGGGAGATGCTTTAGGGGGATTGTAGACTAAGATGCCGGTTAGGTAGACTGCCGCTGAGTCAGCAATAGAAAAATACATGGCTTTGATCAGACCAATGTTAGTAATTTTTTTGATAGTAATATTAAGGTGGGATTTGAACAGGATGGCCAGTCCACCTCCCGTTTTTCCCTCTCGGTTAACACCCAAGAAGCGATAGTCCGGGGGGGGGTGGCTATGAAAATATCCGGGTTTGAGGTGTCTTTAGTCCACGATTCCGTAAGGAATAGGATGTCCCAACTGTGAGTGGTCAGGGTCGACCAACTTTCATTGGCGTGACGGGGGAGGGATCTACAATTAATCAGTGCTAGTTTTAAGAAGCGTAACGACGGGGCGGGAGATAGAGGTAGGGTGCGTTCGTGCCATGGGGGGAGAGATATGTTGCATTGAGGACAGTTAAAGGAGTGGCCATCTAAGTTGTTAGGGGGACAACGAGCAGATGTAGAACAGGAGCCCGCTCCTATTTGTAGCAGCTGTTCTCTAGTCCAACTTACGCGGGTCTCGGTAATTGCCTGAGCAGGGGGACTGGCCCTAGGCCCGTGCCAGGCGCGGACGGGCACAGACGGGCTTGCCTTAGGCGCGCCTTCGGCGCGCCATCGGCGCGCCGGCCCGCTGCGCGGACGTAATGAGTGATAGTGTTTATACATGACAGGAGGGTGGGAGTGGTCCAGAAGCTGGACCGCTACCCTGCCTGCCTTTCCAAGATGGCGGCAGCAATTCCGCGTCTACCGGCGTCAGCGCCTTAATTCGGCTGCGCCGGTAGGATCAGGCTTCAATTACAAACCCAGGAGGGGAAGTAGATCACTCCTTCTAGGTAGCGTTTTTACAGGGATTAAAATCGCGCCCAGTAAAATATACACAATATTTAAAAACAAGTCCTGAATGTTGTCAATACACACCGCAATTACTCTACAAGTAAGGAAGAAAAGAGCGCCCCCGGCTTCCGCCTCAGGGGAAAGTTGCAAACAATTTTACAGGGGGACGAACAGCTGGTACTTAAGTAAGGCGGGAGGGCGGGAGTGGTCCAGAAGCTGGACCGCTACCCTGCCTGCCTTCCCAAGATGGCGGCGGCAATTCCGCGTCTACCGGCGTCAGCGCCTTAATTCGGCTGCGCCGGTAGGATCAGGCTTCAATTACAAACCCAGGAGGTGAAGTAGATCTCTCCTTCTAGGTAGCGTTTTTACAGGGATTAAAATCGCGCCCAGTAAAATATACACAATATTTAAAAACAAGTCCTGAATGTTGTCAATACACACCGCAATTACTCTATAAGTAAGGAAGAAAAGAGCGCCCCCGGCTTCCGCCTCAGGGGAAAGTTGCAAACAATTTTCCCCTGGATTATTACACTCAGTCCAGACCATGCTATGATATGATAATGTACATACCATACTATGATTATGATTTTTAGAAACTTTTAGTTCTCTTTATCTGAATTAATATATTCAGTCCATACCATACTATACTTATTTACTTACAAAATATGGGTAGTAGCGCTCTCCCAACGGAGACACGTCAGCACATTAGTCAACCCAGTAAGCCCTCTGGTAAGCTGTACAAGTGGATATACCTTGTTGGTTTTACAAGGAGTATACAAAGATGGGTGCTCAAATAGCCCTTGTGGCACCTACTACCCAAAGGTGTCACAAAAGCACACAAAGTGTGCTATAGCTTAATAAACAAAGAAATAAGGGCTCGACCAGCACTCCTACGTTATGACTTTAAAGTAAGTTTAAAGTATATGTAGACACCTGAGTGTATTAATAGCACCCTTCAACACAAAAGAGAATTGTCCATAAATACTGCATCATAGCATGACAAGAAGGATCTAAGAGACTGAGATGTCTTCGATGTCTATTTATTTCTTAAAAGATTTTCCAGCACAGCTTGCCACTTGCCGACACGTGTTTTGTCTCAAACAAGACTTTCGCAAGGCTGGAAGTATTAAAAACACATAACACCAATCAGTGTCCTCCACAACTATTTACAAATAATATACAAACATAGTTTCTCTAATACATTTTGTGTTTCACAATACCCCCGTGTATGTACACTATGCAACACAGGGCGTAGGTGAACTCTATATCTGTCCTGTATTAGTTAATATCTAAAATTTTACCCCTTGTTAAATCCATGGAGGAAAATACAGATACCTATTTAGGACACATAGTATATACAATAAATAATTGTTTGTCAGTATAAACCAGTTAATGTTTCATCTTCCTAAGGAATATCCTGTTACAACTACTGTAGTGGGAGACAGCCCTATCCTTTGGGGAAAAATAGTAGATGAAATAATAAAAAAAAACTAAAATTTTAACGCACCAGATCTATTCTTGAAATGTTATTTTCTAGTCAGGCTGCTAGATAGTAATCCATAAAAATCCAGGAGATACACAGGGAATTTCACTGTAACTGATGAGCAAATGACAAGAAGAAAGAATAGAGAAGTGAATGAATGTCTATTAATAAGACTTTCCGCCAATGCCATTTTTTTAACCTGTAAGCCAGTGACCCTAGAACGTTTACACAAATCAGAATTATCAAGGTGGTGGGATCTTACCACCCTAAAAAAATATATCGAAATCAAACAGATACCGAGGGGACTTAGGGTGATCATTTTTCCTACATTTGAAGACCTAGATCCAGATCTGTTGGGGGAGTGGGAGCACCTCATCGCTGGGTCTTCATTTGGCTTGATGGATATTCTTATCTGGCATGCAGAAAGGGAAAGAGCAAAGATATTGGTTGAGATTGGGGCAGTTGAAGATGAAATCAATCGCCTAAATATGACAGAAAACTGAAAAAAATTATAAGATGCTGAAAGATGTGATTAGCTTGCATCAAAACTATATTCGAGACAAAAAGATCAGGAAACTAAAAAGAGACTAAATGGACTACAAGAATGGTAGGGTGTTCACATTCGCTAAGCGCTTTGATGAATTCAAGCCTAGAACAGGGACTGTTTCTCTCAAGGAAGCTAGAATAGATCCTGTAACATCTGCAAGTGAATCCGACTTTTCAAGTGTCACCAGTGAACCTAGTGACAAACAGAGTGATATTTCAACCGTTGCTGGTACCTCTAAGATGACACCCTCTGTTCGTCTTTTTTATTGAACTGGAGATATACCGCAAGGGGACGAACACATGGTTCAACCAAAAAAGCTACAGGAGGAAAAGAACAAGGAGGGGGGAGAGAAAAAAACAGATGCAGAACAGAGTCAAAGAGTGACGAGATCGGTGTAGCGTGTACAGAGAAAATAATTCCCGCACCCATTGATAATGCCTGTACTCATGATAACCCTATAGCTAACAATGTGAATGATGGAGATGCCAATTTTGTTTCTGTTGAAAGTGCCATTGAGGACGTTTCTATTATCAACCTATCGCATGTTAATTTAACTGAAAGTGAAACTATTGTTTTGAAGAAAGGCCTTAACTTTTGCCCTATGTCTAAAGCTGTTTTCACTTTTATATAGACCTTTACAAATTTGTGCGAAGACAAACTAAAAAATTCCAGTGTATACTGTTAATGAGAGGGGGCAATCCATTGAAGACATTATGAATGTTCAGATGTTATTAGAGATGGATGATTATCTCGAACGGGCACCCTCTGTTTCAGCAATAATATCAGATTTAGACATTGAGTGCAACGTGTATACAGATAGGGGACTAAAACTCAAATCAACTTTTTTGCCAGTTACGGAATCAGACACCCTGATTGACTGTTTTTTTAAAGCCGTCACTAATGAACTATATAGTCTAGAGGACAAGGTTCACAAGTCTCAGTTGGGAAAAAGGGACAACTTGAATAAGGAGGAGAGGGCGGCATTAAAACAACTTCAAACAAACAAAGATGTGGTTATCAAGGAAGCCGATAAAGGCGGAAATATTGTCCTTATTAGCTACATTGCTGAGATAAATAGACAACTATCAGACAGCAACTCCTACACCAAAATAATGCACAACCCAAGTATTGACTTTAACACACAACTGGATACGATTCTAAAATATTGGCACAGTGCGGGTTTATTGTCGGGTGAGGAACTGAAATATTTATTCATTCCGAACCCTAGAGCAGCATACATTTATGTATTGCCCAAAGTCCATAAGAGCATGTTACACCCCCCAGGAAGACCCATCATTTCGGGGATAGGCGGACCCATTGAGAGGGTTTCCGAATACATAGACATCACTCTACAGCCCATTGTTCGAAACATACCGTCATTCATTGAGGACACGAAAGATCTGTTGAACAAGCTGGAAGACTTGGCATGGGATAATGAATTTACCTTAGTAACACTTGATGTATGCTCTCTTTATACGAGCATCCCGGTTGAAAGAGGTATAGGAGCTCTGACTTATTTTTTGTCTCAAAGAGATGTTACTCTATATGAGCATACACAAATGATTCTGGAGCTTACTCGCTTTGCCCTAGAGAACGTTTTCTTTAGGCATCAGGAAACGTAGTACCAGCAGCACTCTGGGGTGGCAATGGGGGTCAAAATCTCGCCCTCTTTTGCCAACATCTACATGGGCTTCTTTGAGGAACATCACATTTGAAAACAAGGACCACGTAACTTAGCCAATTTGGTTCTATACTGGTGTTGATTCATTGACGAAATGTTTTTGATATGAGGAGGTAGCAGCACAGAACTATCCTCTTTCCTACACTATATCAATGACAATCAGTACAATTGGAGTTTCACATCCACCTACAGTGGTACTAACATTGATTTCCTTGATGTGACTATTCATAGAGAACAATACGTTGGAGTCTAGATTATTCAGGAAAAAGACATCTTGCAATGCAGTACTGCACGCCAGCAGTGCCCATCCCGCATCTCAGATTGGTGCCATTCCCTTTGGGGAGATGACGCAGCTCCGGCGCAATTGCAGTACAGAACCCCAATTTCAACAAGAAATAGAAAATCTCAAATGGAGATTCTTAATCCAGGGATATGACCCTTCCTTGTTGAATAAGGCTCAGTCCAAAATTCAAAAGATATCAAGGAAGAACATACTAAGACGAAAACAGGGAATAAACAGAAATAAGAACAATGAAAAAGTTCTATTCATTACACAATTCAATGCCAACAGCTCGCAGATATATGGTGCACTCAAAAAACATTGGCACCTATTGAGACTAGATCATAATCTCCTGAGCTATGTTTCGGATAAACCAAGAGTTGTGAATAGGAAAGGGAAAACTTTGAGGAACATCTTGAGTCCTTCTATTGTGTTAGCAGCACCACAGACCAACAGTGCGATGTGGCTACCCAATAAACCTTCTGGGTTCTACAAGTGTACTCTTTGCAATGTATGCCAATTCGCAGATGATAGGAAGAAAACCTTTTGTTATAATACCAAGCAGACACATCACATCAATGACTTCATTAACTGCAATTCTAAATTTGTGGTCTACTGTGTGATTTGCCAATGTGAACTTATTTATGTGAGCAGCACTATTCGTCCTCTGAAAGAGAGAATTCAGGAGCACATAAGGGCGATTAGAATGAACAATGGCAACTATCCACTGGCCACGCACTACAACAGTGTGCATGCAAGTACAGAGTTATTAAAACTGAAATTCCACGGCATTGCAATGGTGAATCAAAACATAAGGGGAGGTGATAGAACAGCAGCCTTGAGAAAACTTGAAGCAAGGTGGCTTATCAAACTGAGAGCAGTCGATATGGGCCTCAACTTGGTTAGGGGAATTACATGTCTTCCTACGCGATTGAGTGTAGGAGGGCTAATCATTTTCTGGATAGATCAAATGGGAGCCATCCGAAAAGACTACATCTGAATCCATTAGGAGGCAATAAAACATACAATGGAAAAATATTAATGATGTGCACCACTTAAATTACACATATGGAGGTTCCGCCTCGATTAGGATGTTTAATCATACATTGCTACTTTACTTTTTCTGAACTATGTATCTTATGCAAATGCAAATTAACTTGTAATTTTTTATGCGATTTAGTGTTCATAACTTGGTCTTTTTCCTCTAAATGAGAACCTGTAAGGAATTGATTTTGATACTAATAGTGACTATAATAGTCGCTTTTTACACAGGATCCTTTACCTCAGGACCTTATTAACTATATACACAACAATGGCTGCCATTTTGACATCTAGAGGCTAGTGATCTAATAAACCAACTTTCGAGTATAATAATACCGTAGGGATTTTCCTTTGCAGATGCTTACAGGCATTCAGTTACCTCATCTGCTGAATATCGATTGCTAAGGAACGGGTCCGTTGAATTATTTTATCGTTTAAATTCTAGGATACACACATTGCGGTATTTAATCTATTGAGGAGTGGATGTGTAAATATATGAAAAATGGGAGAAGTGATTATTCCGATACTCATTTGACTTTATGCGGCCGGTAGGCAACGTGGTATACAGGGACTAGACAATTTTGCCACTATACTCTAAGACCACACTCCACTGAAAGATGGCTGACGTTTCACGAACGAATTTTGTCGAAGGATGGAGGGCGTTCGCTTCCCTTTTATCACGTGACCAGACCTATGACTAATTGACGAGAGCTTTAAAAATGAGCGCCAGTGCAAGGAAGCTGTTTTTCTGGATACCGCTTGGTGGGGTGCCGCTATTGCTATACTTTGGTGAGTAGGCTACGCAATGGGCTGTGCTAAATTACGGCGCTATTCGATATAGGGGATCCCTAGTTACTCGGCTTGGTGACTGCCTGAGTTTACAGCGCACCCCGAGTGTGCTTATCGGCTTAATATTTTATAGCAATTTTGGTTTTTAGTTGGAGCAGACTGTTTTACTTTATGCTGCTCCAATATATAACTTGTATCTAAAGTGCTTGTTTGTTTAATACAGGAGCAGGCCTGTCATGGCTTAGACAGCAGCTACATGTACTTCTGGTGTGGTTGCCCCTGATTGAATACATTGATACCGTGAGGAGCTTACCTTTGAAGGAGGTAATTTTACCTTTGATGGCTCCAGTACTGAATGTCTCTCTGGGGGTTTAATAAGGATTGAGAGACTAAGTAGACATTATTTCCCTGTTTTTGCCATTAGGATTACACTACGACTATTACTATATCTGATGTGTTGCCCCTAATCAAATATACTAATACCGTGAGGAGCATACTTTTGAAGGAGGTAAATTATCTTTGACTGTTCTAGTACTTAATGTCTCTCTGGGGGTTCAACAAGGATTGAGAGACTAAGCAGATATTACGTTTCTGTTTTTGCCAATAGGATTACACCACGATTATAACCAAAATGTGGGTAATATTAATGTGAACTACTGTGCCTTTGAACTTTGCTATTCACGCACCTTACTGCCCGGTGCTACCACCCTCATACTTCTTTGGGTGAGTGTAGTGCTTTAAACATGTTATCTTAATTTGTCTGGTATAGACTAAAGGGCGAACGTTCGGAATATAATGGTCTCATTTTATAAATGTTATTAAGTATAGGTGTCTTGCATTTATGGGCGTGGACACCAACAAGCCGGATGGCCATATGAGACAGACTGACTATTGATAGATACTCACCATCGGCGTTCTCAAGGGTGAGTGCTTTTGAGTGACATAGGTGTTAGCCGTTAGATTAATTTACGTATGCTGTCTACATACCTAGTTGAGTTCTTATGGGCAATTAGGATGTCTGTTTAGTCTTTGAAATTCTGCTTACGGTGTTCAAGAACTGATTAACCCCTTACACATATTGTGGTCCTAATAGGACTTATATGCACGAAGGGAATTAATATCGCATTTTAAATATGCACCACAGCTAATGTATAACGTGCAATGTGATGCCTTTTCTGTATCAATAATTGTTGAATACAGACATCACTATTGTTAAAATTCCATCTATTTCATATAGGAGGCAGTGGCGTTACTGTCTTCCTTAATAGTAATCAGATAAGTGTTCTAGAATGTTTCACACCGTTATTTCCCTAATTTATAACAGGCTAAGGCCATCAGTTTCATGTATGTGGCTCACAGGTGACTCTTCATTGTCAACGACCGGATAATCGTTTATATACACACTTATTTTTTATTCTGTATAGGCAACTAGATAACCCTGTATATATATATTTATTTCTATCTTTATCTTACGTAGGTTATTTTTCTAGTGGACCGCCAGTCCAGGTTGCTTCAGGGTTTGTTTCTGCACAGAGTGATCGCTATTTCTATCTTTTCGGTGAGTGCTGTGCCTACTTATTGGCGTTACCACATACCAAATTTGGCGGCCACCAGTTCACACGAATACAATGAAACTGGTAGAATGAGTACACTATGGACAATGCAATAAAGATGGTTTAGGGTCACTGGCTTACAAGTTGAAAAAAATGGCATAGGCGGAAAGTCTTAATAGACATTCATTGACTTCTCTGTTCTTTCTTCTTGTCATTTGATCAGTTACTGTGAAATTTCCTGCGCATCTCCTGTAATTTTATGGATTACTATCTAGCAGCCTGACTATAAAATAACATTTCAAGAATAGATCTCGTGCGTTAATTTTTTTTATTTTTTTATTAATATTTCATCTACTATTTTTCCCCAAAGGATAGGGCTGTCTCCCACTACAGTAGTTGTAACAGGATATTCCTTAGGAAGATGAAACATTAACTGGTTTATACTAACAAACAATTACTTATTGTATATACTATGTGTCCTAAGTAGGTATCTGTATTTTCCTCCATGGATATAACAAAGGGTAAAATTGTTAGATATTAACTAATACATAGATAGATATAGAGTTCCCTTATGCCCTGTGTTGCATAGTGTACATACACAGGGGTATTGTGAAACCCAACATGTATTAGAGAAACTATGTTTGTATATTATTTGTAAATTGTTGTGGAGGACACTGATTGGTGTTATGTGTTTTTAATACTTCCAGCCTTGAGAAAGACTCGTTTGAGACAAAACACGTGTCGGCAAGTGGCAAGCTGTGCTGGAAAATCTTTTAAGAAATCAATAAAGACATCGAAGACATCTCAGTCTCTTGGATCCTTCTGGTCATGCTATGATGCAGTATTTATGGACAATTCTCTTTTTGTTTTGATGGGTGCTATTAAAACACTCATGTGTCTACATATACTTTAAACTTACTTTAAAGTCATAACATAGGAGTGCTGGTCGAGCCCTTATTTCTTTGTTTATCATACTATGCTTATGTCAATACCATACCATGTCTATGACCTATTTTTCAAACTCCATGAATAGGTACATACTTTCCATTTGACTAGAGCTACTCCAAGATGGCTACTGCCGTCATGATGGGTAGGTCACCCATGGAAAGTTGCAACGTCATGACAAGACCACGAAGGGCCAACAAACCCTTACCGGACTACTGCGCAGTGTATTAACACTTGCCCACCGAAAATCATAAACAAATGCTCCCATTAAAGGGAATGCATAAGCCTCTCAGCCATCCTGAAATTCCCCTCCCAGCTTGTACTGCCCGTTGGGGCAAATTGCTCACGTCGGATCACGATTGTAACTAGGCTGAAATAACATGACAAACATGTGACAAAAACTTACAAATGCCCTCATTCTACACCTACAGGCTGACAGAGGGCTATAGGTCTAGGGATACACTCCTGCGAGGATCATGTGAGTACACATCTATGTTGGTTGTTAGACTTAGCCACTTTGGAGTACCTTTAATCCACACTAATGTTGACTACTTCTCTACTTACTGGTACTGTTTGCTTTGTAGTATAATCTTGTAGTATAATCGACAAGCTATCCCCTACAGACTAATTTCTAAACCTCATGTATACATTCCCACCATAGATTAAACTTTACACACTCTCCTGTAATGTAACACTGAACCCAAGTATATGCAAAATGTCAAGTATGTATTTTATCAAAATAATGTACAAATATCAGGCAATAAAGTTAAAAATCATTCAAAAATCATTCAAAAATCATTCTAATCGATCTCACTATACAAGTAAATACCTGCACCCTTTTACACCTAATAGGTTCTTATGAAGTCATTGAAGAAACACATTTCATTTAAGAAAACACAGTTTCAAGATTTTTTTTCTTTTTAGGTTACTTGTTGTACACACCTTGCAGGTAAGCTGAAAACATTTTTTAAACAAAAATCTAATACAAGTATCACATAACTTTAAAAATGCTAAACAGCATGTTTGCTTTATATCAGCGGACCTCTGTGTGACCTAAAGGGTATTTCAATCCTGAAGCTTGGGTAATAAAAATTGCATTATTTGATTGCGTGCCATAGCGGGGGGACACACTGGCCTTAGTGTAACCAGGCGCTTTATAAATGTTCTTAATATTAATGCAAACTTCAATACATTGACATGACCACCAGGCCAAAGAAAATATGCATCACTGAACAACACAGCAATACTCACCGTAAAAAGGGCCCAACTTGTGTAAGGTCTTGAAAACTACTCTGTTCATGCTCAATAGAGCATGGCGATTTTACTATATAAATTCCCCTAAATGATTCTGATGCCTTAATTGTTTAATTTACTATGATGAAAACTGCTGTGATCTCCCTCTGTCCCCAGCATACAGAGTATCATGTATTGTGATTATAGAGCAGACCGTAAAACACTGAATGGAACTTTGCCTGATATCTGAGGTGGAATTCAGATATCTTTTTAACCCTTTACCTTGCATATACATCTTGCCCAAAATCAACATACTGGGAGAGGGGGTGGGTGGGGGAACATCCTCCAGACAGGCCTATCATATTAGGCAATGGTTCACCAGCTGAGAGACTTTTTTAATATATTCATCTTTTCTTGCAGCCTTTTGTTTGCAATCTCCCCTCATATATTCATGACCCCAAGGATCTTCTCAGTAAGATGTTGGATTTTGCGTGGACTGACGGGAACAATCTGGTCATGTTAGATCTATGTTCTCTCTATAAGACTGTCCCTAAAAGGGTAGGCATTGCCGCCGTTCGATGCTTATTGGACTCCAGGGATGCCACCCAACCATAAGAGTCTAAAGAAAAATTAGGACACCGACCAAGCAAGCAGTTAAACAGGATATCATCAGTCAGCATGAAAGCGAGTACATGAATGTTTTGGCCCCCCGTATGGCAAGTGTCTATGGGTTTTGAAAATCTATAAAGACAGGAACAACCCACCGTACCGACCTATTGTTACCACAATAGGATCGGTGACTGAATATATATCTAAAATATATAGATCAGATTTTACGCCCACATGCCCCCAAAACACCATCTCATGTCAGAGATACCAAGGACATGATCCAAAGGATAGAAGGGCTCCCTTTCAACAATCAAAGAAATACTCTGGTATCACTTGATAGCAAATCTCTTTACAGTAACATCCATCAATTGGAAGCACTCACAGCTGTAGAGTGATTTATTTTGACCTATACCATTGACTGTGATGTGCCCTTTATCATCTATCTCCTCACCATTGTCCTTGATGAAAACACCTTTGAATTCAATGGAGATTTATTTAAAAAGATCAAGGGAGTTAGCATGGGGGCATCATGTGCCCCCACGGTAGCTAACATCTACATGGCGTATTTTGAATATATATATATATATATTATATATATTGCCCCGTTTTACGAATCGATATATCAGTAGCCCCGTTATATCGACATTCTGTTCATTTGGAAAGATGACCTAGATAAATTACAAGAATTCCTTGCATGGATAAACTTGTGTGACATCAATTTACACTTCACAGCAAATATTGGTGACCACAGCATCAAACTAGTGGATATTGAAATAAAAGATGTGGAATCTACATTGGAAGTAGACCTCTACATTAAACCGACAGCAAGAAAGACTCTTTTGCACTTCTCCAGCTTTCATCCAGCTCTTTCTTCAAACAGTCTAGATAACTTTGAAACTTCTCCTTGTACTCCTCGGCAGCTTCTCGAATGGGGAGCACTGTGTGGGGCTTGTGATCACGTGACATGCTGCAGACCACACAGATGGGCTCCTGGTCATCTTCACAGAACAGTTTCAGTTTCTCTTTGTGTTCTTGGCAGAGAGTTGCCTCCTGGGGGGGAGGGGGGTCGCCCTCGGGACCCGAAGCGGTTTAAAGATTTCCACCACGTTCGCCAGGTGCCTGTTGGGCCGAGGGATTTATTTTGAGATATTTCTCTGCACTGAGGACAGGGGAAGTCTGTCTGCAGCGCCTCCCGGCAAGCAGTGATACAGGACAGACAGAAAGTGTGCCCACACTCCATAAACACGTGGTCCGTGAAATATTCCAGACATATAGAGCACGTGGTCTCTTCCTTCAGGCTCCGGAGATGAGCTGCTGCAGCCATGTTCCATCCCTTTAGGACAATTGTTACGCCAGAGGCGTAATTGTACCAATGTTAAAGATTTTGATTTGCGAGCAGTGATCATAAAACAAATTTCTTAAATTGTGGCTATCCCAGATGATTGATTAGGGAGGCCTATAAAAGAGCTCGTTTTTTTGATCTGAAAGACATCATGGTGCATTCCAGCATCAAATCCCAACCCACGCTTGTACAAAAAACTATAGGTGGCCAGTATCCCATCACACAAAATCATAAATGTGCTAATTGCAAAGCTTGTAATTGAGCAATTGTTACGGATACATACACATACAATCACATAGAAATTAAACTAAAATACTTCACCAACTGCAAAATGACGAATGTAGTGTACTTGCTGCTCTATCCCTGTGATAAGGGTTACGTTGGAGAGACAGCACGTCAATACTCAACGCGTTTAACTGAACATCAGTCGGCAATTAAAACCAACAAGCTTTTAGCACCGATGGTTAAGCATCATAAAGATGCTCACCATAAATAAAGTGAGATCCGTTGGTTAATTTTGGAAAAAATTAACTGCAAGAATGACCACGATTCAGAATCGGTAAGAAAACAAAGAGGTCTCTTGGATTTTCTCTTTAGATACACATATGAAATGTTTAAACTCTGAAATTCCCTGGGACCAGGCAATTCGATATAATGATTAATGTATTCCTTTATTTTCATCAGTTTTGCCACTGTTAATATTGCATTATGGCATCTATTCTTAGACGTTGATGTATCTACACGTTAGTAATTCCTATTACCAGGTTCAGCACTCGGTGTTAAAATATCAGGAACATCATTAGCCCTTGTCTAGGCAGAGCTGATCATGCATAAGTTCTCCCTTTAGTAACTAGCTAGGTTGTCTCTATTCTTTAGATACCTTTGCAGTAAAGTTTTTCACCATTTCATTTTATCCATATAGGGTATATGCCTAGTGCCCCATCCCTTCTAAAATATTATGGAGATCTCTTTTTTGCATATGAGGCATTTGCCTATTGAAACTTCAATTTACACTTCACAGCAAATATTGGTGACCACAGCATCAAATTCTTGTATATTGAAATAAAAGATGTGGAATCTACATTGGAAGTAGACCTCTACATTAAAACCAACAGCGAGAAATACTCTTTTGTACTTTTCCAGCTCTTTCTTCAAACAGTCTAGATAACTTTGAAACTTCTCCTTGTACTCCTCGGCAGCTTCTTGAATGGGGAGCACTGTGTGGGGCTTGTGATCACGTGACATGCTGCAGACCACACAGATGGGCTCCTGGTCATCTTCACAGAACAGTTTCAGTTTCTCTTAGTGTTCTCGGCAGAGAGTTGCCTCCTGGGGGGGGGGGGTCGCACTCGGGACCCAAAGCTAATTAAGGATTTCCACCACGTTCGCCAGGTGCCTGTTGGGCCGGAGGGATTTATTTTGAGATATTTCTCTGCACTGAGGACAGGGGAAGTCTGTTCTGCAGTGCCTCCAGGCAAGCAGTGATACAGGACAGACAGAAAGTGTGCCCACACTCCATAAACACGGGGTCCGTGAAATATTCCAGACATATAGAGCACGTGGTCTCTTCCTTCAGGCTCCGGAGATGAGCTGCTGCAGCCATGTTCCATCCCTTTAGGACAATTGTTACGCCTCTGGCATAATTGTATCAATGTTAATGATTTTGAATTTCGAGCAGTGATCATAAAACAAAATTTCTTAAATTGTGGCTATCCCAGATGATTGATTAGGGAGGCCTATAAAAGAGCTCATTTTTATGATCTGAAAGACATCATGGTTCATTCCAGAATCAAATCCCATCCCACGCTTGTACAAAAAACTATAGGTGGCCAGTTTCCCATCACACAAAATCATAAATGTGCTAATTACAAGGCTTGTAAAGGAGCTATTGTTACGGATACATACACATACAACCACATAGAAATTAAACTAAAATCCTTCACCAACTGCAAAACGACTAATGTAGTGTACTTGCTACTCTATCCCTGTGATAAGGGTTACGTGGAGAGACAGCACGTCAATTCTCAACACGTTTAACTGAACATCGGTCGGCAATTAAAACCAACAAGCTTTTAGCACCGATGGTTAAGCATTATAAAGATGCTCACTAAAAATAAAGTGAGATCTGTTGGTTAATTTTGGAAAAAATTAACTGCAAGAATGACCATGATTCAGAATCGGTAAGAAAACCAAGAGGTCTCTTGGATTTTCTCTTTAGATACACATATCCTTTATTTTCATCTGTTTTGCCACTGTTAATATTGCAATATGGTATCTATTCTAAGACGATGTATCTACACGTTAGTAATTCCTATTGCCAGGTTCAGCACTCGGTGTTATCATATTGGGAACATCATTAGCCCGTGTCTAGGCAGAGCTGATCATGCATACGTTCTGCCTTTAGTAACTAGCTAGGTTTTCTCTATTCTTTAGATACCTTTGCAGTAAGGTTTTTCACTATTTCATTTTATCCTTATAGGGTATATGCCTAGTGTCCCATCCCTTCTAAAATATTATAGGGATCTCTTTTTTTGCATATGATGCATTTGCCTATTGCAACTTCAATTTACACTTCCCAGCAAATATTGGTGACCACAGCATCAAATTCTTGGATATTGAAATAAAAGATGTGGAATCTACATTGGAAGTAGACCTCTACATTAAAACCAACAGCGAGAAATACTCTTTTGCACTTTTCCAGCTATCATCCTAAATGTCAAAGGGAAAGTATTTATTGAGAGAGTTTTATATCGCGCTGGCTGGACCCGAAGGTATCAAAGCGCTTCACATTAGGTTCCACATTGTAACAGAAAATGATCACAATTACACATTTTGTCAACAAATAAGCAATACATTGAGAGGAGAGAAAGGAGAGAAAAGAAAAATAGTGGAGGGGGAGAGGAGTAGAGGGAGGATGAGGGGAGAGACGACAGGAGAGACGAAAAGAAGTGTGTCTAAAGACAGACTGTGTTGGTGACGTCCAAGGAGGGAATCCAAGGCCCGTCTCCCCTTTAGCTTAACCAGGTAACTCCATCGGGCATCAGTCAAAATAGCTAGGTCTCATTTGGCGAGGGAAAACGTTCACAGAAAAACAGGGTGGGGACTAAGGGCAAGGACAGGTGAGGGCAAAGGTCAGGAGCTGGAAAGAGTAGAGCGGAGAGGGGTGGGGGTAGAGGACGGGGGAGATAGGGTCAGGAGAGACGCGGAGAGTTTGCAAAAGTCTGGCTGGGTAGGTGATGGTCAAGGAGGGAATCCAAAATCCATCTCCCCTTTAGCACACGAGGTAGCTCCACCGGGCATCAGTCAAAATGGCTAGGTCTCAGCTGTCGAGGGAAGTTTGCAGCGTAAAGGCCCACTGTCGATTTTCCTTATGATCCTGGTACTCCGAAGTCCAATGATTCAATTATCTTTATCCATAAGTCCACATCTTCATCTTCCTCTTCCTCCTCCTCTAACTCTTCGTCTGACTCCTCTTTGTTCTCCATTAAGGTATCACCATTAGTTTGCTGAGCTTTCATATTTTCATACCTGCTCAAAATGGTCTTCGCATCCTTCAATAATTCCACATCCTGCTGTGGACACTTCAACTCGATCTCAGTAGTCCAGCTTCTTAGGACAAATTGCTGTTCTTCTAATGTTGTTACTTTCTCCTTGATTATCTGATGACTCTTCTTCTCTTTCTCCCCAAGGTTGCTGAGGTGACTACATTTTTCCTGCTCCAAAAACTGCTAAAGCTTCTCAAACTCATTGATTTGCTCTCTCTGGCTCTTGAACTTGGCCTGCAGTTGTGTCACTTTCGTCTTCTTTGTGATGCAGTTCTAGCGTAGCCTCCAGCTATTTCTTCAAACAGTCTAGATCACTTTGAAACTTCTCCTTGTACCTCGACAGCATCTCAAATGGGGAGCAATGTGCGGGGCTTGTGGTCACGTGACATGCTGTAGGCCACCCAGATGGGCTCCTGCCCATCTTCACAGAACAGTTTCAGTTTCTCTTCGTGTTCTTGGCAGAGATTTGCCTCCTGGGGGGTCACACTCGGGACCCAAAGCTATTTAAGGCTTTCCACCACGTTCGCCAGGTGCCTGTTGAGCCGGAGGGATTTATTTTGAGATATTTCTCTGCACTGATGACAGGGGAAGTCTGCCTGCACCGCCTACTGGCAAGCAGTGATACAGGACAGACAGAAAGTGCGCCCACACTCCACAAACACAGGGTCCGTAAAATATTCCAGACATATGGAGCACATGGTCTCTTCCTTCAGGCTCAGGAGAGGAGTTGCTGCAGCCATTTTCCATCCCTTTAGAACAGTTTTTACGCCTCCGGCATAATTGTACCAATGTTAAAGATTTTGATTTGCGAGCAGTGATCATGAAACAAAAGTTCTTAAATCGTGGCTATCCCAGATGATTGATTAGGGAGGCCTATAAAACAGCTCGTTTTTATGATCATGATCACCTTCTCCAAAACAATATTAAGAAAGACCCTCCTAAACTAGTTTGTGTCACCCGACACTCAAAGTTTAATGAAAAAATGTGTCAAACCATTAATGCTCAATGGCATATACTCAACACTACTGCTGACCCTGTTGACATGTTACCTCGTCCAATGTTTGCTCATAAACAATACAAATCTGAAATACCTCATGGTTCATTCCACAATCAAATCCCAACCCACGCTTGTACAAAAAACTATAGGTGGCCAGGTTCCAATCACACGAAATCATAAATGTGCCAATTGCAAGGCTTGTGAAGGAGCGATTGTTACGGATACATACACATACAATCACAAAGAAATTAAACTAAAATCCTTCACCAACTGCAAAACGACTAATGTAGTGTACTTGCTACTCTGTCCCTGTGATAAGGGTTACTTTGGAGAGACAGCACGTCAATTCTTAACGCATTTAACCGAACATCGGTCGACAATTAAAACCAACAAACTTTTAGCATCCATGGTTAAGCATTTTAAAGATGCTCACCATAAAGAAAGTGAGATCGGTTGGTTAATTTTGGAAAAAATTAACTCCAAGAATGATCATGATTCAGAATTGATAGGAAAACAAAGCGGTCTTTTGGATTTTCTCCTTAGATACACATATGACAGGTTTAAACTCTGAAATTCCGTGGGACCAGGCAATTCGATATAATGATTAACTTATTCCTTTATTTTCATCTGTTTTGCCATTGTCAATATCGCATTATGGTATCTATTGTAAGACGTTGATATATCTACATGTTAGTAATTCCGATTACCAGGTTCAGCACTCTGTGTTAACATATTGGGAACATCATTAGCCCTGGTCTAGGCAGAGCTTATCATGCATAAGTTCTCCCTTTAGTAACTAGCTAGGTTGTCTCTATTCTTTAGATACCTTTGCAGTAAAGTTTTTCACTATTTCATTTTATCCATATAGGGTATATGCCTAGTGCCCCATCCCTTCTAAAATATTATTGGGATCTCTTTTTTTGCATATTCGGCAGTTGCCTACTGCAACTTCTGCAATTCTGCTTTGGGCTCTGTTATCAACTGGCATGCACTGGCACATTTTGGTGACCTCCCATCTGTATAATTTGCAGGCATCAGGTTAGTGATCGAGGTAACTTCTTTCTTTTTTTGACATTACTTTGGAAGTTCTTAGTAGGTGCGGGCCCTTATTATTAATTTCTCTCGGGTAAGTATCCTGTCCACTTTTAACTGTGGTTGCATAACAGCAAAACACACGGTCACTCGCATAGGTTCACGAGGCATTATACTTGCGTGGTTATACCAACTGTAACTAAGATCGGGACTTCTATCATGGCCGACCCATTGGTAACTCAGGTCTACCTAACTGGTAGGTTGGCATCATCAGCTGACTATCACATGATAGTAATGTGACCAGCTGCTACATTTTAAAACAGACCGCGAGAAACGCGCATCGGATTCTGCATTTTCTAATGGCGCATAGGTATACATCGGTACATAGCGTTGAGCTGTCTGCTCTCTACAGTTCTTCATCGGTAAGTGTGGACCCCTCTTGTTCCCGTAATCTTGCAATTTCTATTATTCCTGCACGTCCTTTTTTTACTATAACTTATCATGCTCGTCATTCCTACAGCGGCAGCATATCGCCTAACAGTATCATATGCAATGTAACCTCTTCCTCTTTTCTGGCTGCACATGCAATGCAGCTTTATACAATCTCTGCCACCTCATCAACCGTTAAAACGCACGCAGCATGCTGATGGCACTTATCTATGCCTTTTTTTAAATTCACACAGACGTTTTTGTTCCCCTTGATATTTTACAAATGCCGGCCGCATCGAACGTACGTTATATGTACTGTATACGCAGTTTTATAATTCTTTACACATTTGCTGGTACATATACCGGCTGGGCATTTTTGACACCTATTACTCCCAGTGCATAAAGTCTTGATTCCATCATGCCTCTGCTAGAAACTATATGCATCCCATTCTAAGCCTAACCAATTGAAATATATGTCATGAAAATACATACACATATTCAGGAGCTGGCGGCTTTACTTGTATCTCTACAACATTGTAACTCCGTCAATCATCCCTCAATCCCTGTTATTTGTTTGGAGACCTTTAATCCTGCTGTAGACACCTCAGGTACTATATTCATTCGGTTTTACTTTTGGCATTATTTCTAGCTATCCGACGTTTGAGTATTTAAGTATCATTGTACTTATTGGTCCTCCCTATTAGTCTTTTTAAAACAACTTATGACAACTGAATTTTGATGCCATTAGGCTAGTTTAGCCCTACTTTTGAGCATGCACATGTTTTATAAGTCACCGATATACACTATATACAATTTTTTTTTCGTTGTTTCAGCATTTGGGTTCTCATCTTACTGAACCAGCTCTGGATCTTTTTACGTACCATTCACTAATTTAACTTGGACCTAGTATGATTAAAGTATAGGTAATAGAAAAAAAAGTGCCTCTGATGATGCCATCAGTCGCATCCCCCGGTGCACACCTCAGTCTCCTTGATGATTAGTCAGGGATTTCTTTCCAAAAAATCAAAGCCCGAAATGCATTGGAATAATAACTGATGCTTAACAAATCTACATGAAATGAAATGAATTTCATTTAACTGAAGAAAACATGAATTTCTGAATAAACAGACAAAGTCTTCAAGAAAATTTTACTTGCATTTTTTGGAAAGAAATCCCTGACTAATCATCAAGGAGACTAAGGTGTGCACCGGGGGATGCGACTGATGGCATCATCAGAGGCACTTCTTTTTCCATTACATGACAGGCGTCCTTGACAAGAGACGTCACCCAGGGAGCACCCGTAACTGTACAAAAGTATTTTTTGAAAAAAATTTGAACTCAATTGAACATTTGGCTGTGCAGCAATCTCTTTTCTTTTCATTATCTGATTTTTTTATTGTCACCGAAAACAAGTAGCAGGCCCCAGAGGAAACCCTAACACAACATTCCATATAGACAAAATGCAGTATGACGATATCTCTAAGAGCACCGAAGCCAGGGCAGACATTTTTGCGTTTAATGAAGATGAAGCATCAAGGATTTATTCATTATTACACAAAGAACTGGACCAAACATCGTCGAACAGGACCAAAGAACAGAACTTGAAACAATTACTATATCTATCAAAAAGACAAGTTAACCAAAAACTACACGCCAGCACGTTAATCAAATATCAGAGTACAGCGCATCCCGAGGGAATTACGGATTGCTCTTAAACCATCATTGTGGAAGAACTCCAAGAAATTTCAAGAACGTTGGTATGCCATCCTAAACAAATGCTCATTGGATCTGATCTTGCTAATCATAGAAGAACTCTCAGGAATTTTGAGCGAACTGACCAAGGAGATAGATGAGATCACAGAGGAACTCACAGGGATGTTGTCCGCTGAAGAATTAGCAACTGTTTTAAAGGATGTCAAGGAACACATTACTAGACATACACAAGACATCAAGGAGCGAAAGATCAGGAAGTTCAGACGAGATATCCTCGATTATAAGTTAGGAGAGGTCTATACCTGGGCTGAGGTATATGCCCAAAGAAGGAGGAACCGCCCTTATTCACAATCTACTGATACCTCCTCATCGGGGAGTGATGCCTCTAACCAACCTCCAACTAACAGACAACAACTTGCAAAGAAATAACCAACTACATGCAGTGAGGGAGCACCATCAACTTCTACAGAAACTAGCAATGTGTCTTTTTTAGAACAAGGCCCCGATCCAACAGACGACCCAGGAGGGGACAAAAAGCAACCAAGCACAAGAAGCGTGACAGCCAAATTAAAAGACAAGAAAAAAACATTAAAAACCAACTAGTTATCAATATCTCAGATTATAAATTAACTGATCAGGAACTTACACTTCTAGAAAAAGGGACATCTTTTGTCCCTACCACACAAACTAACACCCTCGAACTGGAGATCAGTTTATTCAAATTGATGCGCAAACTGTGATTACGCCATTTCTTTGATAACGTCACCCCTAAACCTACCTCACAGGAACCAGACCAACTAAATGGACTCAGACCTAGAAGTACCTTCTTGCCTCCGATGAGCCACAAGACTTTAGACCTCTTTGAAACTGTTGTGAAACAAGACCTTGCTAAAATTAGGAGTTCAACAAACCACGAGAAAAAAACATTACTACAAAAGATTTTAGTACACTAAAAAATTTGGCCAACAATAAAGACATTATCTGCATCAAAGCAGACAAAGGTGGAGGCCTAGTAATAATAAATATTGTCATGTACAAACAGAAGGTCACTGACCATATATCAGATTCAACAATTTATGCACCGTTGGAGACTAATCCTACCACTGAATACATGAAAACACTGACAGAAATCGTTTTAAAAGCTAGAAACGATGGTATCATCAACGAAAGGACCAAGAACTATTTAATCAAACAGAATCCTAAGAGCCCTACCTTTTACATGACGCCTAAAGTACACAAAAACCTAGAAGACCCGCCATTAAGACCTAATGTTTCTACAAGAGGTAGTTTACATGAACCCATCGGTTCGTTCCTAGATAAATATCTTCAACCGACAGTAAAACGCATCACGACCTACATCAAAGATACGACTGATTTTTTGATGGAACTAAACATGATGGAAATCACACAAAAGGAACATCTGTTACTATGTATAGCTGACGTGAAGTCACTTTACACGTCTATTCCACATGATGCTGGACTAGAGGCCATGGAACAAGCGATTCAAACAACAGAATATGATTTGCCTATGCAAACTTTTCTCATGGAATTGATGGTTTTCACCCTATATCATAGCTATTTTAAATACGAGACCCAATGGTACCAGCATTTAGTAGGAACCTCAATGGGAAACTGAGCAGCACGAGTATAAACAAATATCTTTATGAAAATGTACGAGGAAAACAACACCCTAAATAATCCAAGCTGGACATACAACATAAAAATGCTGGTAAGATACATTGATGATATTTTTATCATATGGACCAACACTAAAGACAAATTGGAAGAAGCCCTGCTCAACCTCAACTCGATTGATTAGAGAATTCAACTCACATGGGAGATTTCAGAAAAAACTATCACATTTCTCGATGTGTTGATTACTTTGTCGCCAGAAGGGATTGAAACTGACATATTTCGCAAGAGCACTGATAGAAACAACACCCTACATTTCAACAGCTTTCACCAAGCAGGTCTCAAAAGTAATCTTCCCCTCTCACAAATGATGAGAGTAAAAAGAATAACGTCAGACCCTAACAAAGACATAACAAGACTGGAGGAGATGGGAGAAAGGTTTGCTGACAGAGGGTATCCCAAAGACAAAATATCGACAGCCAAACAGAAGGTAAAGAGCATGAAGAGAAGTGACCTTCTAAAGACACAATGTAAAATTAATGAGGCAAGAACGACAATAGTGTCAAAATTCTCCACATCAAGTATAAAATTAAAAAAAATCATTAAAAACCATTGGGGTATTTTGAAGACAGAACCTGACTTCAATGCCATTTTTGATAAACCTGCAATCTTTGCCTTTACCAGAGGGAAAAACCTAGGTGAATTGCTGAAAACACAAACCAAGACATCCCTAATATATAGAGGAACCAGGCCTTGCTTGCATTGTGGCAACTGTAACATCATTAAAGGGAACACCATACATCACCCTATGAAGGGCCATCAGATTAAAGTAAGAGTCAACGCCACTTGCGACACAGCAAATGTAATTTATATGCTAAAATACCCGTGTGGCAAAGTGTACATTGGCAAGACCTAGAGAAAAATAAAAACAAGAATCAATGAACATAAATCAAACATTAGAACACAGAACCTGAAAACTTCAGTGGCACTTCATTTTACAGAAGAACATCACAATGTATCACAACTACAATTTCTAATTTTGTAGACTATAGAAAAAAAAGAAGGCATTGACAATAACAAACTTACTCCAGAGGGACAACAACTGGATTTATTTGATGAACTTAATTAAACCATCTGGTTTAAATGATCTTATTGAACTTGCTTGCTACTTATGAATGCATGAATTGTGTTTTCTATTGAATATATTGGAGCTTGGTGCTATTTTTCTTTGATCCAGTTCTGATGTTTTGTCACAGCACAGCATCATTCAAGCACATGGCACTGTTTTCATAATTATGTTACTCTGACTTCTCTGTATATTTTCATAATTCCACATTTTTACATTTAGTACATCTTTTCACATGATTCATCATTTTCAAACACCTTATACTTTTTTTTTCTTCATATTAGCCCATTATTCTATGTTCGGGTTCATCTACCCAAGAAACACAATCTTTCTACTATGTTCGCGATCACATGATCGGAACTTGACAGCCAATAGTATCGCGTCCTCTTTGTTTTGAGGAAGCACCGCAGAACACCCGTTCTACGAACAGGAACCGGGAAGATTAAAAAGAAGACGCTACGCGTCTCAGAAGTAAGTCCGTTGAATGTATATGCAGCAACATGAACCCTCGTGTAGACCTTTGAGTGTTTACCAATTTTTTCCTTTTTTGTTTTAAGATGAGTGATTGGAAACCGTTTTCCGACTGCCATTTAAATATCACAACACAAACATGTAAGTACACGCGGAATCGTGTGTTACTTTTTCTACATTTAATCACGGGCTATTGCCTCACTTTGATCACTTTTGGTTTCACCGGCTCGAGACACACCATTGGTTTTTAACACACTCAACATGAGGTTTTTATATCAGAGCATGTGAAGAATGCAACAGTTATATGATTTTTTGTTTCAGTTGTTAGAATAGGACATGAGTGTAATTATGAATATCTCTTGTTTGGATTCACCTTTTTATCGCATGTTACCTGATGAAGGGAAAATCAAAGCCTGAAATGCATTGGAATAATAACTGATGTTTAACAAATCTACATGAAATGAAATTAATTTCATTTAACTGAAGAAAACATATGAATTTCTGAATAAACATTGATAAAGTCTTCACGAAAATTTTACTCGCATTTTTTGGAAAGAAATCCCTGACTAATCATCAAGGAGACTAAGGTGTGCACCGGGGGATGAGACTGATGACATCATCAGAGGCACTTCTTTTTCCATTAAATGACAGGCGTCCTTGACAAGAGACGTCACCCAGGGAGCACCCGTAACTGTACAAAACTATTTTTTGAAAAAAAAATTTGAACTCAATTGAACATTTGATTGTGCACCAATCTCTTTTCTGTTCATTAAAGTATAGGTAAGCCAAAATTAGCACTAAAGTGTTTCGAATGCAATATCGGAGTAGATTGACACATGTACACTTGAGTCACCAAAACATTTTGCTCTATATACATAAATAGACGTTCAAATCTTTCTTTCCTCTGCTCCAATTTTGCAGGACAAGACTGATTATCCCAATAATTGACCACTCTATCTATAGTCCTCAGTATTTTCTCATTACCATTTATTCAGCTACAGGTATGTATTTATGTATATTGTTAGTATAGCTAATGTTCAGTACACCAATAAGCACAAGTGTAAGAATACGAGGTATATATTATGGACATTTTCCTTCTCTACCGGCCTAAATGTCCACCTGTATATTTCAAGCTTATCTCCTTTTTCTTTTTCATTCAACTCTAAAATTACTAATCTTTTTCATTCTTAGGTTTCTATATTGCATAATTTGCACTTTTATGTATTTAAAATATATTACACGGCTCCAATTAAGCACAATATAGATGTGAACTTGTATCACTTGTGAATTGTATTATCAGTATTGTGACAGTTAGGTTTAAAAATGTATTCATAGAGTGACACTATAAGTATGTTCATTTTTTGCAACATGGTAGTGACATGCAATTGTTCTTGCAGAATACACTTTTTTGGAGGTGGAACTCCTGAGGAAGGCAGAGTGGGCTGCCGAAACGCGCGTTGAGCTTGGAATACCACCCGATAAATTGTCGTTCTACGGATATTGAACTCAATATTTTGAATTGTTTTTTAATCAAGTGTGTGTTCTTTATTTACATGAATCATCATTTATGAAAGGCTGAATAATTGACTGAAGTACCTAATAATGCTCATGTCAATCCATTGCCCAGAGATGTATAATTATACAACCTCTTTTTAGAAACACTGCCATGTATAACTAAACATTTTTGTATTTTTCTATACATTAGTGTCACTATTGATTTTTTGCTTAACTTTATGTATTCATTTGCTACTGTTGAGCTGTTTATTTAATTGAAGTTGCCCTAGCCAATTTACAGTATATACACAATGCTTATTTGACTCCAGGGATGCCACCCTACTGGAGCTCACTGAAATGCTCAACAATGTCATAACTGTTTTGGAAAACAATATATTTGTGCATAACAGGCAGTGGTACAGACAAATACAAGGTGTTGCAGTGGGAGACAAATTTTCTCTATATTTCACAAACTTGTACATGGGACGATTTGGGAAACTGCGCATTTGAGCACATGCCCCATGGAACCCACAGAGTACCACCAATCAGGGGAGGTATATAAATGACAAACACTAAACCTGTTCATACATAATCTAACCACCACCTACAACATTACCTTCACTCATCAGCACAAGACACAGCAAAAGAGTTATCTGGATGTTGTTCTATATATAGAGGGTCAGAATATTTGTTCCAAGTTATACAGAAAATTCACTGTCTGTAATTCCATTCTACATGTGACTAGCTCACACTCACCTTTACAGAGCAGAGCAATACCCTATGGAGAATGTATCAGGATTAGACCACTGTAACAATGAGTCACAGTTTCTATCAGAACTCTAGAAAATGGAGACAAGGTTTAAGACGAGGTATTATCCAGAAAGAATGTTGAATGACACCAAAAGATCAAGGAAATTAAATGAGTGGCCCTACTGACTAATACCAAGTTTAGAAAAAAAACTCATTCATCACATCAAACAGGACACTGAGCTCTGAGGTTTATAAAATCATAGAAACATTGGCATCTCCTTCAAAGGCACAATGCATTATGGGAAACAATTTCAACTATGCCACATTCCACACAAGAAAAGAGAATTTACCTATGCCTCTATACACATGCTCACAACATTTAATGTAATGAAAGAGTAAACCACACTGTTAGTCGACTCAGACATTGATTTATGTCAGTTATTCGAAGATCATGAATTATTCATACTTTGTGGCAAGAGAAAAATACATAGTCAACTTTACATTGAACACACAAAAAGAGATTTTTGCAAGGGAAAAAGCAAAACAAACAACATATGAATGAGTGTGTGAATTATAGTGAACAAAACAACAACAAGTTCATGACATTGTACATAGTGAATAAATTGTGTCAAAACAGTGAACAACAGTTTTTCAAGAGTTATAATGGGATCAGGGGTACGTCTTACTCAATGCTTGCCCCACTGCCTGTGACACTATTAAATATGAATTTTGTTTTTGTACAGGACAGGAAATAGAACCCAACATGAATTGGGACATGCCAAGAGATTTGGGCAAAACAATAATGCTGAATGCCAACGCGTTTCGAATACCGATGTATGAGTCATCGGATTCTCATCAGGGCGTGGAGTGAATCCATTGAAACTGTTGAGGGAAGAAGGGAAAAGGGATATACTTTAAAAGCTTGAAATTTTAACTTAAGGAAGCTTTTCCCATATGAATGCACCATCTGATGCAACATACCTTATGCGACCAAAATACTGTGGTCGATTGGGTCTTTTGTTATGTAAAAAACAGTCATCATAAGCCGTGGAAGTCAACCTGCAATGTAGTGACATAGGCGTAGTAAGTAATTGTACAGTGGAGTGCAAGCAGGCACAGATGCGTGCATGCATTATGAAAAAATTACCTCTGCTTTTAGGAGCAGCCGCTCCGAGGTCGAGGCTGTGAAGGCCCAGTTTTCAATTTAATGTCCCCTTAATTGGGATCTGCAAACACAATGGATTGCATATTAGCGAGGAGATCGTTACATCTGTAGCCCAACCAAATTTATTACCAAAGGATTTCTTACTTGTGTCCAAAAAGGATCTTCGCCGTATTCTGTGGAAACAAAACGGAACAGAGCGGGGAACTAATAAATGTCCTGTGTTAAAATGTCTCAGGTAAAGCGAAAATTGCCTGTGCGCCGAGTGGCGTCTTACCGTGGATTCAGACCCTCAGGGCGTCGGGTCACCCGTTCGCTAGGAAGGATTCGTCTCTTGTTAAAAGCTAATTCCTGAGGGGGAAGCAGAAAGACGAGCGGATTAATGCCCGGTCTTTGCTCAAGAGGAAGCGCGTGTGTGTGCGCTCATTGCCAACGCGGGTCTTACCTCGGTTGTTGAGTAACCGCTCAGTGTGTTTGGATTCTGGAGGGCACAACAGCTCGCCGCCGCGAGTGGGGTGGACTGGGTTGAATGGTTTGGTCACATGGTGCCGTGAACCAACCGGCATGGGGGCCATCTCGCTAAGAATTGTGGGACATGTAGTCCTGGAGAAACGGAAAATGTACATTATATTCTAGTGACTTCAATTCCTGAGGGGGAAGCAGAAAGACGAGCGGATTAATGCCCGGTCTTTGCTCAAGAGGAAGCGCGTGTGTGTGCGCTCATTGCCAACGCGGGTCTTACCTCGGTTGTTGAGTAACCGCTCAGTGTGTTTGGATTCTGGAGGGCACAACAGCTCGCCGCCGCGAGTGGGGTGGACTGGGTTGAATGGTTTGGTCACATGGTGCCGTGAACCAACCGGCATGGGGGCCATCTCGCTAAGAATTGTGGGACATGTAGTCCTGGAGAAACGGAAAATGTACATTATATTATATTCTAGTGACTTCCACACAAGGCAGAGGAAAGACATTTAGAGATTCATCATGTCATAGTTACCTAAGACCTAGTACTCCTAGCACATGGTTGCCCACACAATCTAAACGTTTCTAAAAAAATTTATTCTGTGCGCTGTTTGTAAAGGTCAAGACAACTACATTTCAATACAACATCAATAGACATCATGAGATCACTAAATTTATGAACTTCAACACTAAACACACTGTGTACTGCATCATTTGAGAGTGCATTTGTATAGGAGTACCAGACCCCTTAAGGAAAGGATCCAGGTGCATTTACGGGTGATCAAGAACAATAATATCAACCATCTTGTTGTGGTACACTATATTAATTAATCATATCACTTGGACTATGATAACATTAGGTTGCATGGCATCAACACAATGCTGACACTTAGGAAGCTGGAGAGTAGATGGATTATTCAGCTTAAAGTGGTGTATATGGGCCTTAATATCAATGCTAGCTACATGCTTTTTTCGAGGGCCTAGAATATAATGTACAACTTGTAATATTTCTATGTTTGGCCCCTTATACTGGATCAAAAATATGATATATGTACATTCATTACACTATTTCAAGGGTCGAAAAACAATCTGGGAGGTGTATGGAAATGTGAACACTAAGTGTTTTACCTGTCCATTTGAGATGTTTATGTGCTGTGCGCACCACAGACATAATTTCAGTGCTATTGTCAACACTACTTCAGAAAGCTCTTTCAATGTTATTATTTGTAATGTATTTAACACCGTAACCAAGACAACTATATTTCATTATTATTAGGGGTGGTTGAACTGCTTTCATGCTTCAGGAGCACATTTCCTCGATCAAAACAGGATCTGACCTGAGGGGGCTATTAACTCCCTACACAACGCTAGCACTGTGGGACGTCCAGAAGTAAGAGCCAATGCTACCAGCAGCAGCTTGGAACTACAGGTCCCAGAATACTCAGGAGATGCACCTGCATTACATCAGGCACTACTAAAGCGTGCCGCAGTCCCACAGGCTGCGCCCGGGACAAGGGCAGGCCCATCTTTGCCATCAGACATTTCTTTCAACGCCGCCATCCCTGCTCAGGGCTGTCATCAAGTGTTTCCTGCATCTTCCTTGTGGGACCATAGTCCCAGAGAATCACTCAGCACGTCCATCATCACCTGGCCCTAGTTTCAACTGCTGCTACCCTGGTGGAGGACTCCAACGTCCGGGTGAACAGCGTCGCAACCTGCTGCCACTAACCAGGGGGAGACACTTTAAGTCAATACGTGCACAGAAGTGCTGCCTCTCCCCCCTCGGAGTGAGAGGCGCATGGGCCATGCCCGGGCAAAGACCGGCCCAAGGGCGGGCCAGTCATTGCCCTAACATTGGCCCTTAGAACTGGACCATTACCAACGTACTGTTTCACCTGCTTTCATTCTTGTTCCAGTCGGATCTTCCCAGTCCAGCGGTCTAATAATTCTTCCTGGTGATAGTGTTTTATTGAGAGGTTTAACTGATTGAAAGCAAACCAGATAATCTTAATTTACATATGTATGATATCTGGTTATATTGTATTTGCTGGGCTGCCTTTTTGTATTATATTTCACCTTTTGTGCTGTTTATTTATAGCATTGCTGATATTACTATCGTATTTTATAGCTTAGCATGGGCAAAAGGAAGGCTGTGGAAAGTTTGGGGGGGGGAAGAGTAGCAGGGAAGGGCAAGAAGACCAGAAGGTTGTACAAAGATCCCACATTTAAGAGAAACAACTGTGTTATGAACTGTATAGATAACATCATAAGTGATTCTGAGGAGATTGTAACAGCTCCCACGGGCGAAGTTAGCAGTATTTCTGAGGTACCCCCTTTAACCACATTGCTGCTGTGGTTATTTTTCTCCTGTGCTGGATCTTCCCATTTCCCATTGTTCATGACGAGCTGGGCTCGTCATCAGTGTTTGAGGAGGCTACACCATGACGAGCCCAGCTCGTCATCAGCCTCGAAGGGGATAAACTATCTCTTGTCCCCCCAGGTTGTTAAAACTATCCCAGATCTGTTTAATAGAAAAACACAGAAAGATCTCCCATTGTCCACTACTGAGGACGAATCATCACTAGAGACAGCTACATCCTCATTATCAGGTATCATTGCAGACAAAACAACCTATCTGTTAATTCCCACCCACCTACTAATGTTAAACCACAGGCAACCCAGGGGTGCTAGCCGGCCTGGGGTCACTGCAAAATCAACTTCTACCTGTTGCCACGCTGATTTGCTCTGCTCTCCCCCGCCGCCGCTCCTTGCACCGCGGCTGCCGAGAGGGGGGTAGCGCAACAAGACTACATCTCCCAGCGTCCCCTGCTTCCACACGGGGACGCCGACAGCTGCGCAAGTCTCCTGCGCCCGGAGGCGCATAAGAGCGAGCCTCTCCTGCGGCGGAGTGGGGGTGCTAGCCAGCCTGGGGTCACTGCAAAATCAACTTCTACCTGTTGCCACACTGATCTGCTCCGCTCTCCCCCGCCGCCACTCCTTGCACCGCGGCCGCCGAGAGGGGGGAGCGCAACAAGACTACATCTCCCAGCGTCCCCTGCTTCCACACGGGGACGCCGACAGCTGCGCAAGTCTCCCGCGCCCGGAGGCGCACAAGAGCAAGCCTCTCCTGCGGCAGAGCTGGGGTGCTACCCAGCCTGAGGTCACTGCAAAATCAACTTCTACCTGTTGCCACGCTGATCTGCTCCGCTCTCCCTCGCCGCCGCTCCTTGCTCCGCGGCCACCGAGAGGAGGGAGAGCAACAAAACGACATCTCCCAGCATCCCCCGCTTCTACACGGGGACGCAGACAGCTGCGCAAGTCTCCCTCGCCCGGAGGCGCATAAAAGCGAGCCTCTCCTCCTGGCTCGCGGGAGGCACGGAGGCGTCGCCGGGCGGAGCCCGGGCAGAGGGCGGGCCGTCTGTGGCCGTCCGGGGACGGCAAGGGACGGGCCTAACCCCTAATGAGTGCAAACCAACATGGGTAAGCGGAAATTACAAGTATCTTTGAATGGTGGGAGATTTAACGCTAAAATACCACGCAAAACTGCCAGCATAATCTCCTACTTGACCTAAGTTTTAGGGGTTCTTAACAAGGAAGTTGAAAACACTGAGCGTGAACTGGGGCTGAACATTAATAATCCATATTTACAGATCTTGTCACCTAATGGTAATACATCTCCCAGACAGGTGCCATTGGAGTCGGTGGTCATAATTAAGCCCCCCAGTATCCCCATTCCATCCGATGCTATTATCCCATCGAGTCCTGCCCTTGAAACTTGTACCAACCTTGAAACCCCGAGAGAATCCATATGGGATGTCCCTGCTAAAATATAGGTCAAGAGACCTCCCAGAAAATCAAGGCGGAGATGCACTACCCGAGTGGAAAGAGGTTCGAAATGGTGGCGAACATTTTCTCGGAGAAACTTGAATCTGTACTTTCATTGATTGCCAAAGACATAATTGACACCTTGAATGATTGTGTACCAGGGATCTTAAAGTGTGAGCACCTTAACACCTTTATATCAGCTTATGATCAATCCAAGATTCTTACTGCAACTTCTCCCGAGCAATTAAATGGGGTCCCAAAGCGGCGAGAACATGTGAGGGGGGAAAAATGTAATTTGACACCACTTACCAAGGACCAATGCCCTGCCCCTTCACACTGTACCTCACTTTTCCCCAAGGGTGGGAGTGGCTCCAAGGATTCGCTCTTGGGCCAAGTCCCAAAGAATCCCACTTGCCACACTAGAGCAAAGAGTAGGAGGGTTACTACGACGGAAATTGCCCCAGCCCAGCAACCCACCATTAATCTTCCACCAGAAGCCTCCCCTCTAGTTGCTATACTGGTGAACGTCCCTCCCCTGGGGGAGGCTGAGAAAGAAATCCCAGACACCCTGTTAACATTCATTAAAAACTGGTGTAATGACAACTGTACAGGTGATAAACCGATCTCCTCTTGTATCATCATGGGTAGACTAGTGGGATGGCTGGGCCCCACCAAAAAACACCTGAAGGGTGATTGCCTTATTGTAAATTTTAATAATCCTACATAGGCTTCACGTCTGTTCTGGGATGCCTCATCTTTAAATCATGAAGAAGAGGGCATAAGAGCTCTCCTGTTGGGCTTTTTTTTATCCTGGTCCATACACTAGCTACAGGCAGCAGAAAGTACAACAAGCCTGGACTAGGAGTAAGAGTGACACGTATTGGCATATCCCCAATACCCTAATTCAAGCTGCCAGAGTTCATCCACACAGCTGAGGGAGACGGCCAAAATACTAAGTTGGAACATTGCGGGGTTACGATCAAAAAGAAATGATGAGGTCTGGGTAAATCTCCTGAAGGAGTATGACATTGTAGCCCTTCAAGAGACCCGATATAGGGAGTGTAGGTTTTCGGTCACTGGAAACACATCATACTTTGTCCCTGCCTGCCGTTCCTCGGCAGGGAGAGACAGAGGAGGTTTGATGTTGTTGGTGTCAGTGAATCTAGCAGGTACAGCTAAAAAGTTAGAATCCACCTCCCCCAATTACCTTATAGTAGAAGTTAGCATGTCTAACAACATAACCCTTCTACTCATTAATTTTTATAACTATGGTCAGGGAGAGTCCAAATGAGCACCTTTTTGCATTGGCTAATTTCTTAAAAGCGTATATGGAAAGACAAACCACTTTTGTTTATTATATTTTGATGGGAGATTTTAATATTCATCTGTGTCATCTTAATTGTCAGTATGTTGACGAGGATGGCCCTCCTAACTCATCCCCCCAACATTTTGAACATTCCTCAAAGGGGGAAGCTTTGGAGGACTTCCTGTCAACTATGGATCTGTATGAACCTGTTTTTTTTAATAGGAATGACTGGGTGGTGACATATAGGGAGAGTGAATCTATTATAGATTATATATTTATGTCTCCTGGCCTTTTAGGCTTTGTAATTTTCTATAATGCCGTCCCCTCCACGTACAGTGACCATAACCCGGTGGTACTGGAGTTGGATCACACTTTCTCCCTTTTTAATAAACAGACTCCTACTAAAGCTGTATTAGAGGCTAAACCTAAGGATCAAGGGAGGAGACTAAAGTGGGATAAAGTAATTCCAGATGAATTTTTAAATACCATCAGGTAGAAAGTTGGTGCTGACCTTAATGTTTGCTCGGACCGCTTAAGCCAGGGGGGGGATGTTATTGCCTCCTATGAGACAATTTGTGTCCAAGTGGCCAAAGAACTCACAGTGAAAGCCCGGGCCAAAAATACATCGGGCAAGGGATGGTTTGACCGAAACTGCTCCAGAGCACATCATTTGCTTATCCGGGCGTTAATAATAGTCTCCTCGGGATAAACTCCAAGTTATGCAGCTGAGGAAAGCTTATAAATCCACAGTACTGGCCCGCAAAAATGAAATTAAAAGGGATGCCTGGGCCGCTTTTACGGATAAGGCTACTATAAGGGACAGCTCTAAATTTTGGGCAATAGTCAACAACCCGCTATTTTCAGGCGATGAGAACGGCGTTTTGGAAATAAATATCTCTGAAAGGGACAGGTTAAACCATTTTGAGGCAATCTATGGGAGTAACTTGAAGATTGAAAGCTTTGAGGTCCCTTCGATTAACCAGACCCGGCTATCATTGTCTTTTACTAACGAGGAGGTTGAGAAGGCGATAGAGGATACAGCGGGCCATAAGGCCCCTGGCCCAGATGGTGTGCCCGCCGACCTATATAAGACCAACCCTAAATACTGGTCCAAAATTCTTACGAATGTTTTTAATACTTCAGTTGTTACAAGGTGCCCAGCTACTTGGTCCTGTTCAACCATCAATTAGGTGTTCAAAAAGGGCCAAAAAGGGTGACCCCAAATGTTACAGGCCAATATCCCTCCTGGATTCCTCCATTAAAATCTTGGGGAAGGTGATATTGACGAAAATAACGGACTGGGCTGCAGAAAATGACATTCTATAAAACGCCCAATATGGGTTTCGGGCTGCTAGAGGCACGGAAGACCAGTGCCTCAATCTGTATCTAATTATAAACAAATATACGGTGGCAGCCAAAGGTTCAATTTAATTGGGTTTCATGGACCTGTCCACAGCCTTTGACCTAGTTAATAGGTCAAGGCTGTGGACCTTATTGCTGGACATGGGGTTGGATCGTTCATTGGTGTACTTCCTGGCAGATCTCTACAGGGACCTGTATGTAACCATAAGAATGACACAGGAGGGGAAATGCACGGCTAGGTTCAAGTCTGGCAGAGGAGTGTGCCAAGGGTGCATTTTGGCCCCTATGCTCTTTACCTTATATATTAATTATTTGGAAGATTCACTGGTAAAGGCATCTCTTGACAATCCGCGTATGGGAGGAACGACCATCCCTGTACTCCTATACGCGGACAATGCCATTTTGTTGGCACGGACTCCTCTTGGCCTCTAAAGATTGTTAAACTCCTTTGGAGAACTCATGAAATCTTTGCATTTATTCATCAATACCGGTAAATCAAATGTTATGACACTGGGTTCTAATAAATATAGCTCCAAAACCTTTTTTTGTAATGAATGTGCGATCTCCAGGGTGAAAGTTATTACGTACCTGGGGGTTGTGTTTGACGACAGAGGTACCTGGGGCCCACAACTAACCACCAAAGTAAATGCGGTTAGAAGGTCCTCTGCCGCCATCCTAGGTTTTGCTAAACGGTTAGGGGGGAAACCATGCGAAGCAATTTTATTGATTTATAAAGCCAAGTCTATTGCCATTGCAAGATACGGGGTTGGAATATGGGGGTACAAACAACATAAGCCCATTCAGACTGAGGAAAATAAATTCCTCTGTGCACTCCCAGCCCTTCCTCAAGCAACACCTACCTTTTCGGTCCATCAAGAGCTAGGGATGGGCTATATTTCAGATATCATAAGCTTAGCCCCCATTTTATTATGGATAAAAACATGGTTGAACCCGAAACTCACCCTGAACCACGAGATTTTAAGAGACTGCTTGAAACTTAAGAAATCAAAGGAAATCCAGTGGTTGTCCTTTATTAAGACAACCGCTATGGAATTGGGTTGCCCTGAGATTTTTAATAACCCAGATGGGCTGTTAAAGGATGACATCAATTGGGTTAAGACTAATTTTAAGAAACTTAGAGACCAGGAGCGGGAATAAGTGCAATTAAATAAACCTACCGTTAGGGCCCATTTCCTACTAATTGTGTCTCTATCGACCCAACCATACCTCAGCACCATAACGGTCCCTTTCCATCGCTGGTTGATAACAAAGTTTCATTTTAACCAAATCCATTTCTTCTTGTCTGATCCCATGGGGTGGTGTAGGCCAGAGGAAGCAGTGCCATGCAAATGTGATGGCCACTCACCTCAAGATATAAAGCATTTTTTTTTTCTCCTTTTATAGTAGTGGCAGGAAAAAGTTTATTCTCCCACTTTTAAAAGATAAGGGTTACTTACAAATTAAGCCAGCACTGCTTCACTTACAACTAATGGAATCCCCGGTGATTATGTTTGGAGTTGCTTACTTTTTTGTAGCATGCACCCGAAGCAGGAAGATTAGACTGGCGAAAATAATATAATGGTGCCATAAGTATGTGATTTTAATGAAATAATAATGAACTGATGTTTTTATGTCAAATCGCTTTTTAAATTGTTTTTATTCTATTGATGTAACTTTGGCATTATCTATTTGTATAGTATACTTTTATGATTTTTATTAAATCGAATAAAGTGTGTTTTGACTTGACTGGACTACTCAAATGCTCATATGAGCTGTGAGCGGTAGTATGGCATTCGACAAGAGACAAAGGGGCATGGGGAATCAATTCTCTCCTCCCCCATGGTACCAGAGCCCTTCTTTGTATGGGGCCAGTGGAACACAAGGAAGACTACTGACCAGCTGCCCCACTTGTCAAGTTTTTTTTAATAACATTCCAAAAAAAGTCCCAAGTTTAGCTAGGGAAGATGAACAGTCCCTGCTAAATAAAAGCATACAATGGTTAAGGCATGTAAGAAAGTGTAGATCAGTAGTAAGAGAAGACATACTTGCAACCAAAAGATTCATTTGATCCCTGACCCAGTCCTGAGGCGGAAGCCGGGAGCTGGAGGTACTCGAAAATAGCATATTTGATTCATTTTAAAACTTGTGTGTGGTGTCACTGTTCTGATAACTTGTTGCTTTTAAAGGCTAATTCTGCTAACTGCAAGCAGCCGAATTAAACGCTGTCGCGCATTTAATTTCACCCTTCAGCCGCCGCCATCAGCCCAGGCGTGCGCGCTAAACCACGCCCACCTGCTAGGCCACGCCCTTCCTCCTCTGCTAGAAATGTGCATGTACAGGAAGCGCAGCGGACGAGCGCAGCGGGAGCGCCTAAGGCAAGCCCGTCTGCACCCGTCCGCGCCAAGGTCGCGACAGGCGCAGGAAACTCTGCCCTAAACGCCCCACATGTCAGGTACCTCTCTAGCGATCTCCACCTTCTACGAGGTAACCATGACTGCTCTTGTAAACTTGACTTGTCAAAGGTATCAGGCTCGGCTTGCTGCATCCACTGCCGCTGGCCACTCACAATTTTCCCAGCCCTTTCATCCCCTACCTTCCCTCTCCCCAAGGACTCCCTGCCACCCTTCAAAGGTTGTTTGATTAACGCTCGGTCTATGTGTAAACATAGCCAAGATATTCACGACCTCATCATAGACTCCGATCTGGACTGTCTCCTGATTACAGAAACCTGGCTCACAGAAGACAGCAACCCAGATATATCCACTGCCCTTCCCCAAGGCTATTCCTTTCATAGACAGGATAGATTGAAAGGTAGAGGCGGAGGCGTTGCAATGATCCTGAAAAACACTTTCAGCTGCCACACATTCAGTTTAGACCCCTTAACTGATACAGAAGGCATGGGATTCTCCATCAAACTCCCTCTCTTTCTCAGGTGGTTTGATCTACCGCCCACCCGGTAATGCTTCTAAATTTCTTGGCTCCCTTAGCGACTCTTTGGGACACTTCCTTCTTCGTTATCCACATTTTACTCTTTTAGGTGACTTTAATCTGCACCTCAAGTCTTCAACTGACTCACAAACTAATAGCTTTTTACAGACACTTGAAATCTTCAATCTCCAACAAAGTGTCACTTTGCCCACCCATTTACTAGGACACACCCTTGATGGTGTCTCCACTAATCTCCCTTCTCTCTCCACCCTGCCCCCTCTCCCCCAGATATGGACAGATCATAGCTTGATCCCATTCCATATCACTAATAGTCACCCCCAAACTACTAATAAAACAAACCTCCATCGTGACTACTCTGTCAACTGGAAAACGGTCCAGGAAAACCTTACTCTTAATCCCATCCTTCAATCCCAGTTCCCCGCTCTATCCGGCAACATTGAAAGGGATGCAGACCTCTTCCATAACTGGATCGCTCAAGAAATTAAAAACCGGATCCCCACCAATCGCTCCGGCAGAACTCATAAGAAAACAAAACACAACGTCCCTTGGTTCACCCCCGACTTAGCTACCACCCACCTACTATGCAGGAAAGCTGAGCGTAAATGGCGCCGTACTTACGACAACGACGACCGTCTCGCCTATATCCAACAGAGGAAAAACTACCTCTCTAACATTAAATCGGCCAAGAGAATCTTCTACGTAAAAGCCATCAAAGAAGCTAGCCAGAAACAAAAAACCTTGTTCTCTATAGTAAAGACTTTTACTCAGCCCAAAGCTCTCCAACCCGAAATCCCCCCATCACAAGATCTTTGCGACAAGATCTCTGATTACTTCGACGAAAAAATCGCCTCCATCCAAAGGAACTTTCCCCCTCCTCAAACCCCTCAAGGGCTTCCTAGTCCTGACCAACCTGAATCTCCAGTTGGTAGTCTTAAAAATTTCACCCCTGTCACTCTGGCCCAAACCAGAGAAGCTATTCTATCCTGCAAATCCGGCTCCCCTTCCGACCCCTGTCCTCCCAAGATCCTCCACCAAATCATAGACGTAGTGAACCCTACCATCAATGACATAGTCAACTTGTCACTCAGTTCCGGATCTGTCCCTCGACTATGGAAAAAGTATGTTGTCAAACCACTCATGAAGAAAGCTAACAAATCCCCAGTGGACCTGACCAATCTCCGCCCAATCACCCTTCTCCCTGCTTTGGGAAAAATAACCGAACAGTTAGTTTATAAAGAACTGAGGGCCCGATGTAGGTAAACGCGATTTTCCGATTTCAAAATACCGAGGCGGGCCGAATCGGTATTCTGAAATCGGAAAACGAGATGTAGGGGAAAAAAAGCGAATGAATACCGAATCGGTCGGCATCGGTAATGAGAATCTGTACGTTCCGATTCGGAAATTACCGAATCGGTTACCACCGAATCGGATAGTCCCGAATCGGCGAATACCGATTCGGTAAAAGCCGAATCGGTAAAATCCGATTCGGCAATCATAGATTCGAAGCCATGAAAACACACCCATGGCGAAAAAGCCCATAGGAATGCATTGAAGGAACCGAATCGGCTTTTACCGAATCGGCTTTTACCGAATCGGATAATACCGATTCGGATTTTACCGATTCGACTATTACCGAATCGGTAAAATCCGATTCGGCAAAAGCCGATTCAGCCAATGAGGTGGCTCCCCCTCCCCCACCCAAACAGGGAGTGGCAACCCTGGCAGGTGCAGCTAATTAAGAAGTTTCTGGAGACCCAGCCTGAGCTCAACACTCACAGTTAGCAGCAGTGGGAGTAGGAGGTTGCCAACTGAACTGGAGAACATGGCAGAGCAGTCAGGAAGCCAGAAGTCCTCCCAGAAGAGGAAGCCGAAGTTCACCACCACCGAACTTCAGGTGCTGGTCGAGGAGGTGGTGAGGGTGCACCGCCAGCTGTTTGGCAAGCTGTCCCTCAACGTGCCAGACAGCACAAAGAGGAGGATCTGGGCCGACATCGCCCAGAAGGTGAATGCTGCGGGTGTCACCCCCAGGTCCATAGAAGAACTGAAAAAGAGATTCTATGACATCCGCAGCCTCACGAAGAGGAAGCTGGCTGACATACAGAGGCAGGCCGGACTCACTGGAGGAGGCAACAACCCGGCGCCACCCCTCACCGAGCTGGAGGAGCTGGTCTCCAGCACCATTGAGAGGGAGAGTGTCAGTGGAATCGGGACCCTGGACAGCTCTGCGAGAGCTACAGCTACAGGTAAGAAGCATGCGCATCATGACACACCCTACCAGACACCTCCCCATTAGACACAATGCATAGGCAAACCCCAGCACAGTACTGTCACCAACATACAAGAGACAAGCATCATGGTACATGTAGTCAGCAGAAGTTAGCTAAATATGGCAGTGCAGAATCACAAGACAGGAAACAGTGTGACACAGTGTAAGGAGATGCAAGGACATGTGGAATGCTACAATTGTACTGACTGTAATACATCGGCACTCAGTTTACAAATGCTTCTTTGTACCTAGGGGCCCCATCAGGCGGAACAACTGTGACAGCAGAGGGAGCAGCACCGTCCAACACTGCAGTCGCAGGGCCGAGCACCAGCCAGGCTGGCCAGGAGGAGGAGGAGGAAGGAGACACCACAGGGCTAGGTATGGAGGGAGTCCTGGTCATTGACTACGATGCACTGCACTCCCCAGTAATGGCCAGCACACCCCCCTTGCAGTTCTCCCCAGAGAACTCCCCTACAAGGGACACCATCCCGCCTACACCAGCTCCTGCCACAACCGTGGCCTTGCCACCTGTTCAACCTGTCCTGGGAGCAGGGGCTCAGGGACCGGCCAGCTTCACACCCCCACCAGTGGCACCCCAGCCCACTCAGCAGGCCGGAAGCAGCAGTGCCCGGCGCCGTACCATCACCACCACTGCTGCACCAGCACGGGAGGGCAGTGTATTCCTGGGCCTGGAGGGACAGATGGTTAAAATACAGAGGCAACAAGCAAGATCCACCATGGCCTGCCAACGCCAGCTCCTGCAGCACAACATGCAGATGGGAGAGTTGGTCAAGGGATTCCAGGCCGTCGTGGAATCCAACAAGGAGGTGGCAGCAGGGTTAGGCAGGCTAACCACTGCCATCACCCACTCATCAAGCAGACAGGAGGAGCATGAGCTGGTGCGCAGGCGGGATGCCCGGGTTTTGAACCGCGCCATGGGCCGCCTTGCAGCGGCGACGGCACAACTGTGCCATCGCAGCGCCAACCAGGAATCCGTCCTTAGTCAGCATACGGCTGAGCTTACTAGGGGGATGGCCCGGATCACCACTGCCATGGAGGCCATGATAATTTCAAACACCGCCTCCAATCCGGCCCTGGACCTGGGTGATGCTGGGGACAGCAGCAGCCCGGCCAGCGCTGCGTCTGAGCCACGGAGGAGCACCAGGCGCTCCGCTGATGCTGCTGGGCATTCAGAGGGGGCTGAGGGACACCCCAGTGGGTCTGGCAAGCGGGCAAAGAAATAGCCTGGCAAGGGCGGGTGAGGCAACCAGTACCTTGGACTTTATTTCATTTACCATACTCCATTTTTTGTTGCACATCAGTGCTGTAACTGTGCTGCAACACTATTAAAATTTGTTTTTTCCAAGCAACATTTAGCTGTCTTTGCATCTGTACTCAGTCAGAAATAGTTCTCAGTGATCTCCTCACGTCTGTATCTGCCATCACTTGGCGTACACACCCCAGCTGGCTGTGTCAGTGGCACAGCTTCGTCGTCGTCATGGTCCTCGTAGTCAGACAACTCCACCTCAGTGCCCTTCTTCACCGCAAGGTTGTGTAACATAGCACATACAGCTATGATCTTGCAGCAGGTGATGGGGGTATACTGCCTTGCACCTCCACTCTTGTGCAGGCATCTGAATCTACTTTTCCAGATGCCAAAGGTCCGTTCGACAACATTCCTTGTGCGTATGTGGGCCCGGTTATACCTCCTTTGGCTGGGTGTGGAGGGGTTGAGGTAGGGGGTGAGTATGAATGAGCGGAGGGCATATGCACTGTCGCCTGGAAGAGAAAGGGGTCACATTAGACACATGCATACATGTATTCCACCTACCTACTATGTGTTATGGGGGTCTGATGATGTGTCTCACCTAGGAGGTATCCTTCTCCAAATTCGCCAGCCATCAGCCGTGCATATATGCCGCTCTGTTGGAAAATATAGGAGTCATGGGTACTCCCTGGAAATTTTGCTACCAGGTCTGTGATGGTGCACTTTGCATTGCAGATCACCTGCACGTTGATGGTGTGTGTAGACTTGCGATTGCGGTATATGTATTCGGTGTCCGCTGGTGGGCAAATCGGAATGTGCGTGCCATCTATGCAACCGATGATTTGGGGAAATTGTGCCATCTGGTAGAAGTCAGCTTTGGTTTGTAGCAGTTCTGCGTGGGTTGCAGGGAAAGAGATGTATTGGTCCATCCTGTGTATCATGGCGTCAAGGAATGTGTGGAAGAACCTTGACAGGCTGCTCTGGCTCACCCCTCCTGCTGCTGCTACACCACTTTGATAGCTGCCAGACGCTAGCAGGTGTAGGCTGCATAGCACCTGGATGTGCGCAGGGATGGCGTGTGCCCTTGGGGTGTGGTGGTCCAAGAATGGCTTGAGATCCCTGATGAGCTCAAGTATGGTGTCAGAGTCCAGCCTGTATCTCTGTAGTATCTCTGCCTCTGTGAGCATGAACAGGGTTATCCTCTGTCTGTAGACCTGTTCATTTCTTAGCCATTCCCTCTGTCCTTCCTGCTGTAGCCGTAGCCGCCTCGCAATGACATAGAAAGCTGCCATCCTGCAAGTTGCAATGCATTTTGGGACTGTTTATATGGGTTGGAGTTGGTTACCACCTGATTGCAATCCATGGTAAATACCGAGTGAATTCTACCGATTTTGAGCCGATTTCGGTGTTTCGGTGCCTCCCTACATCTCCCCAATTGTCGGAATCGGGGAATTTACCGATCGGCGATTCCTACGAATCGGCATGTTTTCCGATTCGGCTCATGTCCGAATCGGTCTTTCTACCGAATCGGTACATGGACCGAATCGGTGATTTTCCGAATCGGTGTCACTAACGAATCGGTACATGGACCGAATCGGTCTTTGCATCCGAATCGGTGTTTTTCCGATTCGTTACATATCCGATTTTCGGTATGTACGTATCGGATTCTTTCCCATTCGGTACTCATTCCGAATCGGTTTTCACTCCGATTCTTTATGTTTTTCGTTCCCTACATCTCGATGGCTGTTTACCGATCGGTAAGGGCAAAAAATCGGTATTTTCGGCCGTTACCGATCGGTAACGCCCTACCTACATCGGGCCCTGAAAATCTACCTTGAAACCCACACTATACTTCACCCTCAACAATCCGGTTTCCGTCCCAAACATTCAACTGAAACAGCTCTGATCGAACTGACCGACACAATCAAAACGCTGCAAGATCAGAGGAAGAAAGCCATTCTTATACTTCTCAACCTCACAGCAGCTTTTGATACCATTTCCCACTCTATACTGATCAACAGACTGATGGACATAGGGATTTCAGACTCAGCCCTTTCATGGATAAGATCATTCCTCAGCGACAGGTCCCAAACTGTCGCCCTCGGCCCTTTTCAATCTAAGGAGAAAAAGGTCTCCTCTGGAGTTCCTCATGGGTCCATCCTGAGTCCCCTGCTTTTTAATATTTACCTCATCCCACTCCTTGCCTTGATTGAATCATTCGGCATACCTGTCACCTCGTGCGCCGATGATACTCAGTTGATCGTACCCCTAGAGGACAACTCAAACAAAGCGGAGCTCAATCTTAAAAACAATTTAACTGCGGTCTTCCAATGGATGGACACCAACCACCTTTGTTGCAACTCTAGCAAAACAGAGATCCTCCCCATCGGAAAGAACACCTCCTTCTGCCCAGCCCTTTGGTGGCCGGATAACTCTGTTGCCCCTCCCCAGACCGTCACAACAGCTAGAAACCTCGGCGTCTTATTTGACTCAGACCTATCATTTGACCAACACGCCAGGAATGTTACCGGCAGATGCTTTGGGATAATTAAATCTCTTAGAAAGTTCTTCGACTTTCTCCCTCTTGAGGCCAGGAAAACTGTAACAGTAGCCCTCATAATCTCGCGCGTTGACTACTGTAATGGCCTCCTGGCCGGGACAAAAAAATCCACTCTGGCCAAACTCCAAAGCGTCCTTCACACGGCTGCCCACCTGGTCCTAAAATTACCCCGCAAATCCTCAATCTCTGCAGCCCTAAAAACCCTGCATTGGCTACCCCTCCATAAAAGAATACTCTTCAAAATTCTTACTATTGCCTTTCGGGCGTTCCACAACACTGGTCCTAAATACTTAACCAGACGCTTCCCACATTACAACCCGAGTCGCTCCCTTCGTTCTGCCCAAGACAATCTCATGTCCTCCGCCAGGTACAACCTGAAGTTAAAAGGTGGAAAAACTTTAAGTTTCCTGGCCATCAAAGCTTGGAACAGCATGCCTAAACACTTGAGACAACAGACCCTAGAGAAGCCTTTCAGAAAACTTCTTAAAACTTGGATTTTCAACCTTCCCGACGACCTGACCAGAGCCGCCATCTAGTCCTCTTTCACGCCTCCTGGACCGGGCAATCGGGATCCTCAGCGCCATGATGCTCCCTCCGGAGCGAACGCTGCGCTTTAGAAATACCCCCTCAAAATATCAAAAGATTCATGTCAACTGATCACAACACATACTATGTGTGCTTAACATGGAACACAGTAGAAATAGTGGATAATCTAGTGCCATTTGATGTAAGGACATCTCACCTGACCACATCTAACATCATGATATAGTATAACCCTCCAGCACAGAACACCTGTAAGTACCGTAACATAGTAGCTCAAATACGTAATGAGGGCTCATCCCTAGAGAGGGTGGATTGAAGTTTAAAGTACATACACCCACTACACAGTTGAATATCGAAACCACCCAAGGGGGTGAACCCCCCTGTTACACTAAGGCTTACTCTAATTCTGTCACAGAGGGACCAGGGTCAGTGGCTGGGGTGGACAGGTCCACAGGAAACCCACATGTCAGTTATTCCACCTCTTCAGTTATTCAAATCCAAGCAGAGTCGCAAAATGTCCAAGCAAACTGTACCACGGTGGACGCCAGTCTTACCATCTTAGAATTTGCTAAGAAAAGTTTCACTTTTGCCTCCTAGAACATAGCAGGACTGAATTCGAAAATAGTGTCAGAAGACTGGTCTGTATTTATAGAGACCTGGTCACTACATTGTATACACCACGCAGGGTACTTTAATTTCTCAAAGCCGGCTGTTCGTGGGCAAAAAGGTAGCTCCCATATGGGTCAGGCAAAACTGTGGATATAGGGTAGAGGAAATACCTATTGACAGTCCTGATATTCAGGCTATATTACTACGCCCGAAGCACCCCCGATGAATTAGGTATTGATGTATATGCCAGCGGGATAGTGGGTGGTTAATTATCTAGCACAGTTTCCTTACTTGACACCTTCATTGACAAAAATAGAAGTAGATGCAGGCTGGTAATCCCAGGTAATTATAACTGCTCCTTTGAGCCCCTCGATTTAGAGAATGGCAACCTTAATGAGGACGAGGACACGAAGTGGAGCCTTCCTTCTTAAGCCTACCACCAATAAGGAAATGGACAGAGGCTGCTCTCCAACTAAAAAGTTTGTGTTTAGAGAGGGGCATTAGGGCTGTAAATGGGAGGACACCCTCCGACAGAAAGGGTTCAAACACCTATTGTAATGAACTAAGAAGCAGCCGTATAGATCATTTTTTCATCAACCTTGAGTTGTGGCCTTCACTTATTGATATGGTGGTTCAAGAGAGAAGTGAAAGTGACAACAATCCCTTGCTGCTATCATTGCAGATGCAGGGCCCTTCTACACAGGAACAGATAACTGAGAGGGTGACTGCTGATGTTGTCCTATCAAACTACTTGAGAAGAGTCAAATGGGCCAAGTTAGCTGAAAACAAAACCTCATTAGAGCAAATGAAGGACGAGGTGGAGAAGGCGTTAAAGGTCCTTACCAACTTAGATACGCAGGACAATATAAACGCTATCATAACACAAGTACATAATGAAATGTTTGTTAAGCTTAAATCGTTCATTAAGTCTGTTAAAACTAAGAACTTACCTGTTACTAAAGCAGCTAATTGGTATAATAAGGCCCGTAGAGAAGCCTATAAACGTCTGTCCCTAGCCATCAATAAAAATGGAAGATATCAAATGTGCACAGAAATTGTATAAAAGAACTCAATATATAGCCAAAAAGGAGTCAGATGAATGGCGATCGCAAGACCTCCTGCAAGCGAGCAAGGAAAGAAGCATGCAGAAATTCTGACACATAGTAAAATGGGGTAGCGGCGAGATTAGACCATTCCACCTCAATTTTGTAGCTCCTGCACAGTGGGTTTCCCACTTTCAGGCCCAATTTGCTGCTAAAAGTGTCAACTTAGATGAGTCGCAATTACCCGAGCCAGACACTGTTGTGTTTTTTGACAGAGATAAAGTTGAAACTGCTCTCAAAGTGATACCAAAAGGAAGAGACCCAGGCCCTGATCGTATCTCGGCAGATCTCTTCCTATATGATAAAGAGAATTGGCTCACGTATATCCACGTACTTGTCAATGCAGTAGCCAGCGGAGCCCCAATCCCTGAATCTTGGCGATGTGCAGAGATTCTACCAATCTATAAAAAGGGAGAGCGCTCTAGCCCTAGTACTTATAGGCCAATTAGTTTGATAGATTCAATACAAAAGATCATGGCTAGGCTAGTGTGTCCAATCCAAACCGGGATTTTAGACAATGATATCATGTCCCCCCTATGGGCAGGCTTCCGCCCGCATGCTAGTACAATAGATCAGGTTTTTAGGTTCATTTTAATTGATTGGCGAGTGGTAGTTATCGCAGGAGGAACACTTTACGCAGCTTTGATTGATCTCAAATCGGCCTTTGATTTGGCTCCGCGAAACAAGTTATGGGGAGTTTTAAAAGACCTAGGGATGCCACTAGAACTCCTTTCCCTGGTAGTGAAGTTGCCCAAGTCTAATTTCACACAGGTTTGCTGGGGCTCCCGTGTAACACCAAGGTTTTTAGTATCAAAAGGGGTCCACCAAGGGTGCATCTTGGCCCGAACCCTATTTTCATTATTTATAAATATGGTTAATTATTTTTCTTTATATCCCATAGACGCTCACATAATTGCAAGTATGAAGGTTCCCCTACTCCTGTTCGCTGATGGTACCCTAATCATTTCAAAAACCCAAAATGGGTTGCAGTGTGCACCGAGCAGATTTGAAGACTTCTGTGGCGACCACGAGTTGGTAATTAATGTGGATAAAACCAAATTCATGGTCCTCCACAAACATACATTGATTAAAGGGAACGTTTTCATGAACAAGGTACTGCTGGAAAAAACAGATGTATTCGCATATTTGGGGGTTACCCTGGGCAGGAAGTTAAAATTGGAAACCCCAGATTGGCTTAATGGCCCTTAAGCATGCTCAACTTGCTGGAGTGCTATCAAAAGTACAGAGGATCTCTCAAGCGCCAGGATGCCTGCAAGGTGACAGTGCACTCTATAAATAAATTAAATAAATAAAATAATAAATAAACAAAGCTGGTAGGCCCAGCATTAGAGATATACAGCATCAAGGTAAGGATGCTCATAAGACTCTGTTGAGGAAGTATAAGGCTGAAATCATAAAGGCCAAACAAGAGCATTTTACGGCCTTGACAACTGCATTGTCCTCCCCTAGAGAGCTCTTTAGGATTGTGGACTCCCTTACATCCCTCCAAACCCCAGATCCTGTAGTAGCATCCCAAGAGCTTTGTAACAACATTGCCTCTTTCTTTCAGGCAAAAATATTAGATATCTACTCTGCCTTGGAGCTGCAAAAATCTCTCATGAGTGGGCCCCCTGCTTTAGGGGCAATGGATCACGCCCCGGCTGAAAAACTCCCTTTGGGAATTCTAGATTCTTTCCCCCCACTTTCTTTGGAGGATTTGGATAGCCTCCTTAATAAAACTAAATCGGGCTCTCCTCTGGATGTGTGCCCCCTCAGGATCCTTAAACAGTGCAGGGAAACTCTCCTGCCCCCTCTGGTTGATATCATGAACAGAGCCATGGGAGACTGCCTCTTCCCCACCCAATGGAAAAGCGCGGTGGTAAAACCTCTTCTAAAAAAGGCCTCCCTGGATCCGTCGGTTGTAAAAAATTTCCGGCCCATTTCACTACTTCCAGCTTCAGCAAAGATGTTAGAAGCACATCTTAACACGCATCATGCTGCTTTTGTAGAGAGCTCGGCCTTTCTTGACTCCTCTCAACATGGTTTCAGGAGGGAACACAGCACTGAGTCGGCCCTCACCATAGTGTTGGACAATATCCGCACGCGCGTTGATGAGGGCCAGACCACCCTTTTGATCATTCTGGACCTGACGGCGGCCTTGGATACCCTTTCTCCTTCAGTATTAACATCTCGGCTGAGGGAGATTGGGGTGCAAGGTGCAGCTCTAGATCTACTCACTTCTTTCCTCAATCATCAAGTGCAAAGAGTGAAGTTGGGGGAGTACCTATCTCCATCCTTTCCTGTGCAATATGGGGTCCCCCAGGGGTCGGCTCTTAGTCCGACCCTATTTAACATCTATGTGACCCCACTTGCCAGGTTCATTAGATCCTTTGGGATGGAGATAGTTTCCTATGCGGATGACACCCAGATCCTTGTCTCTCTCTCCCAGTCTAGCGTCCCACCTGCCTCCAATTTTATATCTTGTATGGAGGCAGTCGGTCAATGGATGATCCTTAATTCTTTGAAACTGAATGGAGAGAAGAGGGAGGTAATGGTGTTTGGAGGGAAAGATGACATATGGTCATCCTGCTGGTGGCCAGACTCATTAAGAGTCTGCCCCACCCCTACCTCCTCTGCAAAAAATCTCGGGGTTACGATTGATCCTGTCCTCAACATGGGTAAACAGGTCAGCAGAACCATCTCCACCTGCTGGGGTATTATCCATGTTCTGAGAAGGATCAGGCATTACCTATCTCTGCAGGCAAGGAAACAGCTTGCTGTTGCCCTTATTGGCTCCCGGCTGGACTACTGCAATGCGCTGTATGCGGGAATGAATAAGAGTCTACTGCAGCGCTTGCAGGTAGTCCAGAACGCCGCTGCCAGGTTTGTCCTGGATCTTCCCAAACGTACCTCAGCCACAGCGGCCAGAAAGCTGTTGCACTGGCTTCCAGTTGAGGACCGCATTCACTTCAAGACCCTATGTATGACATACAGGGCATTAGCTAAAAACAGTCCCACTGGTGTAGGATCCATCCTGTCCCGCTACACTCCCTCTAGGGATCTGCGTTCCTCTGGCAGACTTCTTCTATCTACCCCCCGATTCAGGAGAGCGAAATGGGGTGGCAGGGCCTTCTCCACCTTGGCGCCCAAGTGGTGGAATGCCCTCCTGCTGGAAATAAGATCCCTACCCACTCTTCAGGCATTCAGAAGCGCTCTGAAAACGCATCTCTTTGTGCAGGCGTATCTGTAGTGGTGTCGTGCTTACATTTATGATTTGTTTTGTTAGGCGCCTTGATGCCTTCGGGTTATTGTTTGCGCAGTATACATTTTATTCAATCAATCAAGGTCGGGGCCTCAATTTAATACGGGGCAGAGTTCTGGGGTTTTAGAAATGTCACTCCTATAACTATAGCCAAGAACATTCTTGAGAGCCCTCACTGATCTTCGGCAATCCACCCCTCTAAAGCCCCCCTATATAGACCTGGATTGTTGCACATTTGAGGAGATAGCCAGATATAGGCCAATTGCAATTTAGAGAAGGCTCTGGTCTACTCCAGAGCTGCAAACATATGCAAACGCGTTAAAAGACGTCAGAGAGGCTGATTGATCATGTAGAATCCCCTGGCTACAAAACAAAGCACACTCTGGTGGACATTGGATATTTCATTGTAGAATCTGCAAGGGCTGTACAGGTTACTGGGTATGGTTTTGGAGGTCTCATTGTAGTTCCACCTGCTTGCATAGACCCGTGGATATTGTATCTGTGTATTGAGTTTGCGATAGGGGAGTATATCCATGCTAGGTCTTTAAATACTCCCTAGGACCTTTCTTACATGCAAGTGTTTTGTGCTCTTGAGCAGCTGAGCGTCTTCTTTTCTTTTGGACCATATAAAAGTTTTGGTCACGGTCCATGTATTTGTCACGGATTGGATAAACATGCTCTGTTGTTTGTAAGTGTATTTGAGAGTACGAAGTGGAGCATGACTAACATTTTTTTCATTATTGCTGAGAACTGTGGTTTGGTGTATGACAATGAAACGTTAATCTATACTGTCCAATAATCCCAGTATTTTAGAAACATTACCAATTACCATGATGAGCAATGAAGATGAGTGGGGTAAGGTCTTGAGTCTTAGGAAATCACACTCCAGCACAGTCATTCATGGGGCAATTATGGCTGAATATTTACGTGGGAACTGTGCTCCCACGGGTCTCTTAGTCACAAAAGCCCACAGACTTTTCCTCTAGGATAAGATCTTCTTAAAAGACTGGTCATTAATAGCCTGGCGCTGTACACGCAACTGTTTGATTCTAATTATCAAGTCGGCGAAACGTGTAGTTGATACCATCCTAATTGAGATCCAACTTTTGGAGTCCCAGATTAAGACCACAATAACAGGCACCCAATTCAAAAAGAACCAAAAGGAATCCAATAAAAACAATCAGAGTTTAAGGACACAATCTAATTCTCCAAGATGGAGAAAATTAAGAAAGACTTGGCACAGTTCACTCATGAGAGAGTGTATCCGTATAGCAGTGAAAGTTATGTTCCCCCTGAATTCAATAGTAGAGGACGCAAACAGGGTTCTTCCTACGGAACTTCAAGTTCAGATGAGGGATCTAGTGACTCTGATTCCTCTTCAAGAAGTGGCCAACAGAATAGAGGTCGAGGAAGAAACCATCAATCCAAGTGGAGAGGTGGACCACCTACTCAATTCCAACAATGGTGGCAACCAAACCTATGGGCTTTTCCGGCTCCCCCGTTCCAACAAGCTATAGGACCATTTCCCTAATACCCACAATTCCCTAATACTTACAATGACCAGCCTTTTTCAGGGTTTGGCTGTGGACGACCTGGAGGGAGAAGTCGAAATCCGCAGGGCCAGGTACATTGGAGCCCCCCTCCCTCACCCAGGAGTCTGCTCATCGGCAAGAAGACCCCACTACAGGGAGGGACCAGTGCAGAAATGAACTAGTGATAAACTTGAGTTCCCTGTCTCTGAACTTGGATGAACAAAAGGTTCTGAACAGAGGTCTGAGCTTTGTCTAGACATTCAAAGGATCAGATCTAGTGTTAACAGGCAAAAATAAAATCGAAAAGTTTGTTTGCACTTTTTCTTCAAGAAAGAACAAGAGCATTAAGATCCAGTAGACTTCAATACTGGTTTGGGAAAACGGTCTATTTTAAATCCTCCAGCCCATTTAACACCTGCGCAATTATTAACCTTTGAGAAAGCAGTAAGTGAAGATGTGTCGGCAATCTGCAAGAGGGAGAACAATCCATACTGCAATCTTCCTAAACAAGAACAAATTCCATACGGACACTCATGAATGGGTAGGGTATTATTAATAAACTGCTGACAAAGGCAGGGCAAACGTGCTTCTAGATTGTGAAACTTATCGAGCCGAATGCCTATGTCAACTAAGGGACAGGAGAGCATATCGCTCCCTGAAAATCAATCCTACAGAAAGGATAAAGAATACCATTTCAAATATGGTAGAAGAAGCAATAAACAAAGGATGGATAACAACTCAAGAGGCAGAGTTTCTACAAATTGAACATCCAGTTATGCCCTATTTATATGTACTTCACAAAGTACATAAACTATAGAGTTTTTGTTGTATTTGCCCAGCTTGTTAGCTGAGGAGGTTGTTTGTACTTGAAGCACATATTCAGTGCCTTTTTCGCAATAGTCCTATTAGTATAAATAATGGAAGGAATTAAAACCCTTACCTACTCTGAATATCAATTTAACAGAATCCTTAATGGAACCTCTTCCAATAACATATCCAGTGTACGCCTAGATAAAACTGATGAAGAACAGTGGCGCGCACTGTGGAACCTCAAGAAAAAAAGTAGTACGAGCAGAACTACACGCTGACTTTTTAGTGCAATATTGTAAACAAGGCATCATACCGAAGGGCCTTAGAGTTGTAAATGAACCTGGTGTTTTCATAGAAAATAAAAAATTCATTGAAAATTGGACACTTATTGCTGATCGCTGTAGCCGCGACTGGATGCTTCTAATAAATGAAACAGCATTCGAGATCCTTGTCATAGAATGCAAAGAGATTGATGACATGGAAGCTAGATTCAATGACAATACAGCATTATTAGATGCCAAACAAAAATTGGAAGAAATCCAAAAAGATGTAACAAGCTACAGTGATTATTTAACCAACAAAAAAAAAACAATAAATTACGCAAAGATATCCAAAATTATAAAATTGAATATGTTTACCCCTATCTTCAACCAGATTTTTACAATAGTACTAGAGAGACATTACAGCCACGCAGACAGTGGCAAAATCAGCCACGCTACTAACCACGTAATTATCCACAAAAGAGGGTTAGGTTTTTTGACACCTCCTACTCCAGCTCAGACTCTGATGTTGAGTGGCAAGACGATGGGAGAAATACAAAGGAAGTACCCGCAGGTCCCAATAAAGAAGGGCTCTCTTTTTTAGACTCACGCCAACAGAACTTTGGCCAACAACGGGGGAAAGGAAGGGGACGGGGCAACTTCAACCAAACTCCCCAGTTCCTTCGACGCCCTCATACGAGGAGTCAGACAAATTGGGATTAGATAACTCAAAGAAAGCGCATATTATCCATCTCTCAAACTACATGTCAGATAGTGAAATTACCCTCTTAGAAAAAGGTTTAGGTTTTGCAGCTTCCTCTACTATTGATAAATACTCTCTCGAAAGAGATCTTCAAAGATTTTTTAGGAAGATCCGCTTGACAATTTTCTTCGAAGGCAAAGACAGGAAGATCAGTTCTGATAAATCTGGTTTGAAAAATAAATCTTCCTGGACTCCTAACATCAGTATGGTTCCAAAGGATATCAAAGCATTTGAACGCAGTGTAGATAAAAGTGTAGATGATCTGTTAAATAAGAAGCAATGGACTAAACATAATTTGACTAAAAATGAAGCAGCCGCCCTCTTAGCTTTACAGAACAACCTTGACCTCACAATTAAACCAGCCGATAAAGGCGGAGGTATTGTAGTCATGGATACTACAGATTATAACAACAGTATGTATTCCTTATTACACAATAAAGAACATTATAAACCATCCAACCTCACTGAATGGACTCTCCTTAAAACAACGATCCATACTCTTTTACAACATGCAAAAGAAGATGAGGTAATATGTGAAGAAGAATACAACTTTCTTAATAACACCAATCCCACTACTCCAGCCTTATACGGACTCCCTAAGGTCCATAAAGATTTGGGTCATCCACCTATGCGTCCTATAGTTTCCAGTATTGGCTCTCTTACAGAGCCTTTGAGTAAATATGCAGATATATTTTTACAGCCGCTTGTTGTGGCCCAAAAGGAATATATCAAAGACACCACCTCCATTATACAACTATTGGAAGGCCTTGATTTCAATCCAGAAACTCAATTCTTGGTTACACTGGACATCGAGGCGCTATATACTAATATCCCGCAGGACGCCACTATTGAAATGATTAAATCTATGCTGAGTACAGAAGAGAGAGACCTTAATGCCCATGAAATTATCATTGATTGTGTATCCCTAGTACTTAAAAACAACATTTTTTTATTAAACAAAGACCTATATAAACAAACTAAAGGTACCAGCATGGGAACAACTTGTGCTCCTGGTCTGGTATGCCTTTATGTTTCCAGATTCGAAGAACATCATATTTTCAACAGTCTTGCCCCATTTTTTGAAAACATCACCAATTGGTCTCGGTATATTGATGATGTTTTTTTTATTTGGACAGGGCCTCTAGAAAGCCTGGAGGAATGTATCAGCTGGTTGAACTTAGGAGACATCAATCTTCAATTCACCTCACACTTTGATAAACTCAAATGTGAATTTCTTGATCTAACTATCAAGCATGTCGATGGACATATAAATGTAGAGTTATTCACAAAACCAACTGGTAGAAAATACGATGCTCCACTTTACGAGCAATCATCCTCGCTGCCAAGTCAATAACATACCCTTCGGCCAATTCTTGCGTCTTAAACGCAACTGTACTACAATTCAAGACTTCGATAGACATGCTATGATCCTCAAACAAAAATTCATAGACAGAGGATATCCAAAACGTATGGTAAGACATGCCTACAAACGGGCAAAATATTATGATAGGGACTACCTGCTCAGTACCAAACAAAAAAAGGATACCAATTGCCAACCCCTTATTTTTGTTACTAATTACAGCTCAGTGAGCAATAAAATTAAAAATATCATCAACAGAAACTGGCACTTGATTATTGACAAACATAATAATCTTCCGAAACCAATGTTCTCATATCGCAGGAATCGCACTATTCGCAGCATCCTAGTGCACACATATAGAGATACCAGTCATTGTGCACAACAAATTATAGACAAAGCGCCCCTTCCGACTGGCACCTTTCCATGAGCTGGATGCTCTAACTGTAAGGATAGCAAAAGAAACAATATCAAAAATAAAAACAACTCTGTTGTAATTAAAAGCTTTATGAACTGTAGGTCCAAAAACGCTATCTACATGATTCGCTGCCCATGTGACCTAATTTATATAGGCGAAACGTCACGTGAGGTTCGAATTCATATGAATGAACATAAATCTGCAATAAGGACCCATAAAAAAGGTGCACCCCTAACAGACCATTGGCAAACAATGGGTCATGACCTGAAAGGGTTTCAGTGGTGCTGCCTAGAAACAGTCACCATAAACGCAAGAGGGGGTGACTTAGATCAAAAAAGAAAAAACATGAACAGTATTTCATGTCTAGGTTAAATAGTGTGAGATTGGGACTGAACAGTCGTAAAGACTGGGATAGTATTATTAGTTGAGTGTATAATAATCACTCCTCCAACTATCTATGGCTGCTATATACTGACGAATAAGTCTGTGTTATATAGGTCTTCCTGTATACAAAAATCCTTGAAGACCAGGTAACTGTAGAAGAGTATAGTATATATTATGACTATCATTATAGCATACCATAAGCAAGTGTGTATACATATCAATATTTCCATCTACTCTATGTCCCAATATCAGCTGCACCCTGCGTCCCATTTTTTGTAAAGTAATATCGAACTTTGCTAGGCTCGGCTCTACACGCGGGCATTAGTAGTTGCGATTCCTTTTTAATAATGATGTATCAAGGTATGAATAAAAATCATTAATACTCTTTTAAAATGATTATATGAATATTTTACGAAACACTACAGAGATCTAGAAAAAAAGACTACAGCGAGAGTTTAATCTTGCGCGATCACGTAACAGCACATCAGCCAATTACGTCTTCGTTTAACTCTACAGACATCTACTGGGAAAAAAAAAAGACCACAGCGAGAGTTTAGTTTCCCGCGATCACGTGTCAGCGCATTAGCCAATCACGTTATCGTTAACAATAACCAACACGCAAGCCTTTTGTATTTAAACACCTTTCGACTTTCCCGGGTTGTTTCTAATTGTAAACAGCAGAACCCCGGATGCTGTGTATGGAGGAGCAGGGAGGCCGGCCCATTTAATCCAGGTAAGCATACGAAGGGACGTGAAGGATAGTTTGTTATCAGGGTAATGTCGATACGCTATAGAGTTGAAGTCCTTCCCATTTCGAGATGCAATAAATTAGCTGTATACAACACTAATTTGTTAAAATCTATTGCATGTGCCTTTTCACACAATAAGGCGGGACGGTCTTGATAGTGAAATGTGTTCCGTCTTCTTAAAATGAAAAGGCGATGAGTAGAATAATACTTTAAGTATGTAGCAGGATTCTACTCGCGGGTAAGTAACACAGACTCATTTATTATTCTAATCCAAACAGAGATAAATAATAGCGACAACATCTTGGACCTAAAAGTATAATTTGCAAAAAATCGCATAAAGTATAGACGATAAATAGAGCCGAAATTGTATAAGTAATAGAACTAAATTTACAAAATGAGCTAATAGGGAACTTTCTATACTCCAACAGAAGTCTCTTTACACCGCGAGGAACTTCCGATATTGAAAAATAGCTGACGAGGCAAACACAGCACGCGGCTACAGCAATTGATGAAGCTTCCACTCCTGGTGAGTCATAATGGATAGACGTAATCTCCTAAAACTAAAGTGCACTGACGCACAAGGGTTTTAGTCCGCCTCCTTTCATATTTATTTTACAGATTGCCTAACAGTAATACCAGTTTTAAATGGTGGCAACTCCTACACAGCTCGGATTTTATCAGTGTGGCTACAAGGTATATTCATATGTAATTGTGTTTAAATAAACACACTATGAGCACAACCATGTATACATTCTTTTAGGGGATGAATTTAAAAATACCCCTTTGTATTTTCGATTTTATAGAAACTACCAAACACAACCAGACCCAGCCTTATTAAGTTGGCCAGTCATTGTCTCAAGTGTGGACCTATATTAGGACACCATCCCAGTATCCGATCTCAGTAATTAACATCTGAGCACGATACAGAAATAATGTTTTTAAGGTAAGAGTACTACCTTACCTTATTGATCACTTTATTCTGTTTATTTTTTGCGCTCTTATCTCAATTGAAAATTTCTAATAGCTAGACATCCCGCTTGCTTACTTGTACAACCACCAATATAAAATTGCACATATACGACGATAGTGTAACAGATCGGTACCATTGAATAGGATTCACTTGCAATGTTACTTTTTGTTATTTGTTCTTATAATCTTGATAAAACCCAAACAACAAGTATATTTAGGAAGGTATATTGTGTATATAGAGCTTCTTTGCACTAAATGTTTCTAATTAGCAAATGTATAGTCAGTTTTTATATTCATGTGTAAAAACTGCATGAACATTGTCAGTACTGTTTAAGTAATTCTATGTTTTTTTTAGAAACTGTCCTGAAGAAGTTTTTTAACCGAAAGGCCGTGTCGACTTTTTGAATCTCAAGTTTTTTTTAAATTTTTTATTTATTTTTCTCTTTGATTGACTTTTTGTGTGTTAGACTGCATATTGTGTACTGACCTCTGGTAATCTCTTTTGGTATTACCTGACAAATTGTAAACACATTTTTTTTTAATGACGATCAAATGTAATAAAATCATGTGAAATGTTATGTAAGATGTATTTTGTGTAGTATTGCTAGAAGCTTTCTATGTTGATATTGCTGCGATTGGTTTTTGGGTTTACAGAAACGCCTTAAATTGATCTAAATCTATCGGTTGATACTTGGTGGTTGTACAGTACTATTGTGCAGTGGGTGTTAGAATTTTTCATTGATTAACCCCACGGGGGTCTTCACACTTAGGGACTCCTCTACTATTTTCATGTTTATTCCCCTGGTCCCTATACCTTCAGAATAGGGGTCCTCCTATACTTTTGTTGCATAAACCATAGAGGCCAACACCTGGGTGACCTATCAGGAATATTTCAGGAATAGGTTCAGTCATAGAATGTTTGTCCACCTTTGTAGATCATTTCCTTAAACCATTGGTCAAGGAAATGCCAACTTACCTGCAGGACACAAAATAAGTGTTAGGCTTACTCCCATAGGTTGATTTTAACATGGAAACTGACTCGTTCGTTTCTTTTATGTAGAGTCTCTCTACACATCTATTCCTCAGAATGAGACACTTTATGCCCTCAAACTGTTATTGACCGAGAGACTTCGGCTCGATTACACCAGTACAGTTTATTGTAGCCTGTGCCCAGATTGCAAAGAAGGAGAACTTTTTCAAGTTTGAAGATACCATCTATCTACAAGTCTCCGGTACCAGCATAGGTAGCATTTTTGCCTCTAGTCTGTCGAATTTGTATGTGCATGGTTTTGAACAAGAACATGTGCTATCGCAGAACAATCCCTTCCGGGACTCAATTCAATTCATAAAGCTTTATTCGGTACATATAAAATGACCATAAAAGCACAACAAAAAGAAACATACATAAGATAAAAATACATCAGATTTCAGGGCAAAGAACAACAGAACGTTACAGACATGGTGCTTAAAAACACATACTTTTCCTGACATTAATACACTGGGACTCAATAAGTCTATGGAGGCGCTACATAAACGACGACCTTGTGGTTTGGCGGGGCGATACAGAATCCATTGGCCAATTCTTAACATGGCTCAATAGTAGAAAAAACTTTCTGAAATTCACTGTGGAGTTCGACAGAACTAAGCTGGCATTCTTAGACTTGCTGATTGTGGCCACATCAACAGGCTTGGAAACGGAACTATACAGGAAACCGATGGCTAGGAATTCACTATTGTGTTATAATAGCCACCATCCAAAATCACTCCATGATAATTTGCCTTTTGGCTAGTTCCTTCGGGTGCGTTGAAATTGTTCCACGAAGGAGAGATTTGAAAACCATGCCTCTAGACTGTCTTTCCAAATACATGCCGGAAAGTATCCTATAAGATTGGTGAGACGTTCACTGAAACAGTCATTCAATAACAGGGAGGCCTTGTTAGATTTGCCTGTACCAAAACCTGAACTTACCAGGCTGACTTTTGTTACCACATTCAGCACCATGTCAAATAACATCCAAAAAAGTGTACACAAACATTGGTGAATACTTAACATAGGAAATGATTGTATTCCACCTCCTCTATTCTCTTTTAAAAGATTTACAAGCCTTCGTGATCAACTTGTCCAAAAAGGCCCAAAACTAAACCAGCCCCAGGGTTGGGGACCTTGTAGATTCTCCTGGCAGTGCAGGGTCATTTTCCGTGTGGGTCATGTGCAGCCTGTCCCCAAACACAACCAACCAAAACAGTTGAAAAATGGACTGATAAACCTTGGCTGCAAAAGAAGTTTCCTATCTGTAACAGTAAAAACTCATTTACCTGATTACCTGCCCATGTGATTTAAAATATGTGGGTATGACCACTCGTAGGGTGAAATTGAGGATTCTGGAACATAAAAGCACTGTGAGATGCGAAAAAGCAGGCTACTGAATTGATGAGCCATTTTCTTGAAATGCACCATCGCCCGGAAGACTTTAAATGGACTGTAATTGAGCAACCATTTATACCTGAGCACATCACAGACATCTCCATGTTCTTACTGGTTAAAGAACAAAAATGGGTTTTTAGATTGCAGAGTGACAAATCTGGTCTAAATGATGTGATACCTTGGGTCACATTATGAAATCTAATGTGGAAATGAATATAGCACAGTGGGCTGTTGTACTAGAATTCCTAAAGACTGATGAATATTGCTGTGATAGGTGAACATCAAGGAGTAAGACCTATTCTGGAACATAAATTGCATATAATACAATCATTCATAGGTTCTCTAAACTGACCGTTGGCAGATATATACAAGATGAAATATAGATAGGGCATCAGCACCTCGAGAGATACGTGCAATTCACAAATCATACTCTAATTTTGTAGTTGGAGGAAACACTAAAATATGCATAAAGCCCTAGAATCTCATTTTATTTGACCGAGAGATGTGGTCTCGATATTCAAGGAATTGATATAGTGGTTTGTGGCATGTAAATAGGTTAGACATTGTTTTTGGCCCAGCAGAGTCTTTTTCGTGTTCCCATGGTTGCTTTGAGACACAATGATTGTTTTTAAAACTACAATCCCCATGATCCCCTGTGGATACATAATGTGTGGCTTTTCTGGTTGCTGAAATTTTATCACTTCCTGTGAACCTTTGTATCTTTAAACATAACAAAAGATAAACATATTCCATGCCGCGTTTAAACTCAAATTTACATTTTCATTTCTGTACTAACGTCGCCACTAATTGTTATTTAATGAAATGGAATATGTGGGGAGGGGCATCTGGTGAACAATGCATGCGACGTAATTCCTCGTTTAAACATGGCACCTCGCATTGATAGTTACCTCCCTAAACTGCTCTCTGCACCGTCAAGAGGTACCGACGGATAGTTAAGCACGAGTAAAAGCTGGGCGGGTATTGTCCCTTGGGTTCCCTTCCAAATAGGGGTGGTTTGCCGGCGGTCGCGTATTTTTGTATGAAACGAGCTTGGGTGGTACGCGTAGTCACACGTACCCTCATAGATACTGACCATACTCCACGTAGAGCTACAAACTATCGGGGAATAGTAACATAATCTTGACAACCAGGGAATGAGTCAGTTCTTGCGGTTAGTGGTTTTGCTAAATACTCGTTGTTAATAATAGGGAATGAGCATGGCATGCACCATTTAACATAAGTCTTTTGGCGACTGATATATATATATATATATATATATATATATATATATATATATATATATATATATATATCCAAAAATGAATTCCAACACAATGAAGAAGGAATGTCCAGGCCACCTTGATGCAGTTTTAACGAGCTTTAATGAATAGCTCCACTCAACGCGTTTCGAGGAAGTGTTCCTCTTGGTCACGAGCGTGAGTGAGAGTAACTCAGTGCTTTAAATACGGTCACATGACAAAAAGTGAAATGGAAAACAGACTCGTGAGAACAGCGAGCTACAATGCGAGTTAGAATGGCAGTGCAACAAATGAAATTATACATAAATGAAACAATGCATTTAGATATCAGCATGCACATTTCAAAACCCGCAATATCTCGGGCAAAATCAATGCAATTGGGCGCTTGGCTATGCGTGTTGTGACATAAATGCTATGGCTTATGAAAACATATTAGAATGGCAGTTTCGCATCTCGCTAAAAGAATACCAATGCAGGTAATGAAATTACGCGTGAGCTGACGGACAATTGGGCCATTGTTGTGCAACCTGATACAATTGCAGGTTCCAGGTGCCTTGTGAAATTCATATCACTTACGTGAGCATGCACATTACAAACCCATGATACCGCGAGAGGCCACAAATACCAGAAGGCGCCTGGCTCAGCGTGATGCACCATATATTGATTCATGGAAAAACACTTCATGACAGTGTTCAATAGCATCGCGCTTAGAACAACATAAATACATCTCACGTCAGCGGAGAGGCTCATCCACCAATACTGTACAATCATATGGAAATTAATACCAGGTTACAGACGCCTCTTGCAGACTGCAAGTCGCCCCAGTGGGCAGTGAACCTCTTCAGAAACAATAGAAAATAGAACATGGAACGTCAAAATTGTGCCCCAGTGGGCAACATCAGCCAAGATTATCGCATGTGTCCCACTCAAGAACATTCGATGATGTCATCATGGACATGCTGGGACGCCGCCGCCCGTGCTCCAAATCATACGTGCACAACTGCCATACGTGATAAAGTGATCAAGTGACTGTGCATTGCAATCTCCTGTAACTCCTCACAGACATCTGGTGAAAAAATATAAAATACAGTGATTTACTGTGCAGAAGTGACATAAATCAATTGCAAAGTTGCATCAACACAAGTATCTCACAAAACAAACCGGTGTTAACAGCTGAACTGACAGTCAACTGACAGTCAACTACATGTACATTCATTAAGGTTGTTTGTTTGTTACCCTAGACGTCAACAGCCTGTACACCTGCATTCCACACCACCTGGGAATACAGGCGTGCAGACACTTCTTGCAGACCAGATCAATATCGTACATTCTGCATACTGAAATGATTCTGGATATGGCCCTCACATGCCTTACCCAGAATTTTTTCACATTCAATGGGGAGATCTTCCATCAACTCCTTGGGACCGCGATGGGATCTTGCTTCGCTCCCAGCTTTGCCGGATTGTTCTTAGGCTGGTGGGAGGAGCAAGTAGTCCAAAGGTCCCAGGAGTTTCAATCCAAGGTCATTACTTGGCTGAGATATATAGATGACATTTTTGTCATCTGGAATGGTACTGGAGATGAAGCGAGGGATTTCGTTGAATCCCTCAATACTAATGAACTTAACCTTTCTTTTACCTGCCATGTCAACAGTAAAGAAGTGGACTTTCTTGATCTTAAAGTACGAGTAGTGGACAATACACTCACGACCGTTCTTTACAGGAAAGAAACTGCGGGAAACAGTCTCCTCCATGCCAGTAGCTGTCATCCCCAAACCCTGATCAATTCCATTCCGCTGGGCGAATTTCTGCGAGCCAAACGCAACTGCTCCAGTGAAAGTGACTACAGTAAAGAAATGGAGGTCATGACCCAGAGGTTTAAAGCTAGGGGGTACAGCGATAAAAGCATCAAAAAGGCCATTTCCAAAGCCAACACTCTCAACAGAACCAATCTGCTCAAAGAAAAAAACCACACCATGAGTGATTCCACCCCCACTACCAGATTTATAATTGACTATCATGGTCAAACCAGGGAGGTGAGGAAGGCCCTTGACAAATTTTGGAATGTCCTTATACTTGACAAGGACATTGCCACAGGGATAAGCCCACATCCCCAGATCACCTACAGAAAGGCCAAATCACTTAAAGACATTGTATGTGCCACGCTAGGTCCCAAGAAAGCTAGCAGTAATCCAGTGATGGGATTTTATGTATGTGGTAAATGCAAAGCCTGTAAAAATAGTGTGAGCACCAAAACCATCAAATTGTCCAAAAACCTCGACCCTTTCAGAATCCGCATGCACACATCATGTCACACTGACCATGCTGTGTATGCACTCACCTGCCCGTGCAAATTGAATTACATAGGCAGCACCAAACTCCCAGCCAAAGATAGAGTGCTACAGCATATGAGGGCCATCAACAAGAAAGACAAGAACTATCCCATAGCTAGACATTTTGAATCCTTCCACAAGAGCAATTCTAATCTCCTGTCTTTCTGTGTACTGACATCTGTCCCTTTGAATGAGAGGGGGGGTAACAGAATTCAGGAACTCCGGAGGCTGGAATCAATACTCATCATCAAATGCCACACTATGCAGCCTGAAGGGCATAATCATGATGAGGAACTTGAAGTACACCTGGGTTAGCTGCTTTTTCAAACAACCTTAATGAATGTACATGTAGTTGACTGTCAGTTCAGCTGTTAACACCGGTTTGTTTTGTGAGATACTTGTGTTGATGCAACTTTGCAATTGATTTATGTCACTTCTGCACAGTAAATCACTGTATTTTATATTTTTTCACCAGATGTCTGTGAGGAGTTACAGGAGATTGCAATGCACGGTCACTTGATCACTTTATCACGTATGGCAGTTGTGCACGTATGATTTGGAGCACGGGCGGCGGCGTCCCAGCATGTCCATGATGACATCATCGAATGTTCTTGAGCGGGACACATGCGATAATCTTGGCTGATGTTGCCCACTGGGGCACAATTTTGACGTTCCATGTTCTATTTTCTATTGTTTCTGAAGAGGTTCACTGCCCACTGGGGCGACTTGCAGTCTGCAAGAGGCGTCTGTAACCTGGTATTAATTTCCATATGATTGTACAGTATTGGTGGATGAGCCTCTCCGCTGACGTGAGATGTATTTATGTTGTTCTAAGCGCGATGCTATTGAACACTGTCATGAAGTGTTTTTCCATGAATCAATATATGGTGCATCACGCTGAGCCAGGCGCCTTCTGGTATTTGTGGCCTCTCGCGGTATCATGGGTTTGTAATGTGCATGCTCACGTAAGTGATATGTATTTCACAAGGCACCTGGAACCTGCAATTGTATCAGGTTGCACAACAATGGCCCAATTGCCCGTCAGCTCACGCGTAATTTAATTACCTGCATTGGTATTCTTCTAGCGAGATGCGAAACTGCCATTCTAATATGTTTTCATAAGCCATAGCATTTATGTCACAACACGCATAGCCAAGCGCCCAATTGCATTGATTTTGCCCGAGATATTGCGGGTTTTGAAATGTGCATGCTGATATCTAAATGCATTGTTTCATTTATGTATAATTTCATTTGTTGCACTGCCATTCTAACTCGCATTGTAGCTCGCTGTTCTCACGAGTCTGTTTTCCATTTCACTTTTTGTCATGTGACCGTATTTAAAGCACTGAGTTACTCTCACTCACGCTCGTGACCAAGAGGAACACTTCCTCGAAACGCGTTGAGTGGAGCTATTCATTAAATCTCGTTAAAACTGCATCAATGTGGCCTGGACATTCCTTCTTCATTGTGTTGGAATTCATTTTTGGATTACTGGGGAGTCGCTACCCCGTCTGGGCCCTCCGCTGCAAGGGGCAGGGGCTCAGAGCGCAACCTCAGTTTTGGATATATATATATATATATATATATATATATATATATATATATATATATATATATATATATATATATATATATATATTCACTGAAAAAACCATGGGTTATAGACCATATATAGTTAGGAATTAGCATTTACAAAACCTTATTTTACTCACACAAAACCATTGAAATTTCATATATAGTTAGTTGCACTAACTATATATCGCGCACCCGCAATCCACTGCTGATCATGTCACATATTACATCATTCATGACATGATCAGTGACATCACTGATGACATCACTTATGACATCTCAAATGACATCACTGATGACATCACTGGTGACATCACTGGTGACATCACTGATGACATCTCATTTGACATTACTGATCACATCACTGATGACATCATTCAAGTGATAATACGGTGAACCTCTTCAGACTAATATAATCTTAGATACAGAGTAAATAGACACTCACAGACTGTCACTCATCCATGGAGTTACTCACACACCTAGTCAGTCATGCAAAGAATCAATCACACTTCCATTTCCTCAACTATACAGTTATACACACCTTACTTATTCAAACATATACTAACACATATTTACTCTCTTATACAATCCCTGATACAAGTTCACAATGATCCATACAGCCACTCACAAATTCACTGGCTCTTATGCACAGTCATTTATATATGTCAACTCTCACATGTACTGTGTTTTACATATGTACTTACTTTGACATGTAGCACTGAGATATCCATTCACTCACCAATACACTCATGCACACAGTCAACCGCCCATACAGCTGTTTCCACATGCACTTTTGAACCCATACATCTAGTGAATCAACTGCTCACACATCTATGCACAGAGTCATACACCTCCCAGCCACCCACACACACAGTCTCCCATACAAATACTTGGGCAACCAATCAATAACCCATATACTTAATCATAAAGCTACTGATCAACACATGCAGCAGTTTACAGAACAACAGATATAATGATGCACAAATTAAGACAGTTTAGTCACTAACCCATGCACTCAGTGAGACACATTTAATCACTCACTCATACAAGTCAGTCATGCACCTACTAAATCCTTCATCCAGACACTTATACATCCACTCATTTTTCAATATGTAAGACATATTTTGACTTTTCAGAAACATACAGTCATTGGATGTTGTCATCAGTGATGTCATCAGTGATGTCATTTGAGATGTCATCAGTGATGTCATCAGTGATGTCACTGATCATGTCATGAATGATGTAATATGTGACATGATCAGCAGTGGATTGCGGGTGCGCGATATATAGTTAGTGCAACTAACTATATATGAAATTTCAATGGTTTTGTGTGAGTAAAATAAGGTTTTGTAAATGCTAATTCCTAACTATATATGGTCTATAACTCATGGTTTTTTCAGTGAATTTTCAAGGTTTTGTAAATGCTAATTCCTAACTATATATGGTCTATAACCTATGGTTTTTTCAGTGAATTTCAATGTTTTTTTAATAGCAAATATCAAAAGCTTTAAAATGTCAAGTACGTGGTAGGTAAAAACATTTTCGTGTTTATGCACGCTGATGTGCTTTGAACGCTGCCCCCCCTCCTCTTTTCTTTTAGGAGTATTCTCTCTTTGCAGATAGTGAAGGGTAGGTAACGCAGGCCTTTGCCCCCGTTGTAATCCGTCGTGCCTGCTTCCCTCTCCATTTGATTGATTGTTATCCTAGCATTTATTGTTTTGGAATTGGTTCTCTTTGGTTCATTCTCTATTTACAAACAAGCACAGAGTCGCAATACTCTGTTTAGTCTTTGCAGATAGTGAAAAATCGTTAAAAAACAAAAGGAATCAAGCAAAAACAGTAGGCCACTAATGGGATCTCTTTTTGACCTCGCTAAAATAGAAACATTATGAACAACCCCTCATGAGAAATACGAAAGTAGTGAGAGGAACTGAGCTCGACACCATGATGGCTGCAAGATGTCAGGACTCAAGCTGTGGGTTCAGTCATCGTCAATTCAACTGCATTAGGGAAAAGATCAGAATGCCTTCCAGACACTTGGGCAGAGAGAGTACGATTCTGGAGATGTAAGATGGCCGCCGCCGTGGCCAGTGTAAAGAACAATGAACGTTCTAGTCTGCCAGATCCTAGCTGCTGAGATTCCTATGTGAAGCGCGAGCGTCACGAAAAACGCGCACTTCACTGAAGACCCAAGCTGAGGAAGTTCGTCGTGTCAAGTTGTAAAGAAGTTTAGTCACAGTCCATAGTCAGAGTATTGCAGTAACCCAAGAGTAAGCAGAAAAGTTGAAGCAGACTCGGCGCAACTAGTCAAGCGCGAGTCTGTAGAGAATTGTGAGCGCCGCCTCGCTAGTCAGGTAACCTGGATAACCGTCATCTGCCTGAGGTGCGCTATTCCTGTGAAAAGTCCAGTTCCCCTCGTCACAATTGCGAAGCGACTATCTTGAAGCTAGCGTCCCGCCGCTGATAGAAATCAGCTGAGGAAATTTCACCGGAGCCTGTCAGAGAGCCCAAGCTCCTTTCCGAGATCAACTCCGGGCAAGAGACGCCGGCAGCGCAAGTCATCAAAAGAAAGCAAGCTAAGTGATGAGCCGCAATCTTTTTCTATCAAAGATGTGTCAATGCAAATGAATATATATATATATATATTTACTCAATTCCAAAAGACTCCAAAAGTTTAACTAGCTAAAATATGTGAAAGACTTAACACGTGTATAAATAAAGAAAGAGAGAACTTGACTGCGATAAGCTCTAAGGACCCAGTAAACCTGCAAAGGAGAATAAGGGACAGAGTTATTCGTCAGTCAAACAATTAAAGAGAACGAAAGGAAAAGACAATTAAAACAGAACCCCATTTTTACAGAATGCTAGATTGCCAGTGAAGTAAGTGCTCATGTCCCATCCAACTAATTGGGTAAGACTCAACCCCAGTTTAAGAAGCTAGACTAATTCATTGGTGTTTGTTGTTTATTAGTGTCAACTGGTAGCCGAGCAGGAGTCAAGCCATATACACGAAGAGAAGCAAGGTCCTGCAACTCTAGGGTGGGTGAGTGTTGAGTTGAGGAACCACACATGAAATAGGTGGAAAGTAGATTTAATGTATACAGCAGAGCAGGTACACAGCCAGACAGGTTAGCAGTCAGGAGTAACTGACTACCTTGGAATACAGCACATAGGAACGCTCTAAGCAGAATGTAGAATGAGCATGGTTAAAGCAACATGACATAATTACACAACATAACACATCCCGCACCGTGTGATGCGTCACGTTCTGAGTGAACGTATGACGTTACAGAGATGCAACGCGAGTAGGAGCGAGAACCTCCAAGCTTGAAGACACGCGCGTAATGAAGAACAACGGTAAGCGCTCGAGCGCGGAGTAGCAGCGCATCCAAGATATCCAAAATGAGGATTGGAATTACAGTTTTAGCAAAAAAATAAAGCGTCGCTCACCAGGCTTGTTGTGCGCAAGAATAATTATTGTCCTCCAAGCGTTGTTGCAGTGAAGTAACGTCGTCTCTGCTCCACTTGTGGTCTCGACCATTAGGGAGGTCGGAATTACCTTGAAAGCGGTTCACAGGTTAAGAAAATCATCCCACCCTCGTCGCCAATTGTTGAGTTGAGGAACCACACATGAAATAGGTGGAAAGTAGATTTAATGTATACAGCAGAGCAGGTACACAGCCAGACAGGTTAGCAGTCAGGAGTAACTGACTACCTTGGAATACAGCACATAGGAACGCTCTAAGCAGAATGTAGAATGAGCATGGTTAAAGCAACATGACATAATTACACAACATAACAGTGAGCAGAGAAATAAGGCATGCACATCAGAATAGACTAGTAATGAATAGCGAGTAGGAGTGTAATATTGTGTTACTGTTTTTAGGTTCCTCACATCTACCCAATTACCAGAAGGCAGAGACCAGGGGGAACCCTCGTGTAGGAGAGTAGGGTCTGCTATCCTATGGTCACCCCAATTTTTGCTTTTTGCTTCACTGGTTTTCGACTTACTGAGGCTGTGGGCCTGCTAATCAGACCCCCAGCCTGCTGTTCTCTCTCTAAATTTATAATACATGTGCTATAGGTACATACCACAATTGGAAATGGACTCCTTGTCAGCCCCTGTACCATGCACTATAGGTGCCCAGGGCATAGGTGCCACCAAGGCCTACCAGGGGCTGAAGCATAGCTTTTGCCACCCCTGGCTGGTTCTTAAATTGACACAACTGGCTGATCACTCAGCTGGGGCAAGTGGGTGTAATCACCCCTTGCTTAGATATAGTATACCTATATCTAAACCTATATCTGGACACATATATAGCCTGTAAGCCACTCCTATGGAAGGCCTCATCAATCCTGGAGGCAGAGTGCGTGGTTTTATGTGAGATGGTGCTCTGGCATGAGCTGAGCCTGTCTGCAGCTGTCGGGAACAACTCCCTAAGCTGATCCGGGATAATGCCATACCATATACTCTTAAGCGCCTTATAATCCTCGCGGTTATATAGCAACTTTGGTTTGGCTTTATCAAAACATGTCGTGTAAGGTGTCATACGAATTGGAATACTACCCCCTCGCCAGTTCTGGCGACGGGGGTAGCATTCCACCCTTCTAGAGGGAGAAGACATGTTACTTTACTGAAACGCGGTTGATTTAAAATGAGCCTCAGATCCACAAAATGGATGCCCCTGCCACAGACACGGGTCTGACCTCCTGCTGCTGACCGAAACCCGGCAGAGGAGGCCTGGACAAAGAGTTTCCTGTCACAGGGCGGTGTCAAACCACCCCAGACAGGAGATAGTGGATTGGAGTAGGGCGGTTTCAATGAAACCAGACACTGCCTGGGGAGCACAAGGCTGCCCCTTGCAGGATCCGGCCAAACCGGTTCTGGGGCCTCCCAGCCCCTGTCCCAGCGCGGCCAGGATCAAAGGAGAGGGGTGTAACCACCCCCTTCCTGGGTCCCACCCATAGGAGGGGACCTAGCAGGATGTCCAACCCCCTAGATTCGAATAAGAGGGGGAGCAGTCCCAACGGACCTCAGATCATCCTGAAGAAACATAAGAAACGAAATCTGGACCCTTCGACTTTCTACACGACGTGAGAAGACTGAAGAATCTCCCTTGTGGTCAAGGAGTGACCACCCTGTGCAAACAGGCACCATCCAGCCCTCGACCCTTGCTTTGTTGCAGTTCCCGCCGGAACTCGAGCGACAGAGATCGACGAGATCAAGCTTGCCTGCCTTCTACCTGCCCGATCCACAGTCCCTGCAGAGCTGAGACCCGTGGAGGCGACCGGAAGCGTGGGGCACGCCATCTTGAAAAGGCCACGAGACGCTGACCGTGCGGCCCACGAGTGACCCTCGAAGCTGTACACCGGGGTTTGAGAAGCCCCAGCCCCGAGCTCCACTTGCACCAAAGCTCACCCCTCCACACTCGACGAGTGCTGCGTGGGGCCCTTCTGCTTGTGTGCGCTCGACGCGTTGGCCCGGTCACTTGCCAGCTGGCTTGTGGCCCCTGTGCCGACAAACTTCGAAATACGACTTGCTTTTCTGGTTGCTCCAGATCTGCACCAGCTCCTGTGAAAAGGAGCACCCACTCTGACCCTCCTGGTTCGAGTGATAAGCAATCTCCCGGTTCCGCGTGGATTGCTTTTGCCAAGTGCTGTTTGCTACAATCTTCAAGCCGACGGTGCTGACGGCGAGAGCCTACGTGGGACAGATCGTGACCTGCTCCTGGACGTCGCAGATGCCCCAGAGCCCACGTGACAGCGGAGAGAAGCCTATCGACAACCGCCTGATTGCGCCCGACATTGCCTGGTTCCGTCCTGGTTCCACCCTGGTCACTGCTGAGTGACCCAGACTCTGTCCCCTCTGCTTTCAGGTACTTTTCTACATCGATCCACCCTTGGATCGCACCGGACACTTCTGCTTCACAGCGCCTGCAGCTGCAACAGCTCCAAGCACCCAGAACCTGCGTGACAGAACCCGACGCCACTTCGACCCTGTGCACCCACGGCCTGTGGGTGAGGTAACTTTGCAACGCCGGTGTCTTTACACTGGTACACACCTCTAGGGTCTGTGTCTAAAGTTTTGTGTTCCTAGGTTCAGCGGAAGTATCTTTTTATTCACTTTAATTGACTTTTACGCACCATTGACAGTGCATTGGTGCGCGCTGCACTTTCCGTGCTGCACCCGTCTCCTGTGGGCTACTCCCGACTTCTTCATTGCTTGTCCTGACTGCTCCCAGCGAATCTCTAGGCCCTAGGCCTAACCATTGTTCGTAAAGTGTTACTTATACCACTTTTTTGATATATGGTCTGAGTGGCCACCCGCCCTCATCCATAAACGTGCAACTTTATATGTGTAACAGTGCTTTTGATTTAACGCTTGTGCCCCTTTCCTCATAAAGAGTACTGGGGAGTAATTTAGTAATAAATACATATATTTTTATAATATATACTTGTGTGGTGTCCTTTCATTTGATTACAGGATTGTATGTGGTAAAACAGCTCGCTTAACACGACCTCTTAAGTTAAGCCTTTAAGGCTGCTTAGTCCATGCTACCACTAGGATAGCTTGTCTACAAGGTTGACTTACAACCTGACATCTTTGGGGTTTGTTTGGACTGATAACCAGTGGTTCCAGAATTGGAAACACTACCTATCAGGCCAACTTCTCACATTGGTGTGCAGCGGTGCGGATTTGAGCTTGCTGTTTGTTTTACCATTGCAATCTTTATCAAATTGAAAGATCACATCAAGTACCTCTAGGTACATATAAATCAAAAGCTTAGCATATTAAGTTCTACTGAACTTAGTAGTTGTGGATTAAAGGGATTAGCACACCCTGACCACAACTCACTAGCAAGGTACAGTAGGAAACCACTTAGTGTAGGTAAGTGCACCACTTACACCTCACTAGCAGTCATGTCTGATACAGAAAGAGCTTCAGGCTCTGCTCCTGTAATAGTTGATCCTATAGGGACAACATCCAGATATGACAACCTTAGCCACAAAGACCTGAGTGCCTTGTGCACAGCCAGGGGGCTAAAAAAGGGCAGAGGCCCTACCATTCCTTCCCTAATAGCTCTCCTAGAAAAGGATGACCTAGATAAGGTGAGTCAGACCCCCTTAGAAACAGAGGAAGGGATAAACTCCCCTGAGAATGAGGATCTTCAAGATGATGTAGTGGAGGAGGAAGAAGAAGAAGAAGGCTCTGATTTAGATGAGCCTGAAGATCAGGATCAGGGGGGAAACCAGGTACAGGTTGCCAGGCTTAACCAGGCCAACTTGGACCTACATGGGAATGGAGGGGGCCAGCACCACTCCAGATCTCATAACCAAATTCTCCCAGGTAATAGAAGGGAGAGATCTCTGTCAAGGGACTCTCACCTTTCTAGTGCCTCAAGAGAATCTCAAAGAGGAATGACTTCCTCCCAGAGAAAAGAGCATAGGGCCAGGATGAGGGCTGTCCAACTCCAAATAGAAAGGGAAGAGGTAGCCTTGGCTCAAGCTAAACTTGCTTTAGCAAGAGAGAAAAAATTGTGTGGCTTAGATGCCACTGGTGGCAGCAAAGTTCCTAAAGAAAAAGACAGGGCCTATGACAATAGAAACCTGACAAAAATTGTGCCCCCCTACAAGGAAGGGGATGATATCCACAAATGGATGACTGCTCTTGAGAGGGCCTGCATGGTACAGCAGGTCCCTGAGAATCAGTGGGCAGCAATTTTATGGTACTCCTTTTCTGAGAAAGGGAGGGACAGGCTCCTCACTGTTAGACCTGAGGATGCCAAAAACTACTCTGTTCTGAAGAGTGCTCTTATTGAAGGGTTTGGCCTAACCACTGAGCAATACAGGTTGTTGTTCAGAGACACCCAAAAAGCACAGACTCAGGACTGGACTGATTTTGTAGATTGTGCCACTAAGGCTCTGGAGGGTTGGCTGCAGGGAAGTAAAGTTTCAGACTATACAGGATTGTACAATCTTATGATGAGAGAACAGATCCTTAATAACTGTCAGAACCAGCTGTTGCATCAATACCTTGTTGACTCTGATTTGACCTCTCCCCAAGAATTGGGAAAGAAGGCAGACAAATGGGTCAGAACAAGGATTAAGCAGAAAAACCAGAACCAAGGTGACCAGAAGAAAACAGACCAGAAGGGTGGGAATCAGAAAGATAAAGAAAAGGACCAGAAGTCTTCAGGCCCCCAAACTAGCAATAAGGAGGGGGGTTCCCAAAATGGAAACAAGAAAAAGAAGAACGATGGCCCAAAGAAACCTTGGTGTAATACCTGCAAATCAGTTTCACACTGGGGCAGTGAATGCACTAAGAAAAATCCAGTCCCCACCACTGCAGCTCCTAAAGCAACTGCACCCCCTAGTACAGTCAGCAGTGGTGGTACACAGCCAAAGGGTTTAGAAGGGTTGACCCTGGGTACTGAGGTGGAATCTGGCCTAGTCAGAATCCCCACACAGGCAGTTCTCCTATATGATGTGGACATATCTTTGCCCACTGCAGTAAGCCCCAGTAACCTGGGCAAATATAGGCAGACTCCCTTAATTAATGAGAAACTGGCTCAGGCCTACAGGGACACTTGTGCCAGTGTCACAATGGTGGCACCTGGCTTTGTGGACCCTGGACAAATTGTACTAGGTGAAAGTTACCTAGTGACCAATGCAAGCAACTCCACTACTTCCCATAGTGTGGCTGTTGTGAACTTCTCCTGGGGAGGGGTAGATGGCCTAAAGAAAGTTGTTGTGAGTGCAGACCTCCCAGTAGACTGTCTGTTAGGCAATGATCTTGAAAGCTCAGTTTGGTCAGAAGTGGAGTACAGGACTCATGCAGAAATGCTAGGGATTTCAGCTCATGTCCTTGCAGTGACAAGGTCTCAGGCTAAGAAGTGCCTTCCTGAACCAGTGGTGGATCTTGAAACAATAGACCAACCACAACCCAAGAGAAGGAGCAAGAGGGTTAAGGCTGTGCCTTCCCACTTGCCCCAGGTTGAGGATCAGGTTTCACAGGAAACTGATTCTGCAGTCCAAGAGGAGACTGTCTCTGAGGAGCTTGAACCTGATCAGGTTGAGTTTCTGGGGACAGGGGGACCCTCAAGGGCAGACCTGGGGCAGGCCCAATTAGATTGCCCTTCACTTGAACCCCTCAGACAGCAAGCTGCTGCTGAGGCTGCAGGGAATGCTCAAGGTACCCATAAAGTGTATTGGGATGAAGGACTCCTTTATTCAGAGGCTAGAGACCCCAAGCCTGGCACAACCAGGAGGTTGGTTATACCTTTGAAGTTTAGGGGCTTCCTTCTTACCTTGGCCCATGATATTCCCCTTGCAGGACACTTAGGCCAGAATAAGACTTGGGACAGGCTTGTTCCACACTTTCACTGGCCTCACATGTCAGAAAATGTCAAGGAGTTTTGTCGCTCCTGTGTCACTTGCCAAGCCAGTGGTAAGTCAGGTGGCACAACAAAGGCCCCCCTGATACCACTACCTGTGGTGGGGGTACCCTTTGAAAGAGTTGGAATAGACATTGTGGGTCCCATGGATCCTCAAACAGCATCTGGGCACAGATTTATACTGGTGGTAGTGGATCATGCCACCAGGTACCCAGAAGCAATTCCCCTGAGGACCACCACAGCTCCTGTGGTGGCAAAAGCCCTCATTGCAGTTTTCTCAAGAGTGGGCTTTCCAAAGGAGGTTCTTTCAGACAGAGGTACTAACTTCATGTCTGGATACTTAAAAGCAATGTGGAAAGAGTGTGGAGTAAACTATAAGTTTACCACACCCTACCATCCACAGTGCAATGGGCTTGTGGAAAGGTTCAACAAGACCCTAAAGGGAATGATAAAAGGTTTACCAGAGAAGCTTAGGCGGAAATGGGACATCCTTTTACCCTGCTTGCTCTTTGCTTACAGAGAGGTCCCACAGAAGGGGGTTGGCTACAGCCCTTTTGAACTTTTGTTTGGCCACCCTGTAAGAGGTCCATTGAGTTTGGTGAAGGAAGGATGGGAGTTACCTCTCAAAAAGCCTAAACTAGACATTGTGGATTATGTACTTGGTCTCCGCTCCAGGATGGCTGAATACATGGAGAGAGCATCCAAAAACCTTGAGGCCAGTCAGGAATTACAGAAAGCCTGGCATGACCAAAAGGCTGTTCTGGTTGAGTACCAGCCAGGGCAGAAGGTGTGGGTGTTGGACCCAGTGGGGCCAGCAGCTCTCCAGGACCAATGGACTGGACCCTACCCTATCATTGAAAAGAAGGGAGAAGTCACCTACCTGGTTGACTTTGGCACCCCTAGGAGCCCCCACAGGGTGCTCCATGTCAATCGTTTGAAAGCATTTGTTGACAGGGAGGACATGAGTCTCCTCATGGCCACAGATGGGGAACAGGAGGAAGAGAGTGACCCTCTCCCAGACCTGCTTTCCCAGAACCCTGATGATGGTTCAGTTGATGGAGTAGCCTTGGCAGGCAGCCTCACTGAGCAGCAACAGGTGGACTGCAGACAGGTGTTGCAGGCCCACAGACACTTGTTTTCACTCACACCCAGTCAGACTAACTGGTGCACCCATGAGGTGGATACTGGTGACAATCTGCCTGTGAAGAATAAGATCTACAGGCAACCTGACCATGTCAGGGATTGTATAAAGGCTGAGGTGCAAAAGATGTTGGAGCTTGGAGTGATTGAGCCATCAGAGAGCCCATGGGCTAGCCCAGTGGTCCTTGTGCCAAAACCTCATACCAAAGATGGGAAGAGAGAAATGAGGTTTTGTGTGGACTACAGAGGTCTCAATGCTGTCACTAGGACAGATGCTCATCCCATTCCAAGAGCAGATGAGCTCATTGATAAATTGGCTTCTGCCAAGTTTCTGAGCACATTTGATTTGACAGCTGGCTACTGGCAAATCAGACTAGCTGAAGAGTCAAAAGCCAAAACAGCATTCTCTACCCCTAGTGGACATTATCAGTTTGTGGTAATGCCCTTTGGTTTGAAGAATGCACCTGCCACTTTCCAAAGGTTGGTGAACCAAGTCCTTGCTGGGTTGGATGACTTTTGCGCAGCATATCTAGATGATATTGCTGTCTTTAGCTCCACCTGGGAGGATCACCTGATCCACCTGAAGAAGGTTCTGGAGGCCCTGCAAAAGGCAGGCCTGACTATCAAGGCTACTAAGTGCCAGATAGGGCAGAGCAAGGTTGTGTACTTGGGCCACCTAGTAGGTGGGGGTCAAGTTCAACCACTGGAGAGCAAGATCCAGACCATACAGGACTGGACTCCTCCAACTACCCAGACACAAGTCAGAGCCTTCTTGGGCCTGACTGGGTATTACAGAAAATTTGTAAAGAACTATGGGTCCATTGTGACACCATTGAATGACTTGACATCCAAGAAGATGCCCAAAAAGGTTCAGTGGACAGTTAGCTGTCAAAAGGCATTTGATGACCTGAAGAAGGCCATGTGCTCTGCACCTATCCTGAAGAGTCCTGACTACTCCAAACAGTTCATTGTACAGACAGATGCTTCTGAGTTGGGGGTGGGAGCTGTGCTTTCACAACTTAATCAAGATGGTCAAGACCAGCCCATTGCTTTTATTAGCAGAAGGCTGACCCCCAGGGAGAAACGTTGGTCAGCTATTGAGAGGGAGGCCTTTGCTGTGGTTTGGGCCCTGAAGAAGTTGAGGCCATACTTGTTTGGTACTCACTTCCTAATTCAGACAGACCATAAGCCCCTCTTGTGGCTAAATCAGATGAAGGGTGAAAATCCCAAACTGCTCAGGTGGTCCATTTCCCTACAGGGGATGGACTTTACAGTGGAGCACCGCCCAGGGACTGACCATGGTAATGCAGATGGTCTCTCCCGGTACTTCCACTTAGAACATGAAGACTTATCTGGTCAAGGTTAAGTTTAATGTCCCTGCGTTTGGGGGGGGGTTATGTAGGAGAGTAGGGTCTGCTATCCTATGGTCACCCCAATTTTTGCTTTTTGCTTCACTGGTTTTCGACTTACTGAGGCTGTGGGCCTGCTAATCAGACCCCCAGCCTGCTGTTCTCTCTCTAAATTTATAATACATGTGCTATAGGTACATACCACAATTGGAAATGGACTCCTTGTCAGCCCCTGTACCATGCACTATAGGTGCCCAGGGCATAGGTGCCACCAAGGCCTACCAGGGGCTGAAGCATAGCTTTTGCCACCCCTGGCTGGTTCTTAAATTGACACAACTGGCTGATCACTCAGCTGGGGCAAGTGGGTGTAATCACCCCTTGCTTAGATATAGTATACCTATATCTAAACCTATATCTGGACACATATATAGCCTGTAAGCCACTCCTATGGAAGGCCTCATCAATCCTGGAGGCAGAGTGCGTGGTTTTATGTGAGATGGTGCTCTGGCATGAGCTGAGCCTGTCTGCAGCTGTCGGGAACAACTCCCTAAGCTGATCCGGGATAATGCCATACCATATACTCTTAAGCGCCTTATAATCCTCGCGGTTATATAGCAACTTTGGTTTGGCTTTATCAAAACATGTCGTGTAAGGTGTCATACGAATTGGAATACTACCCCCTCGCCAGTTCTGGCGACGGGGGTAGCATTCCACCCTTCTAGAGGGAGAAGACATGTTACTTTACTGAAACGCGGTTGATTTAAAATGAGCCTCAGATCCACAAAATGGATGCCCCTGCCACAGACACGGGTCTGACCTCCTGCTGCTGACCGAAACCCGGCAGAGGAGGCCTGGACAAAGAGTTTCCTGTCACAGGGCGGTGTCAAACCACCCCAGACAGGAGATAGTGGATTGGAGTAGGGAGGTTTCAATGAAACCAGACACTGCCTGGGGAGCACAAGGCTGCCCCTTGCAGGATCCGGCCAAACCGGTTCTGGGGCCTCCCAGCCCCTGTCCCAGCGCGGCCAGGATCAAAGGAGAGGGGTGTAACCACCCCCTTCCTGGGTCCCACCCATAGGAGGGGACCTAGCAGGATGTCCAACCCCCTAGATTCGAATAAGAGGGGGAGCAGTCCCAACGGACCTCAGATCATCCTGAAGAAACATAAGAAACGAAATCTGGACCCTTCGACTTTCTACACGACGTGAGAAGACTGAAGAATCTCCCTTGTGGTCAAGGAGTGACCACCCTGTGCAAACAGGCACCATCCAGCCCTCGACCCTTGCTTTGTTGCAGTTCCCGCCGGAACTCGAGCGACAGAGATCGACGAGATCAAGCTTGCCTGCCTTCTACCTGCCCGATCCACAGTCCCTGCAGAGCTGAGACCCGTGGAGGCGACCGGAAGCGTGGGGCACGCCATCTTGAAAAGGCCACGAGACGCTGACCGTGCGGCCCACGAGTGACCCTCGAAGCTGTACACCGGGGTTTGAGAAGCCCCAGCCCCGAGCTCCACTTGCACCAAAGCTCACCCCTCCACACTCGACGAGTGCTGCGTGGGGCCCTTCTGCTTGTGTGCGCTCGACGCGTTGGCCCGGTCACTTGCCAGCTGGCTTGTGGCCCCTGTGCCGACAAACTTCGAAATACGACTTGCTTTTCTGGTTGCTCCAGATCTGCACCAGCTCCTGTGAAAAGGAGCACCCACTCTGACCCTCCTGGTTCGAGTGATAAGCAATCTCCCAGTTCCGCGTGGATTGCTTTTGCCAAGTGCTGTTTGCTACAATCTTCAAGCCGACGGTGCTGACGGCGAGAGCCTACGTGGGACAGATCGTGACCTGCTCCTGGACGTCGCAGATGCCCCAGAGCCCACGTGACAGCGGAGAGAAGCCTATCGACAACCGCCTGATTGCGCCCGACATTGCCTGGTTCCGTCCTGGTTCCACCCTGGTCACTGCTGAGTGACCCAGACTCTGTCCCCTCTGCTTTCAGGTACTTTTCTACATCGATCCACCCTTGGATCGCACCGGACACTTCTGCTTCACAGCGCCTGCAGCTGCAACAGCTCCAAGCACCCAGAACCTGCGTGACAGAACCCGACGCCACTTCGACCCTGTGCACCCACGGCCTGTGGGTGAGGTAACTTTGCAACGCCGGTGTCTTTACACTGGTACACACCTCTAGGGTCTGTGTCTAAAGTTTTGTGTTCCTAGGTTCAGCGGAAGTATCTTTTTATTCACTTTAATTGACTTTTACGCACCATTGACAGTGCATTGGTGCGCGCTGCACTTTCCGTGCTGCACCCGTCTCCTGTGGGCTACTCCCGACTTCTTCATTGCTTGTCCTGACTGCTCCCAGCGAATCTCTAGGCCCTAGGCCTAACCATTGTTCGTAAAGTGTTACTTATACCACTTTTTTGATATATGGTCTGAGTGGCCACCCGCCCTCATCCATAAACGTGCAACTTTATATGTGTAACAGTGCTTTTGATTTAACGCTTGTGCCCCTTTCCTCATAAAGAGTACTGGGGAGTAATTTAGTAATAAATACATATATTTTTATAATATATACTTGTGTGGTGTCCTTTCATTTGATTACAGGATTGTATGTGGTAAAACAGCTCGCTTAACACGACCTCTTAAGTTAAGCCTTTAAGGCTGCTTAGTCCATGCTACCACTAGGATAGCTTGTCTACAAGGTTGACTTACAACCTGACATCTTTGGGGTTTGTTTGGACTGATAACCAGTGGTTCCAGAATTGGAAACACTACCTATCAGGCCAACTTCTCACACCTCGCAGGACCACTCTCTTCTTGGTTTGTTATTTTATCCACACCCCCTTCCCTGGGAGTAATGAAGGGAGGGTTCAGAGATCTGACCCACCGACATTGCTCAAAGGGATTTGGGTTCTAGCATCTCTGTTCCCGCGCAAGACCTTGGTGAATCAGATAAGTAGCCTTTGACACAAGACAGCTCGGCTCCGCCGCCCACCCCACCCAAAATAACGACAAACCCTATGCAAATATTATAAATAGATACAACACACCAGCAAAGTAACAGGGTAAAACGTTTTATTAAATAACTATTTACATGGCAGCCTGCTGCAACATCTATCCAAACAAGCCTTTGTATTTGGGGCTCAAAATCAACAAGTGACAGGGTAAAACGTTTTATTAAATATCTATTTACATGGCAGCCTGCTGCAACATCGATCCAAAGAAGCTTTTGTGTTTGTGGCTCAAAATCAACCATTAATAGTAAGATTTTCATAGGTGAGTGTAGGTTCATTGTTTTCCATCCACAGACTAAAAGCCTGGAGTGGGAGTGAAAGAACAATAACTAGGTAAGAAGGAAGGCAGAGGTTGTGGTAAGGACTCTGGATATGGTATGTTTCTTGGTCCCCGAGATGCTTCGATGTCACTGCCTTGCACAAATGGCATAAGTCCTGGATGTTGGGTGCCATAGTTGAGGATTCCGAGCAGCGCTTGTAACACTGTCTGAAGCTTATTTGCACCTGCTGCAGATTCCCTATTCTCAAAGTAAGTGGGGGCTGTTTGTGGACCTGACTGCATTGGAAAACAATGTGATGCGGTGCCTCCCTAAACCGCTTGACGGAGGCCCCCGAGATAATTGCGCCTGCTCCACACCTTGTCCCACAATCCGTTTGACCTGAAGACACGTCCTGCGGTGCCCTGGTCCGACCATCACATATACCTGCGCCAGGAGACGGCGTGGGGTGCACTAGAAGGGAGAGACGGCGCGAACGAGCCTCACCCACCTCCCCAGGTGGAGGTTTCTCAGCTACACCCCAGCGCTTCACTCGACCAGCTGACTTGCGCCCGCTCTTGCGACACAGTGCCTCGCTCCGCCAGCTGAATTGCGCCTGCTCTTGCTATTACAACGTCTCACCCGCCATCCAACGGAATTGCACCCAATCTTGCGGTACAGCGACAGGCGGCTGCTACGGAGCTCACGAAATGGCAGTCGGCTCCACAGACTTGGGCCTGGCCTGCAAAGATGGCTCTGGGCAACCGTGGAACTCGGACGCTTGACTGCTAGGGCATGGGCCCCATTCCCAAAAGAGTCCCCTCAGCCTTGAAGATTCTACAACAGTCACGGGACCCCCGACTCCCGTAGACTTCCGGTGGGGAGCGACTGCCATGATTGCTCGCGGAATGGCCACGACGTAGCCACGAGATGGTGGTGCTCTCATGCTGACGGCAGCTTCAGTCTGAAACATCCAGAAACACTGTAGACTACCAATTCGATCAGTTCCGGTGGAGCCCCAACGTGACCTCCCCTCTTTGACTGATTGTTCTTGTTGCCTGTCCCTTCTGTTGTCATTTAACAGAACTTTTTGGACTGCTGAAAGGGGTTGTGTTCCGACCGCTGGTTGGTGGAGACATTTTGACTATATTCTGGACCTGCGTTGTCGCGTAATGCGTCATATGACGCGCCGCGTTTGCGCACCCGGAAGTGCTCCGGTGCGCGAGGCGCAGCTTCTCGGAAGCGATCCAGGGCGCGGCGCGCAGCGCGTAACGTAAGCATAACAGGTCATGTGACTTGTTAATAAAACTTTTCATTGGTTCATTTTACTTTTGTTTTTCTAATGATGGAAGGCTTGGTCATATGACCTAAAAATAACACTTTTCATTGCTTTCGAACATTTTTTTTTCCCAAATGATGAAAGCCCCACCTTTTTTTTTCTCACTCTGACTTGTAAAGCAAAGGACCCAGATGCATTTACAGTTTATCACTAACAATGTTCCAGGCTAATGTATTTTCCCGGGAAATTTACAACTGTCCTGCCAGTAAAATATTCCTATTTCGAGAAAAAGGGCGTTTCTTCGTCCCATGAGGGAGCCGTTGAACAAAAGAGGCTCGATCTGCTGTCTTAGTCGCTGATAGGCATGAATATCGGATTCTTATCGATCACTTTATGTTGCAGGAGTGGAAAACACAACAGCCCTTGACCATTTATCTTTACTGCGTTCCTGCGTATTATACCTTTTAACCGTCATGTAATCGGGCTGCTTTATTTCACTTGCCTTTCACCGATTCGAAAACAGTGGCTATTATTCAAAACTTTACCAATCTAGGTACTACTACCATGTCTTGTTTTAAAAACCTTTATTGTGAAAATGTCAGTATACAAATATGGGCCTATAACCACGTGGGCCGGCCACGGAGCAAACTGTAATCGTATATGATGAGGGGACATTTACACTGTAGAAGAACGTAACGGGCGGGCCATTAGGTTGCAAGAACTAAGGTGTCTAACAGTTGCGGAATCGGTGGACGTACATTTTATAATTAAAGTACGACAGGGCCAGTTACAATAAAATTATCTAGATATACATTTGCGGGCAAGTACCATGGGTGACGTTAATTCGAACTTTCAATAGTACAGTAATCAATAACACATCAGAACTTAATATCAATAGGGATGTCCAAATGTTCAATCAGTACTCGTCCCCGCCCGCCATGTGCTTCAAAACTGCATACGTATCTCGTGATATCAAGGTTGGGCAACCAGTACACAACAAGGAGTTACGAGTCCCAGTTATACCGGCGCCATTTTGGGCGAGGCCGGGCAGGTCCAGGATATAGTCAAAATGTCTCCACCAACCAGCGGTCGGACCAGAACCCCTTTCGGCAGTCCAAAAAGGTTCCGTTAAATGACAACAGAAGAAATAGGCAACAAGAACAATCAGTCAAAAGAGGGGACGCTTTCGGGAATGGGGCCGATGCCCTAGCAGGCAAGCGTCCGAGTTCCAAGGTGTCCCAGGGCCATTTTAGTGGACCAGGCCCAAATCCAAAGAGCCGGCCGCCATTTTGAGAGTCCTGTTGCAGCCGCCTATCGCTGCACCGCAAGAGTGGGCGCAATTCAGCTGGATGGTGGGCGAGACGCTGTAGCCGCAAGAGCGGGCGCAACTCAGCTGGATGGCGGGTGAGGCACTGTGCCACAAGAGCGGGCGGAACTCAGCTGGACGGCGAGTGAAACGCTAAGAGGCGACCCACTGCAGATGAGGTGCCTCCACCTGGGGAGGCGGGAGTGGCCCGTTTGCGCCGCCTCCCCGCCCCCGGGCACCCCACGCCGTCTTTCGGCGCAGCATTGTAGGATGGCCACACCAGTGCGGCAACTTGCTGGACACCACCTCGGTGCCATCCGGATCTCGGCGCGTTGTGCTGCCTTCGGCCTACTGTAGCAGCAAGTGCGGGCTCAACTCAGCTGGACGGCGAGGGAAACGCTAAGAGGCGCCCCACTGCAGATGAGGTGCCTCCACCTGGGGAGACGGGAGAGGCCCGTTTGCGCCGCCTCCCCCCCCCCCGGGCACCCCACGCTGTCTTTCGGCGCAACATTGTAGGATGGCCACACCAGTGCAGCAACTTGCTGGACACCACCTCGGTGCCATCCGGATCTCGGCGCGTTGTGCTGCCTTCGGCCTACTGTAGCAGTTAGTGCGGGCGCAACTCAGCTGGACGGCGAGTGAAACGGTAAGGGGCGCCCCACTGCAGATGAGGTGCCTCCTCCTGGGGAGGCGGGAGAGGCCCGTTCGCGCCGCCTCCCCCCCCCCCCCGGGCACCCCACGCCGTCTTTCGGCGCAGCATTGTAGGATGGCCACACCAGTGCGGCAACTTGCTGGACACCACCTCGGTGCCATCCGGATCTCGGCGCGTTGTGGTGCCTTCGGCCTATTCGCACATCGGCCCGCTACTGACGCCGCCTCACAGGCCAACGGATTTTGTAGGCTTTTTATAGCCCAAAGCCGCATAACAGGTCATGTGACTTGTTTATAAAACTTTTCATTGGTTCATTTTACTTTTGGTTTCCTAATGATGGAAGGCTTGATCATTTGACCTAAAAATAACACTTTTCATTGGATTGAAACATTTTTTTTCCCAAATGATGAAAGCCCCACCTTTTTTTTTTCTCACTCGGCAGTCCAAAAAGGTTCCGTTAGATGACAACAGAGGGGACAGGCAACAAGAACCATCAGTCAAAAGAGGGGAGGGCAAGTTCTTCCCTACCGGGTCACGTTGGGGCTCCACCGGAAGTCATCGAATTGGTAGTCTACAGTGTTTCTGGATGTTTCAGACTGAAGCTGGCGTCAGCATGAGAGCACCACCATCTCGTAGCTCCGTCGTGGCCATTCCGCAAGCAATCATGGCAGCCGCTTCCCACAGGAAGCCTGCGGGAGTCGGGGGCCCCGATGACTTTTGTAGAATCTTCAAGGCTGAGGGGACGCTTTCGGGAATGGGGCCCAAGCCCTAGCAGGCAAATGTCCGAGTTCAAATGTGTCCCAGGGCCATTTTAGTGGACCAGGCCCACATCCGAAGAGCCGGCCGCCATTTTAAGAGTCCTGTGGCAGCCGCCTATCGCTGCACCGCAAGAGTGGTCGCAATTCAACTGGATGGTGGGCGAGACGCTGTAGCCGCAAGAGCGGGCGCAACTCAGCTGAATGGCGGATAAGGCATAGTGCCGCAAAAGCGGGCGGTAAACAGCTGAATGGCGACTGAAACGCTAAAGGGCGCCCCACTGCAGCAGAGGAGCCTCCACCTGGGGAGGCGGGGGAGGCCCGTTAGCGCCGCCTTCCCCCTCCCGGGGCGCCCCATGCCGTTTTTCGGCGCAGCATTGTAGGATGGCCAGACCAGTGCGGCAACTTACTGGACACCTCCTGGGTGCCGTCCGGATCTCGGCGCATTGTGCTGCCTTCGGCCTATTCGCACAACGGACCGCTACTGACGCCACCTCACAGGCCGACGGATTTTGCCAACTAAAAGACAGACCAAAGCAGCCCATTGTTGCTTTGAGATGGATGTTGCAGCAGGCTGCCATGTAAATAGTTGTTTACATTTTTATTTTTTTTAACGTGTTTACTTTGTTGGAGCGTTGTATATATTTATAAGTTATTAAAGTGTTATAATCCTACTACTTTGTTGGAGTGCTATATATTTTTAAAGTGACACATAATTGTGAAGACTTTGATGTACAAAAAGGCATCCCTGGAATCTTCCGCTTCAGGCTCGGTCCCACACACCCTTACAGTGAGAATCCCCTCCCCAATCACAATACAGGATCGTTATCAGATAGTAGGAACGCGTGTGGTGTGACGGATCTCATGGGGTGGGGGCCTTTATCTACTGTAACTCCTTTGAAGAGGGGTGATTCTTTACAGTTGGGGCCATAAACTACATCCGCAGGGCTAGGTGATAGCCTGGGACCGGCCTGGACAATCAGACACAGCGGAAGAGGAGTGTCAGAGGGTGCGGTAGTGAATAGGGTGAAAGGGAGGTGTCGGGCAGGCACAGGGTGTGATTCTCAGGGAAGAGCAAAGCAGATGGGGGGAGGTTTATGGCCCATGCATGAGAGAGAGAGCGGGGGTGACCAGTGCATGGGGGAGATGCTTGCGAGGGTGGGGAGCCATGCTGAGGATCGGCGGCGTGCAGAGAGTGGGTCTGGTCAAGGCATCTAAAATGGCTGCCGTGCACGACAAAAGTGTGGCATTGGAAAAAAGGCAAGATGGCACCGACAAAGTTTATCAATACGGACTAATTTATAACAATCATTTTTACCAATATATTTACTCGCAGTGACAAAGTGGCGGTCAACACTTCCCGATTTCCTTCGAATCGAACGTTAACAGACGTCACGCAGCAAAAAAAAAAAAAAACGCTCACGCGCAGCCGCTGGAAGACATGTATCAACATATATGAGCATCCTCAGCCACCCTCAGAAAACATAGGGGGTCAGGATACGTCTCCCGTCTCCCGTACCCCCTTATACCCATTTCTCACATTGTTTTTCCTCCATCTTGTAATTTAATTAAAACGAAACACAAAATGGCGAAGTCCCGTTTCGCGACCCGGTTCGCGAACCGGGAAGCGCTTCTACCGTGAAAAATCAATTTTTTTTTTATTTGCCCCACGGGACCCTTTAATAACCCCAACATCATTCCTAGGGGGGTCAAGAGGGGTCTACCTTGCCCCCTTTCATTAAATTCCCCCTTCGTTTTTCTCCTCCTCTTGTCTCTCGATCCTACCGAGAGACAAGATGGCGGCCGTTCCGGACTGTTTAGAATGTTGACAGACACCGGAGAGCCAATCAGCTTCGCTTCGCAAAGTTCCGTTACGTGAAAAGTACGCGAACCGGAGCGCTACCCGGGACGCTGTCGCAGATATATCTGTTTTTTAAAACGTTAATTTCTCAAAATCCACTGGAGCACATATATTGAGACCTAGCAAAGGCACATCGGGCTAACAGTCCCTACAATTTTGCCAAGTTTCGTGCAAATCTATTCAGCTGTTCGAGCTAAAAGTGAGGCCAACAGCCCTATGGAAAAATGAATGGGAAAAACGCGTTTTGGGAGCCCCCTTTTTTCTCTGCCCCCCCTTGATGAAACCCCCCCAAATTTTCAGGGGCTGCTCGGAAACAAAATGTGCCATTTTCCTGAAAATTTCAGCCGATTCGGTCCACAAACGCCAAAGTTATTAGACATAGAATTTTCAAAAGTCCCATAGAGAAAAAATCCTAACTATATATACCTACTGGCGACCGCCAGTAGGTAATATATATATATATATACCGTTACAAGATGGAGCCTGCAATGGTTGGGAGGTTTCTAGTCCTCTGTCGATGTCGACTAAGAGGTGTAACCCTTGTACACTGTTAATGTTGATAAATGCACCGGTTTGTATGTGTGAACACACACACTGAAGAAGGCAAATCGCCGAAACGCGTCTGGGGTTTAGCTTGTAGTTAATAAACTACTCCGTGGTTTAGGAACCTCCCGAGTGCTGTCTTTTCATTCCTTGTGGATTTGCCTGGGTTTTGATGAGCGCAGTGTTTCGCGGCGTTCGAGCCGCCGACAGCACCCGCCCCGAGTGCACAGGATTTTCGAAGGAAAAGGAGCGTTGAACACAGTAGTCTCCTGTGCACCGCCTCTAAGCAAGCAGGAAGGTCTATTGCTGAACGGCCCACGCCCACCGCGGCTAGTACGAGTGGATTCCTGGAGGACGCCGGCTCGCCCTGGTTTTCATCCGGAGTCAAATCGGAACATCGTGGAGGGTAAGCGGACCGTCGTTTGACTAAATTCTCCTGCACATCTCGTTGGAATAACATAACGAGGCAGCGGACATTGAGGCAGGGCGTCAGGGGGTGTTACCTTTCCACGGAGTCACTGCAAGCTAAGCCCTTTAACCAATGTGCCCGCACTTCATCGAGTAAGGGGCGCAATTGAAACCGGTACAATGTTTTCAGAAACTGAACGCCGCACGGCGGCAAAAGACATATTTAAGCATCGTGAAAGACGAGAGAGGGTCAGTGAAAATGTGCCAACGGCAGACCCACAGAATATAAAAATAAAAGATGATGGTGAAGCTGGAAAGACTGCATGAACGCGAGACACGCAAATGGTGGGACGCCACAAGCCTCACTAGTTACGTGGAGGTAAAAAGAGTGCCATGTGGTCTAAGGGTTCACACTGTGCCATCATACGAGAACCCGGACTCACACCTGCTCACGGACTGGAAATTGCACACAGCTGCCTATACGGAAGGGACACTCAAGATATTAATTAAATATGCTTGGAGTGACCGCGAAAAAGCACTGGAAGAAATAAAAAATTTGGAGGAGGAGCTGGAATCGGACAAAGAGCTTGTGCTCCAGCTCAAAACTGATATGAAATCTCGCCTCACCAAATATGAACAAAAATTCGTACTAGAAAACAAGAAAAATATGAAAGGGATGAGGATGATTACCAACAAGGCCGCATATTAACGTATGCAAAGAAATATGATGCCTCGCGTCAAGCACTCCAATCCAGTACTACTTCAACATCTGAAATTCTCACGTCTGAGTCCGAAGTGACGGAGAATGAATCCGGAGACGAGCAACAGAATATGAGAGTACCAGCCAAGACACGACAAAGAGCACGGCAAAATAACGCCAATGACAGCGAAAAGTCCCCTTTTCACCAGGAATTCGATGTCATCAAGGGGACCTGGCTACGAGGCGGCAAAACAAAACCACCGGACATGGCCCAGCAACAACAAACATAAAAAAAACAAGGCGGACAAGGAGAGCAGGCGGCGGCCAGCGGCGGCGGAAAGGGAAGAGGCAGAGCGAAGCCCAACAATTGGGGCAATCGGACTCGCGGCAACAAAAAGTGAACTTAGCCCAAGATACTACAAGCCAGAATCTAACGGTAGTTAATCTAACGGAAAGAACTTTAACGGACTGCGAAAAGAAGTTACTCAGCCTTGGACTTACCTTCTGCCAAAGTACACCACTTGAATATACCCAAACGTGGATTGACCTCTTCCGATTTACACGCAATCTCAAGCTACACAAATATTTCAAATTACGACCTCATTTGAAAGAGATTGGAGATAAGGGTATCAGACTTACAGCAACAGACGCCCTTACGGGCAGAGAAATAGAAGCTCTAGAAACCCTCGAGGAACTGCGGGAAGATAATTCCACACATAATTCATCTGAGACCCTCAATAGAGGACAAAGAGCACAGGCCCTCGGTATTGAGCAAGATCGGGAAGAGAGTGGGTATAAACCTCCTTCAATATTCATCCCACAGATGCCCTGGGATGCTATTGACGCCTTCTCTGAGGCCATGACCCAAGAACTCATGCAGTACAGGAAAGTGAACCATCCTATCAAACATAACATCACAGAGCAACAAAAACTGGCTCTACACGACCTCATGAAGGATGAAAACATCATAATCAAACCTTCGGACAAAGGGGGGAACGTGGTACTACTCACTAGAGACTACTACAGATACGAAGCACTACGCCAGCTTTCTGATACTAACTTCTACGTCAAATGCACCAACGATGTATATCAGGAAAGCATCCGGAGCTATGATAAACTGATAGGGAAATGGCATGACTGCAACATGCTAAGTAAGGATGAATTTCTCTTTCTCCGGAACAGCCAACCCCTTACACCAACGTTTTACGATCTGCCAAAACTACACAAGGACAATCTACACCCACCAGGCCGTCCGATTGTGTCATCCATTGGCAGTCTCACTGAAAACATGTCCCGTTTCATCGATAAATTTCTATTCCCCTTGGTACTCACTTTACCCTCATATGTACGGGACACCAAGGATTTTTTGAACAAAATTCGGAATGTGAAATGGGACAATGACTGCCAGCTTATTGTGTTAGACATCACAAGTCTGTACACAGTCATAGACCACCAGCAAGGCCTAAAACCTATTCTGCATTTCCTGAACCTGAGACAATTAAGATTCACCACACATATCATGATCCTCGAGTTCACTGAGTTTTGTTTGAACAATAACATCTTTTTATTCGAGGACCAATTGTTCAGGCAAGTGTCTGGAACGGCGATGGGTACCTGCTTCGCTCCCAGCTATGCAAACCTTTTCGTTGGCTGGTGGGAGGAGCAGGTACCCAGGAGCTGTATGGTAGATGGTTCAGAGGGAAAGACGGAGGGTTGGTTCAGGTACATTGACGACCTGTTTATTGTCTGGCGGGGCTCATCAGTAACAGCACATGCCTACATCAATCGACTTAATGAGAATGTTTATAATTTACATTTTTCAGGGACGGTAAGTCCGGTAACTGCGGACTATCTCGACCTAAAAGTGTTTTCAGAGGACCATCAGATTCACTCAGCCCTACATAGAAAAACCACTGCTGGTAATTCCACACTTTTTGCCAGCAGTAGCCACCCCCCACAACTCATTAAGAGTATTCCATACGGAGAGTTACTCCGACTCCGAAGGAACTGCTCAAGATTAGAGGATTTTGAGGTGGCAGCAACTGAATGTGTGAACAGATTCAAGGCCAGGGGATACGGAGAGACTCTTTTAAATAACACCTTGAGAAAAGTAAGGGCTATCCCTAGAGACTCCTTGCTGACAACTAAACCTATCCCAAGGAATAACTATGACATCAAAAGTCGAGAAAGGCAAGTTCAGATTAATAACTCCCTTCTCCGCTGGAGCCAATGATTTAAGATCTATGCTCCGTAAGAACTGGCACATTCTCAAAACAGACACCACACTTAAAGATGACCTACCCACTCACCCCCTCATAACCTTCAACAAAGCCAGATCATTAAGAGACTATCTGGTTACTAGCCATTTAGAAAAACCACTCCCCAAGAGTAACACCTTAAAAACTATGAGTGGGTTTTATCCATGTGGAAAATGCAAAGCGTGCGCTGGAAGCAAAAGGGTCCTCTCCATAGAAATACCTGACACTGGCAAGAAACTGCAAATTAAGCAGTTTATCACATGCAGCACACCTCTAGCAGTCTATTGCTTGACCTGCCCATGTGGCCTTCGCTACATAGGGAGCACTATCCACATGCTCAAACTACGGATCTTAGAACATCTAAGGGCGATTGACAAAGCAGATCAATCTTACCCAGTTGCCCGGCATTTTGCCGAGAAACATAATAGAGACCGTAGCCAGCTGCAATACTTTGGTCTTGACACCATTAAGAACACTGTCAGGGGAGGCGACCGTCTGCGACGACTACGCAGACTTGAATCACGCTATATTATAGACCTCTCCACAAAATGGCCTAGGGGGATGAACAGTGGGGAAGAAATGGTTTTCCATTTAGGCAAATGATGATGTAGTGGTTGCCTGTGAATCTCACTGTATTCTGTATCTGCCGAACTTCTGTGGATTACTATATGCACGACATATTTCGTGTGCTAACAAAAATTGTTTGCCTAGATGAAATTTGAGACTGATTTTCCACTGTTATACAAAATTCCTGGCACACATAAGCATATTTGCGGTTCATATATATTTTTTACTAGAATCATTCATAGGTTCAAAGGGCTCTTTGATTCCTAATAACAAATGATGTATGTAAATCAACTAGAGATGATGCACAATTGGCACTTTTGCACTTTCCCTTCCTGTTCTCTCTTCTTCTACTTTTCTTTCTTTTCACTTTTTGACCTTTTCAGTCTTTACACGATGAAATAGACTTTCTTATCTATTTGTTGATGTATATAATCTTGTGTAAGCATGGGACTCACCTCTACCTATTTTGGAGGACTGTTGCCGATCCACGGCTGTATCAAATAGTGTAAATATAGCACAATTAATTTCATATACCCCCCACTAGAGCACTTTTACCTATCTGTAGGTTTAATAATGCCTATTGTATATATTGTGAGCATTGAGTAATGTATATGGTGAAAATTTACCGTTACAAGATGGAGCCCACAATGGTTGGGAGGTTTCTAGTCCTCTGTCTATGTCGACTAAGAGGTGTAACCCTTGTACACTGTTAATGTTGATAAATGCACCGGTTTGTATGTGTGAACACACACACTGACGAAGGCAAATCGCCGAAACGCATCTGTGGTTTGGCTTGTATTTAATAAACTACTCTGTGGTTTAAGGAACCTCCCGAGTGCTGTCTTTTCATTCCTTGTGGATTTGCCTGGGTTTTGATGAGCGCAATATATATATATATATATATATATATATATATATATATATATATATATATATAAATAAATCTACAGCGTTTCACAGATTTGAAAAGACCTTGTGCCTGCTACGTCGAATAAACCCCTTTGTCTGACCCGGAGCATGTGTCCCGCTTACTTTGTTATGAGGTGAGCATTGGAGGTGGATATATATTTGTTTTTTTTATGGAGAACGAGTATGTTTTTACTGCTTACAAATAAGGTCCCAGCGAAAGGCAGGCAACTCAGACTGAAGGCAGAACAATAGATGCTGTATGGCTTGATGTTATTCACGACACATTCAGAATGAACAAGGCAATAGTTGATCACGCTGTTAGGACCTACTGCGTACAGAATTTGAACATTGAGTTACAAGTCAGTTAACTTTTGAGTAATATGCTGACAAGCTCGATATATGCCACCAGCAGCAACAAATGAATATATAATACATTTAGTTCTTCAGCTAGAATATCACCTAGGCTGAGATGAAGGTTTGCTGAATTGTCGGTTTAGAATTAGGAATAAACATTAACTGTATGGGTTTAGTAAGGATGTTGCTTTTAACCAGATGTTTCAGTTATACTTACTAATTCTAATTTCAATACACACTTTTAAACACATATTTTCTACTATGGAGGACAGCGAGCGAAGGCTGCGGGAGAGCAGGAAGCTCGTAGTCGTGGTGTGGTGAACCGAGGAACCCTTCTGCCCAGTACCTCCGTGCTTAAGGAACTTGCCCGTGACTTGGGAGCCCGTGTGCTCAGTTACCAACGTTCGTGAGGAGAACCAATTGCTGTGCTCAGGAGCGGGACTGCGAGGACCAGGAGTGCTTGCGCAACACCATCTCGCGCACCTGGTGCCTCTTCCCGCCCCCTCCTCCCTGGGAGCTTTAAAACGACTCGCGGCCCCCGCTTCGCGGGAGCCGCTCGTAGTCGTGGTGTGGTGAACCGAGGAACCCTTCTGCCCAGTACCTCCGTGCTTAAGGAACTTGCCCGTGACTTGGGAGCCCGTGTGCTCAGTTACCAACTTTCGTGAGGAGAACCAATTGCTGTGCTCGGGAGCGGGACTGCGAGGACCAGGAGTGCTTGCGCAACACCATCTCGCGCACCTGGTGCCTCTTCCCGCCCCCCTCTTCCTCCTCCATAACCACGCCTCCTGATGCGAACGCGGGACGCGCGCGGACGGAGGCGTGGGCAAAGCCCGGGCAAAGGGCGGGCCCTCTACGGCCCTCAGCGGCCAGAAGAGGCCAGGCCAGGCCACATCTCTTTCCTGTTGACAAACGAGTGATAAAGGTCAGGATCGTAAGTCTTTTTTCCTTGCTCACACCCGGATACTACCCCATTGCCTTGATAGAAATATGCGGAAAGGTCTGAAAACCGGTAGAATGCCTGTTCTATGCTCTAAAATGAGACAAAAAGAATCTGTGCCGCAACGGGTCCCTACCCTCACAGCAATTGACATCATGCTACAACAAACTATAGGGGCTGTATCTTCCGCTATTGCTAATACTGAAAGGAGGCTATCTCTGCTGCCAACAATATTTCTTGCTGACACTCAGGAGGCGGAAGTTGATCTTGGGGGTCCTTCACAAGATGTTACTGACGACTTAGACTTAAGCCTCGGAGTCGCCGCCTCCTTCGCCGATCTACCATGCGGTCAGCCTTTAACTGAACAGCAGGGAAACCTTCAAAATATGTCATCCGATTCAGTTCCTCCAAGGGTAGATGGAATGATAGTTAGTGTATCGCCAGGACTAGGGAATACAGGTCCTACTAAGAGCGAACCTAAGACAAAGAAAAAGCCTAAAAATAACACAAGGAACCATAACTTACTGTCACCCGCTCCAAATTCCGCATCAGGCATACCTTGTTGGGTTGAAAATATGGTAGCTGATCTAAAATCGGACCTTTAAACTACGATAACGGCTCATATTAAGCCCTTAATGTCCAAAATTGATAGATTGACATCATTAATCAACACAAAAAGGACTGGATATAATAAAGCAAGTGGAAATGTGCCAATACAGTCGCACGGGAAAACAAAAGAAGTGCCCCTGGGAAATACCACTAGCAGCATACCCTCAAAAGATGCTATCACTAAGGCCAAAACTTTACCAGTAAATTCAGGAGCAGCAATACAACATCAGACTCAAATGGGGGAAAAATCTGCTGCCCCGCCCCCAACTCTTAGCGCAACTGGCCCTACCCCGGAGACTCAAACAATCTCAGGTCCCAAAAAAGTGCCCAATCAACCAGCAAAGGGCTCTAAAAGTTTGGAGACTAATTTAACATCAACCTCCTCTCCAAACAAGATTCAAGAACCAAAAACAAGGCTGGCTCGTTTTAAGACAATTAACTTACCACCGGAAGTTTCACCCTTTGTGGTTGTACTGACGGGCGTACCACCACTGAAAGAGGGAAGAAGAGAAACCTTTGTCGAATTGAAAAATAAGTGTGCCCAGTGGCTCCAGCTGCACAAACCGCTACCCCTGCACATGTGTGGTGAAATACTTGCAGTTAGAAGAGGAGAGTGGGTGGGTAGAAATACCAAGACTATAGCAGGAGATGTAACTGTCAACTTCAGGGATATAGGGGTAGTGAATTATATATGCAATGCACCTAGTAGTGGACCAGCTACCCAAATCCATCCACTTCCTCTGTCCTACTTTCTACCTATGCCACCAAGACAACAACCCCCTAGATTTAGTTATCCAATCAATAAAGGGTACACACATGCTCCACAACATACTGCTCACCAGTGGCAGCAACCATGGCAAGGACCACCTCCTGTAGTTGACCCCTTTCTATCTCAGTTTGCTCACTGGAATAGATTATGTGCTCTTGATGAGGTAGACTGACTCATCTCTGATGAAACTTCCTGCTCACACCTGGACCTGAATAGGGGCGAGGAGGAGGGCTCTCAAATTATATCATATCCGATATGCCCCAATCCTTCAACTATGACAGCCACTAGCCAGACCCAGTTAACACCTTCTGTTCTAGAGAGGGAATGTTCAGAACCCCAAAGCCATTGTGTCACTATTGGCACTAAAAGTAAAACCGCCAAGGACAAAATAAAAATTCTTAGCTGGAACCTTGCAGGCATTCATAGAAAACTGGGCCTGCCTGAGTGGAGTGATTTGGTTGAAGCACATAAGATCTGCATGTTCCAGGAGACCTGGAGCACTGAACCACTCCACCGGGTCGGATTTGTAACCCACTTTGTCCCAGCTGAGAAACCCACGCATGGGAAGGGACGTCCATCGGGGGGCCTCATTATCTGGGTAAGCGTTTCCCTTAACTGCCGAACAACACCTCAGCAGATAAATAACCCAGATATCCTAGGTATTTTATTGTCCAACCCCTGCAGAGGCTTATCCCTAGTCCTATATAATGTCTATACTAGAGGCACAAAAATGGGTGCACTTCATCTGTAATATCTGATCTTGAGGTGCAGCTTAGAGACCACAAGGAAGTTAATTACACCCTAGTAGCAGGCGACTTTAATTGCACCTACGAGCCACTTCCTTTGGATGGTATCCCCGACTTAGGTGAAGAAGATAGTAAATGGGGTATTCCCACACTTACCATCCCTCCGATCAAGCGATGGTCCCGTAGCGCAGTGCAGTTAAATGCACTGACACTAGAGTTTGGGCTAAGAGCCACAAACGGCCATACATCTTCAGATCGGATGGGTGCTCCAACGTTCAACAGAGTTGGTCATACCTCGAGGATTGACTATATTCTGTTGGACTTAAAACTTTGGAGTCTGGTCGAAGATATGGCAGTTATACCTACTGTGGAGAGCGACCATAATTCGCTTTCCCTGTCTATCACGAATCCCTGGTCTAGTAATGCATTGCTAGCACCATCCAATTGCACACACAAGGTCACCGTTTCTTCCTGCGGAAGACGCTTAAAGTGGAACAAAATTGCCACTGACGCTGTTAAACTTTCCAGTATAGATGAGGTTCTTGCGGCCTCACAAACAGAGCTAGACAATATTAACCCAGTCATGCTAGCTGATAAGGCAATACCCATTTTTGAAGCAGCCGTTAAGAATATAGGCAAAGTTTTTTGGGTAAAGGGCTCCGCAGGGAGGAATATGTCCCAGCATAAAACTAAGGGAATGCATGATTGGTACACCCCAGCATGCAGGAGGGCTAAGACTCACTTAATTGAGGCCGTTAAAGGCTAATCCCAACCCCTGATACAGATAGCCAGGAAAGAACACAAGAGAATACTGGCACAAGCAAAAAAGGAGTGGGAAGAGGCCTATTGGTATACCCTTAAAGAAGCTAGCTCCAAGAAAGACTCTAAATGTTTTTGGGACACCATAAGAGCTAGAAATAGGCCAGATAGCAGCCTGATAACTTGTAATATCCCAAGTCAGGCGTGGGTTAAACACTTCTCAAAGCTTTATACCCGCCAAGATGAACATTTTACCCCCATTGCTACCAGCGACCCTGAAGGGGAGGTTGTGGCTCAACCATCGTTCTCACAAATTTGGGATACCCACCCTGAAGATTTCGACTTCACAATTAAAGAAGTGGAATATGCGATAGGCACTATCATGCCCCAAAAAGCTGCTGGCCCGGATGGTCTTCCTGGCGACCTTTTGCGATCTGACATCTCGAAGTGGGGAAAATTGATCCATTGCCTACTTGTCGCCATCTGTAGGGGCGCCCCTATCCCCTCCTCGTGGAAAGGGGCGGAGGTGGTCCCTATTTTAAAAAAGGTGCCAGAGAAGATCCATCAAACTACAGACCCATCAGCCTGTTGGATATTAGTCAAAAAGTAGTTGGCAAGGTCCTACTGGTCAGAATTTTAGACTGGATAGAAGAAAAGAAAATCCTTTCTGACTACCAGGCGGGCTTTAGAGTGGGTACCGGGACAATTGAACAAGCTTTTAGACTAATGATGGTGTATTGGAAAGTCGTGGTTATAGACAAGGGCAGTCTTTATCTCGCTTCATCGATTTAAAGACTGCCTTTGACCTTGTACCGAGGGAGACCTTATGGAGCGTTCTGGCTGATATGGGGTTGCCCCATTATTTACTATCACTACTAGTTAGGCTACATGAAAATAGCTTTGCCCAGATTAGGTGGGGCAAAAACAAGTAGTATCCCGGTTGAGAGAGGGGTCCGCCAGGGATGTGTGTTAGCTCCCACCCTCTTTTCCCTTTACAAAAATAAATATAATAATAATAATTTCACGTTTTTGCAGTAGCATTAATTTTGTGTTTCTAAAGAAGCCATAGGACACAGGTCTGATCTTGCTGAAACATGTTGACCCTTTACATCTAGACAGTCAGTTGAAACCTGTGTGCACTGTTTTTAGTCTTGATCTTTGAGAGATATTAATAAAAGTTCTGTCTCTCATTGGTCAATTTTAACTCACATTCTGTACTGCCCTCCCACTTTAATACAATATTCATATCTGTAGGTCTATAAGTAGGACATAATATTGCTATAAAGAGTATAGCTATATACACAGAAAAATACATCCAAAAAACCATCTGCAAGCTCTCCTTTCCTTTTGAAAGGGTTGTAGCCCTTAGTGCCACTAGTGTGACACTAGGAAGAGACCCAGTTGATGAGGAATGTCACCATTGGTGAGTGGTGGAAATCGGACCTAATATAGGATATTTCATTTTATGATCTGCAACGGCCGTACAGGTTACTAGTTATGGTTTTAGAGGTCTCATTGTGGTTCCAACTGCTTGCATACACCCGTGGATATTGTATCTGTGTATGGACATGGGGTTTAGCCATCTATGGAAGGATCCAGTTAGTAGTTCCTTTCCTTCCAAAAAAGATCTTAAGGACACCTACTGGAATATGGAGAGAGCTAAAAGTGTGACATCCCTTACGAATTCCTCTGACAGGTCTATTCATTGAGCATAAAAATGATACCTAGTTTGAGGAATACAGGCATTTCATAACCAAACCCTGTGACAGAAAGTTGTACCATCAATTCAGGGTAGGTTCACTCCAGATTAAATCTTTCACACAAAAGTGCCACAGCACAATAGACAATAAATGCGTATTTTGTACGGAGCAGGCTGAATCAGTTCCTCAAATATTTTTTGTCTGCCCAGCGTATAAGTCTCCTAGAAACAAATGGCTTAAGCCACTCTGCTTAGATATGGCTACTTGTTCAAGCATCATTGCCCTTAGAATATAGACGACGAACACACAAGAACACACAGCCATAGCCGTGGCCGAATTTCTGGGCTGGATGTGGGGTATTTGATCTAATAGGCTAAAGAAGAAAGATTTATTGAAAGGCACCACTGTCTAAAACGCATCATGGTTACGGATGGAAGAATAATATGTATTAAGCCATCCGGGATTTGTTTGAAAATGCTTTAGGAAGAAGTCCCTGGATTAAATAGAAACCCTTATATAATGGGTAGCTAAAGATGGAAATTCATATGGATGCGTTTCATTGTTTTTATATATTTTTATCAACTCTTAAATGTTATTTATGATTGTTTGAACTTGGATTTAAAAATGTATTGCATTTTCTATCATATTGTTAGTTTTTTTCTACTCAGCTGCAGTATCATAATAATGTATTTTATGTATTTAAAGTGTTCAGTTTTAAATGTCTTATTGGTAATTGCACTGTGTCATTTATGATCAGAATGATCGAAATAAAAACTTTGACCTTGTTATTATTCATAATGTATGCAACAATGTAACAGAGACAAGTGTAATTCGACACATCGTAATTTCATTCTGCTACCAACTTTTAGTCCCATCTTTCCTTCACACTGCGGAGAGGGCTTATGGGCACTACATCACACATCGTTTCTGTGGATAGCCCCCTTCTTTCCATTTGGATGAATTCTCTCCAATGAATTGTGTTATGGCCTGTAAATCTGTCAGCGTAACGTCCTGTGTTGTTTTTAACTACTACAACACACATTTCTACACTTCATAATAGGATAATTGAGAATCACTCAGACATTAAAAATCTTAGATATTGTTTCCTTCACCAACATGGTGATAACCTATTTTTTGGGTCTCTAGCAGTAAATTAGTCCCTTTTCCACTGCTACTCTCAGCTTTTAATCTAGATGCCTAATGCTGCAAATATGTTTAACTTTGCACAGAGAATAATATCACACATTCAGCTGAGACAGAACAAGTGTAAAAGTGATTTGAGGGCTGACAAATGAGGAATGTGTTCATTTCTTCTTGGATTCTCGAGGACTGGGGTTTAGTTTTTAAATTTTTTTTTTTTTTTAGTTTGTTTCAGTTGTATCATGGCCCGATTGCTCAAACTGTTAAGACTTTCAAGCACCACGTGCCCACCAGCTATTTGTGTGACAGTTATCCAATCTATTGTTTTTAGAGTTTGGACACATTTGGGAGGTGCATACTAGGAAAAGGATGCCATCACAGATGAGGTTTATCGGTTACCTAGAAGCTAGCCACTTTAGTGGCAGCTGGACTTTAAGTATTGGTTGTTTGAATATGGGTTAGCATTCACATTCAAAACAAGATGGCATATGATGATATAACTTCTCTCACAGACTTGAGAGCAGAGACTTTTGCATTTTCTACAAAGGATAAAGACAAAATCTACTTGTTGATACCTGAACTTACCACACACACACCGGTGTCACCGAAAACAAGGGGAGTTGCATCAGACAATTGTTATACTTAACCAAGAAAGAAATCAACCAAAGATTGCACGCTAGTACATTAATACAATATCACCGTGCACAGAGAATACCCAGACACCGTTGCATCACGTTGAAACCACTACTTTGTAAAAATAGTTCTAAGTTTGTTGAGAGATGGTACTCCATCTTGAACAAATGTTCACTTGACCTCATTCTATTGATCCTCAAAGAGCTTTTCCAAGGCACTAGAAGAACTTAACCGGGACATCGCACAAACCACACAGGAATTATCAGATATGATGACCACTGATGAATGGACAAAAGTACTGGATGACATCAACCAACAATTAGAGAAACATACCCAAGAAATAAACTAGAGAAAATGTTTTGAATATAGATGTGATGCCATAGATTATAAACTAGGAGAAGTTTATTCGTGGGCAGAGGTGTACGCAAGGGGTCCACAAAACAGGCCACAAAAATCGAACACAAACATCTTCATATGAAGAAGATATCAGAAGCACAGCACACCCTCACACAATCACTATACAACAACCAACGACCAGCATAGAAAGCAACATGGCAACTGCACCCACTTCTGGTGTGCCTTTTTTAGAGAGAGGCCTCGGAGACAAAGACAACTTTGGAGGGGCAAAAGAAAAAGAGAAAGGAGAGAGAGACATGAGGAGCACAACCGCATCGAAGAAGGGATTGAAAGGGAATAAGACTAACTTAGTTATCAGCATCTCTTCATACAAACTAAGTGGCAGTGAAATGAAGACTTTACAAAAAGGTACATCCTTTGTACCTACCAGTAACACC